>NC_081438.1:17695812-17995812 GCF_949786415.1 Peromyscus eremicus | reverse complement strand
GGTTCAATCCCCAGTACACGTGTAAAAAACCAGGCCCAGTGGCATCCTTCTATAATCCTAGCACTGGTAGGGGCAGAGACAGGAGGATCCCTGGGGTGTGCAGTCCAGTTAGTCTTGTTGAATTGGTGGATACCTATTTTGGTGAGAGACTCTGTCTCAAAACATAAGGTGGAGAGTGATTGAGGAAGACATCTGACTTGAACGTCTGACCTTCAGGTACACCAGCACATACACATGAACATATACAGATACCAATCCCCTACCTACATCTGATAGGCAGGTGTCTTTCCACTACATCACAGTCACCCAGCATATCTGTACTTTACAGCAAAGAGGGCTGATGAAAATCCACCCTGAAAACCTGTGGAAGCTGAATAGATGCTGCGGGGACTGGAAATCTGCAATGTTCCTGGTGATGAGGGATTACATCCGTCTTCGTTTCGATGGGGCTAGTTAATGCTGCACTCACTGTGAGCTGAGAGAAACAGATTCTTTAGTGGCCTGTGTCTTTCCTTCCCCTGCACTTGTGAACATGTGTGGTTTTAATATCAATCTTTTGTACCTTTTTATATCTGTGTATAACCCCCCGCTATGTGCCATTAATAGTTCAATGTATTCCTCAAATGGGAGAGTGGGAAGTCACTGGAAAACAGGCTAAGAGATGAATCTTTTGTTTGGCCAAAAGAATCTGAAGGTCAGAATTAGCCAGGAGCCACAGCTATGCTCCTGGGTCCCAATAAAATCAAGAAAGGTGGAGAAAGTCCAGTTTCTAAGGGGTGATAGGTCTTTGAGAGTGAAGTGGTTAAGTCTGTGTTGTGCTATTTCTTTATTTCTTTTTCTTCCTTCTCCCTTTCCCTTCTTCCTCCTCTTCTTCTTCCTCCTCCTTCCCTTCCTCCTCTCCCTATTCCTCCCTGCCTCTTCTCCCTCCTCTTCCTCCTTTTCCTATTCTTCCCCCTCTCTTCTCCTTCCTCCCCTTCCTCCTTTTTTCTCCCTCCTCCCCTTCCTCCTCTCCCTCCTCTCCCTCCTCCTCTTCTTCTTCCTCCTCCTCCTCTTCTTCTTCTTCTTGTTCTTCTTGTTCTTGTTCTTCTTATTCTTCTTGTTCTTCTTGTTCTTGTTCTTCTTCTTGTTCTTGTTCTTCTTGTTCTTGTTCTTCTTGTTCTTGTTCTTCTTGTTCTTGTTCTTCTTGTTCTTGTTCTTCTTGTTCTTCTTCTTGTTCTTCTTCTTGTTCTTCTTCTTGTTCTTCTTCTTGTTCTTCTTGTTCTTGTTCTTGTTCTTCTTCTTCTTCTTCTTCTTCTTCTTCTTCTTCTTCTTCTTCTTCTTCTTCTTCTTCTTCTTCTTCTTCTTCTTCTTCACAGGGTCTCACTCTATAGCCAGGCTGGCTTTGAACCTTTGGCAATCCTCCTGCCTCGGCCTCCTAAGTGCTGCAATTACAGGTACAAGCCAGTGAATCTGTGTGTTGTGCATTGTAGCTGAAAAGGGGGGGGGGGGTGTCAAAAGTCAGAATAATGACAAGCTTGCAGGCACATCCAGAGAGGAGGAGTACAGGAAGCCAAAGTCCCACTCAGTGCCCACCCTGTATGGGTGCAGAGGAATGGCAGCCATGTGCTTCCAGCGTGGGGGATGCTGGCTGGCTTCTGAGTTGGTGAAGGTGCTGTCATTTTGAGAGCGTGGAGGGTAAGCCTGGCTAACTTCCTGTTTCCCTGTGTATCAGGCATGTGTCAGTCAGTGGCTGCAAGGAAGCACTGATAGGTGAAAGGCCAATCATCGCTGGGCTGTTGTGAAAAAGATTCACGAGATGATGGGCGGAATGCAAGAACAGGTGACTTATTGGCCAGAGGTGTTAGGAAAGATGCTGAAGTCCCACAGAGAAAGGAGGAGAAGTCATAAAAATTTCAGAGTTTAACCCCGGAAAGTCCATTTCACACACATCAAGTTGACAAAGACTGCAGCCCTGGCAGCCATGTGTGATAAAAGAAGCAAGGAGGACTCCTGTGGTCAGTCCATCCATCACCCCCTTCCTCCGTCCCTCCCGCCACACACACACAGAGGGAGGTCACTCTTAGCTTGAGCTGCAAAGGGCATCTGCTGCAGAGCTGAGGTGCCTGTGACTCAGCTGTTTCCTTCCAGCTGTTGACTGCAGAGGTTATGCTCATTCATGGAATGAAGGCTTGGGCTAAATGTAAAGCCGCTCGAAACAGCCTGAGCATTCACAGTAAACACTGGAAACAATGCAGTGCTCCACAGGGAACATGTAAAGATCGGAACTCTTGGCTCTTGCTCAACATACATTCCGCAGCAGAAATAACTAAATGAAGGACAGCTGGGTCCCCAGCAGGAGCTTGACACTGAGCAAAATGATGTGATTGAGGGTATTATGAGAAGATACTTCCCCATCTTTTGTATAAGAAAAAATATTCACTTGCAAAATAACAATATGTAAAACCTAAATACAAATATGTGTGTTGAAAATATAATTATAGCTACATAAATGGCAACGTATAGTTTATGTTAGAAGATACCTGGAGAGGGGCTGTAGAAATTGTTCAGCTGTTTAGAACATTTGCTGCTCTTCCAGAGGACCTGAGTGCAGCTTCTAGCACCTACAACTAGCTGTTCACAATCACCTGTAACTTCAGCTGTAGAGGATTAGACACCCTCTTCTGGCATCTTCAGGTATTGCACTCACATGCACAAACCTACACACAGACACACATACATATTAATAAAATTTTAGGCTAAAATTTTTATGAAAGTGAAAATGGGGGCTTCCATTTGACTTTTAATACTTTGAATTTTATTTAATTTGGATTTGGGTCTTAGGTATATGAGTGTTCATTTTATTGATATGTACAAGTATATGTGGATAATAAAATGTGTATAGACCTTTATTATATAGGTTAATTCAAATGAAAAACCTGAGAAATAGTGTCGACATTTCAAGTTTCTTATGAAGATTAAATGACATCACTAACCACAGGTGCCTAGAATGGCACCTGTCAGTTACAAACCTTTGCCCCTCATCCCAGAGCCATCTCCTAAACCACTTGGAATGTATTTACCACGAGACTTGTGAGATTGTCTGTTTGGTTTCTGTGCTGCAATCAATGAATTTTCAGGGTTTTTTTTTTAAGATTATTTATTTATTATACTTATGTGTTTGTGTGTTTACCTGTTTATATCTACCAATTATGTTTAGGAGCCCATAGACGCCAGAAGTTACAAGCAATTAGAAATTAATATGTAGGTTCTAGAGACAGAAAAAAAATCACAGGCAAACAAACATAGCTGTGTCTCAATAAAACTTTATTTACAAAAGTAAATGGTTGCAGGGTCAGTAGAAATGGTTCAAATGGTAAAGTGGCTTCCGTGGACTCATAAAGAATCTGAGTTCCATGCTCAGAACTAATATAAAAAGCTGGAACTATGGGCTGGAGAGATAGCTCAGTGGTTAAGAGTACTGGCTGCTCTTCTAGAGGACCTAGGTTTGGTTCCCAGCACCCACATGGCAGCTCACAATCAACTGTAACTCTAGTTCTGGGAGATCTGGTGCCCTTTTCTGGCTTCTACAGTCACTGTACCCACCTACACAGATGTACATGTAGGGGAAAAAAAAATCTGGGTATGGTGAGCCACCTCTTGTAATCCCAGCACGAGGGAGATAGAAATGGGTGGATCCCTGGGGTTCATTGCTCAGCCAGCTTAACCTAACCTACTGGGTGAGTCCATGGCTACTGAGAGGCCATGTCTCTATAGAGGTTGGCAGCATCCAAGTAATAAAACCCAGGGTTAACCCTGACCTCCATATACATGCACATATTTATATGCAGACCTGCTGCCTATGCACACAAACACACACATATGTGTGCACAAGAGAGGGTAGTCAGTGAGCTCTGTCTTGCCCACTAACGTGAAGTGAGATGTAGGTAATTTGGTATCAGACAATGCCTCTGCATAATCCAGAGCCCCAAGTAAGGAAGGTGCCCCTTTTTCCACTCTGGTAAACCCTTTGGGCTACGTTTTAGAGACATCCTTGTCATCACAGTGTACTTAAACATTCTTCGGCAAACAGATGTTGAAGACAGTCCATTGCCCAGAGCTCTTGCCGTGTAGTGCTGTTGTGTTCAGACTTACAGAGAAGATGCTTGGTTACTTTTCAAAATGAATGGATCCGAGCGTGATGGAGGGTCTCCTTGAACAGCTGAGATGTAGAAAACACAGTTCTTGTCCAACTTCGCTGTTTTGTGGTGGATAAAGCAGTGAAAGCTCAGGATGAGGGGGGCCCTGCCCCACATCATAGGTCCGCAGTGGGTCTTGTGAGCCTGCAGGAAGGAAGTGGGGCTGAGGGGGATCTGGAGGGATTTTGAAGGTGGAGGAAACATCAGGAAGCCAGGCCCAGCATCATCACGAATGGACATGCTGCAGGGAGGAAATAAAGTGAGGGTGCTCTGCACGTTTAAGGTGACAGATTGCGCATCTGATGTCACCGGTTCTGTTGGACCCTAAACAGCCTTGGAATCGCTCTCAGGGCTAACAAGGACAATAACACCTGCTTGCCCCAGAGGCTGTTTTGCCTTTTATCCCTGGGGATTTGTTTCGGCCACTGTAGAAAGTAGAATTTAGGAGTGTTTTGTGAGGTTAGTGAAGGTGAACTAATGGCTTTGCTCCTGAAATTGTTCAGAGGCTACAATCAAATCTCCATTAGCTAGTGCGCGCTCTCTCTCTCTCTCTCTCTCTCTCTCTCTCTCTCTCTCTCTCTCTCTCTCTCTCTCTCTCTCTCTCTGTGTCCTGCCTACCTCTTCCTCTTCCCCCCTTCTCACCAACCTCCCTCCCCCATCATCAATTTATGTCTCAACTGGCCTGATCTAGCTCAACTGGTAGCATGCTTGTCTAGCATGCATGAGATTCTGGGGTCAATTCCCACATGAACAGAATGTGGTGGTACATGGTGGCTGGAACTTCAGCACTCAGAAGGTGGAGGCAGGAGAATCAAAAGTTCCAGGTCAGTCTTGGCTATCTAGCAAACTCAAGGACAAGCTGGGATACATGAGACATTGGGTGGGTGGGGGGAGCAGCCGAAATTAGTCAATCAGTTCATCCCAGTTTGGCTTTCCTGCAGCCCCCTGTTGGCCAGCACCGACAGTATGCTTACAGTACTTTTGTCCCAGACAGACAGTGTTCAGGTACCATCCCTATAGCCCCTGATTGGACAGAACTCCTGTTTTGTTGTTGTTGTTGTTGTTTTTTTTCAGCTTTGCTTAAGGTGGGATGGAACCGTGTTGGTGTCTCTGAGGCATGTGCAGTTCATACTCGGAGAATTTTCATGAGATAACTCAGCTCAGTAAGCCATAAAATGAGACTCAATGAGATGCTGGCACCATGAAAATCCAAAAATAGCATAATAGCCCCTTAAGACACACACTGCAGGACATTGCATTGTAAGAGGGGAGCTCATTCTCTGAGAAGGCCTGACAGAATTCATCTGGAGGTGATGCCTGATGGAATAGACTACAGTCAGAGCCTGCCCTAGAGCACAAGCAGGTCCCCAGGAGTGTGTCCCACACTGAATCACAGGTTCCTGGCAGGGCAGGTATGCTGACAGAGAGGATGGCCATCAGTGTTTACTCTAGAACAGTGGTTATCAACCTTTCTAATGCTGTGACCCGACCTTTTAATACAGTTCCTCATGTTCTGGTGACCCCCACCCATAAAATTATTTTCATTGCTACATCATAACTGCAATTTTGTAACTGTTATGAGTCGTAATGTGCTTTCCAATGGTCTTAGGCAACCCCTGCAAAAGGGTTGTTTAATCCCCAAAGGGATCACGACCCACAGGTGAGAACCATGGCTTTAGAATCATCTAAATGAAACTAACTCAATCCAGATGTGACTGGAGACATTTTCCTGCGTGGACACTGGGAGACCAATCAGAGATCACAGAAAAGGTAGAAAATAACATGGTTGGCCTCTGAGAGTCATGCAGATGGCCTTAGTGAATGCCTGTGGTCTCTTCCTGACCAGTCTTGCTTGTAGGAGTTATCTATCCATGCATGCATGCATGCATCCAGCCGAGTTCATTGGGAGCCTTGCACTCGAGCTTCTGGAGATATTAAGATGAGTCAGCTGGATGGGAGACTGTTCTGGGGAGCTGGACTTCCACATTGCTAAAAATGATGCAAGTGGGAAGAAGAGGGACATGGTGGGAAGAAGAGGGACATGGTAGGAAGAAGAGGGACATGGTGGGAAGAAGAGGGACATGGTGGGAGGAAGAGGGTCATGGTGAGAAGAAGAGGGGCATGGTGGGAGGAAGAGGGGCATGGTGGGAGGAAGAGGGGCATGGTGGGAGGAAGAGGGGCATGGTGGGAGGAAGAGGGACATAGTGTGAGGAAGAGGGGCATGGTGGGAGGAAGAGGGGCATGGTGGGAGGAAGAGGGGCATGGTGGGAGGAAGAGGGACATAGTGTGAGGAAGAGGGGCATGGTGTGAGGAAGAGGGGCATGGTGTGAGGAAGAGGGGCATGGTGGGAGGAAGAGGGGCATGATGGGAAGAAGAGGGGCATGATGGGAGGAAGAGGACATATAGTCACAAGCTAGTGCTATACCTTTAAGGGTCCCCAAATAACATTGTAGAAATGTTATTTGGAGACCCTTTAGGGATTTGCCAATGTGGTGGTTGTGGGAGGCCAGCTCCCACTTTTTTCCCCAGGGTACTCTTAAGGAGGAGTGAGGGATAAGAGATTTAGATAGAAATATAGAGGAGAGAAACAGATAGAAACACAGGATAGCCCCAGGAGGGCCTGGATCATTATTCACCGGCCCCTTCTGTCGTCTCTCTTTTTAGAGGAATGCCTAGGGGGTGGAGCAAAAGACCTTCCCCCTAGCATAGCCAAGTGCAGACCCTTCCAAACACCTGGTGACCACGCATGTGGTCAGGCAATCCTCTAGTGCAGCTCTGCTGGGTGAAGCAAGCTCAGATCTCACTAGGAACCTTTGTGGGCCTCCACAGGTGGTGGGTGAGGGGTGCAGTAGTTCAGGACGGGACCAGTTCTCCTGTTTCCCAAGGCCAAGGGGATCCATACCTTCATCGCGCTTTCAGATGTTTCCCCCCAAAGCTCACTGTGACACTCTGGTGGTTATCTTGGGACCATATGGATGAAACAGGTGACTCTGGGTTTTCCTTTGAGTAACAGGAGTTACCCAGAAAGTTGGGGAGGAAGCAGGGTGCTCAAAGCCCAGGAAGGTTGAGTACCCTTAAGGGGTTGAGACCAAGGCTGTGGACTTCAGCAAGGGGTGGGCTGAAAGCTCTGCCCTACAGTTCAGGTGCCTTGCTTTCAAAAGTTGTGTGTGTGTGTGTGTGTGTGTGTGTGTGTGTGTGTGTGTGTGTGTCTGTGTCTGTGTCTGTGTGTCTGTGTCTATGTATGTCTTTTTGTGTCTGTCTCTATGTGTATGAGTGTGTATATGTCTATGTGTATGTGTATTTGTATGTGTCTCTTTCTATGTGTGTCTGTGTCTGTCTCTATGTGTCAGAGTGTGTGTATGTCTGTGTGTGTGTGTGTGTGTTGGTGTGTAAATCTATGTCTTAGTTTGGGTTTTTAGTACTGTGAAGAGACACCATGACTATGGAAACTCTTATAAGGAAAATATTTAATTGAGGGGACTCACTTAGAGTTTCAGAAGTTTAGTCCATTGTCATCATG
Source organism: Peromyscus eremicus (assembly GCF_949786415.1). Classification (NCBI taxonomy): domain Eukaryota; kingdom Metazoa; phylum Chordata; class Mammalia; order Rodentia; family Cricetidae; genus Peromyscus; species Peromyscus eremicus. Next base: position 17,988,117 of record NC_081438.1, on the reverse strand, counting down.
GCAGGCAGCTTGGCATGCAGGCAGATGTGTGGTGGAAGAATAGCTAAGGGTCCTACATTTTGCAGGCAACAGGGAGTTGACTGATTGTCACACTGAGGGAAGCTTGAGCAAAAGAGAACTCAAAGTCCCGCCCCCAGGGACACACTTCCTCTAACAAGGACACATCTCAGAATAGTGCCACTCCCTTTGGGGGCCATTTTCTTTCAAACCACCACAATGCGTGTGTGTGTGTGTGTGTGTGTATAACTGTGTGTGTGACTGTGTGTGTATATGTGTGTGTGACTGTGTGTGTATGTGTGTGTCTGTGTCAGAGTGTGTCTGTGTATGTGTGTGTGTGTATGACTGTGTGTGACTGTGTGCATGTGTGTCTGTGACAGAGTGTGTGTCTGTGTGTGTGTGTTCTTGTTTCATGGAGAGAAATACAAGTGACAGCATTTTCACTGTGTAAATGTGGAGGATGATCATATAGCAGGTTGATAGCAGTGACTCTTAGCAATTTTCCATCTTATGGCTGTTTAAACCAGCTTTGCGGACCTAAGTTCCCTTAGTACCCATTCCCTAGGCCTGTGAAACTGTCAAAGGTTTGGACAGGTCTCCAAGCAGGATGAAAAGTCACACCTGATCCATGATTTAAAGCATCATTTGCTGTGAGTTGTGCAGATGAATTCTGCAGTGCACTGTGTGCAGATGCTGAGCTCCGGGGGAGAGATGTCCCCCGAGGATGGACCACTGCAGACCTTGAGAGGAACATCCAGATGGAAAATGGGGTCGGGGGACTGCTCCGTGGTCAAGCGTGTTCTTAGCACACGCAAGGCCCCAGGTTCCATCTCCACCACCGGAAAGCAGGAAAACAAGAAAAGAGGAGCACTTGGCAAGATTCCACGGAGGTAGCCACTCAAAGAGCCAGGACTTGGTGAGATAATTGCTTCCTGATTTCAAAGTCCTCTCAACATGAATGCTTTTTGTTGTTGTTAAGACTTCGTTTTTTGTATGTTCCAGGGCTAAGGCCAAAGGCCAGCACCATTTTACAAGCCACCGGGCATTAAATCTGGACTCCCACCTGACAGTGTTTTCTTTGATGTGTCTGCTGCCATAGGAGCTGTTCCCTCAGAGCCAGAGGAGGGATTAGATTGCTTAGCAGCAACGGACAACTTTGTGGGGTTCATGATGGGGATAAATGAAAACTAAGATCAGAGGTGACCCCATGGTCCTTCTGAGACTCACTCTTGGAGCTGTTTGGGGCCAAAGTCTCCTTGGTGCTTAAATCAAGACAAGGAAGGACAAGTGGCTTCATATAGTCTCTCTCTTTAGTCCCCGAGATTTTTCTTCTTTCCAGTCTGGTGGCTCCTCATGCACCATTCAGTCCCACAGGGACATATTGAGCAGGGGGAGCCATGTTGGGGCCTTTAGATGAAGACCAGGCAAGTTATATAGCACACATTGACGTTTCTAGCCTCAAATTCAATGATGGAAAGTTTCTGTGCAATTGTCAATGGGCGAGTTCTCTGAGTGTGAGAGCCGAGAAGCTCTGAAGATGGGTGTGGGCAGAGTAGCCCGTTCCTCTCCTTTAGTTTGTGTGAGCCAGGAGGAGACATTGCCAAGTTTGTACCTCACCTCAGTGTGAGCTTCAGCTGTTGCTCTGGGTAGTGTTAATCCCACAGATGCCAGGAGAAAGACTACAAACCCAAATCATTGTCAAATTAATTAAATCAAGCTTCTTTTTAATTCATGTACATGGACTGTCTTCCCCTAAAGCTGGGGTTCAGGAGATCAGCATTGGACATGGGTGAGATAAGGGATTTTATAGTTCAGGAGTAGGGGTTTTCCAATGGGGGATTTGGCAGGCAAATAGGTAGGGTGACAGAAGCCGAACATAAGCATAACAAGTTGGTCATAATAACCTCCTGAAATAAAGACATGGTTGCAAGGTGGTCATAACAACTTTTTGAAACAAAGACATGGCTGCCATTTCTTGAAACGGGTAGTCCAAGACCTTTTGTAGTTAAGGTTACAGGTAGGACATAGCCTGATTCTTGAGAAACAGACTTAAACATAAATAGGAATGAACCTAGTTTGTCTTTACAATGAGATGTTTTTCAAGCCCAAAATGGAGGCAGGCTGGTCTATCAGTAGGACCCTGGGCACATTACTCTGCTTGCCCTAAAGTGGTCAATTACAGTCTTCCCCTCGTAGGTTCCTGTGGCAGTTAGTAGAAGAATGTTGTCTGGAACACAGGAAGACAGGCTTTGCTTCAGTCTCTTGCATTCGGGGACTAAAGCCAGAAAGAACTTCGACCTTACTGGAACAAGATCCTTGGAGGGGATTTTACTTGCTTTTGTGTTTATTCTTGGTGGAGTATTCTGAATTAGCTATGTAGCTGAGGATGGCTTTGGATTTTAAAATTATGATTTTGATTTATGTGAATATGTGTGTTGGTATGCATATGTGCAGGTGCCTCTGGAGGCCGGAAGAGGGTATCAGATGCCTGGGAATGGAGTTGCAGGCAGTTGTGAGCTGCCAGGTGGGTGCTGGGCACCAAGCTCCAGTCCTCTTAGAGGAACATTGAGATCTGGTAACCACTGAGCCATCTCGCTATCTCCAACCTTGCATAGTGCTGGGGTCAGAAGCTGGCACCACTGAACCCACTACGTGCAGTTTATAGTCAGGGGTAAAGGGAGGTGTAGAGCGACCATTGTTTGCTAGTCGTTTCCTTAAGCAAAGGAAAAGTTCTCACTTTCCCAGCAAATGGACAGTTTTACAGTTTAAAGGGAAATTCCTCTGAGTTGTCTTCCTGCTCTCTGGGGGGGGGGGTGGGGGGTGGGAGACTGGGTGGGCTCTGTCTTCCTTGGTGGATCTCTCACAGCTGGGTGGCTCTGGGGTCTTAAGATTGTGTCCTGGGTTATAAAGCTGAGTTGTAGAGTTGCAAAGAGGCCTTTTAACCTGATTTGCATCTCAAAGGCACCAGGACGAGAGCTTACTAGCGGGAATTTCTAGTGCTGAGACACTAGAAGGGAGGTATGGTGGGGAGGTTTGATTCCTGGAATTCTGTGAGGTGAGATTGGGAGGAGGTCCAGGCCTCCAGGCAGAGGCATGGCTACTGTTTGGTCCAGTTCAGCGGATTCTAAGTGAGGACTATATACCCAGACCATTACTGTCACACAGCTCAGTGTAAACTGAATTTGGCAAGGGTACGTTGTCTTAAAGATGGATTCTGCCCAGAAAAGAAAACACTGGAAAAATCTCTACGTGATGTGAGATTTCTGGCTACACAACACACAGCTTTAACCTCAAAGGGAATAAGAGATAGTTTACTTTTGAACCAAATATATGTGACCATAGCCCAGGAATATAGATTCACTTGCCCCAAATAACACGTTCTCACCTGGAAACAACTTCGTAAAATTTTTATAGTTATAGAACAAAGTCATAAATCAAAGCACTTCAAACACATCTGTGGAAACATCTGGCTTTTACAGGAAAGCAGGGAAATGTCTGCTTGAGGTCTCAGGTGCTATCCGCTGGCATTCTTCGCTACTGGGTTGGTGGTGGTGTGCCCATGTTGCAAATCCCCCAGAGACCACCAAGGAGCCAATTTCCGATGGCAAGCACACAAGGATCTTTTTATTTTCAGGTTCAAATCCGGACTGCCACACTGTGCTCCAATGCAGCGGATGGAGGGAAAAGTGGCAGTGGTGGCGGGCTCTGTGGTAGGAGAGTTTTTAACGGGAAAAACTACCAGCTGGGAATTACATGCCTTGGCGTTTTGAGATTGGGTGAAGGGATATGGGTTGGGGTGATTTTTTTGAAACTGTTGGTTTAGACTTTTGGCGCGAAACCACATTTGAAACCAATTGGCTGCTTCTAGGCTCTGGGTTCAAGTTTCATTGTCATGGCACATTCCTGAGATTCTTCCTGGAACTGAGTACAGCCCCTGGTCACCAGGTGGTCTAAGATGGTGGCCCTTCTCTAAGCTGGAGTCTGTAAAGTCAAGTCTAGGCCTTCATCTTGCCTGCACAGTGGCAGCTGAGAGTCTGCTAAATTAATATATTCTAAAGGTAAATGGCTGCTTAAGTGACAGAAGAAGTCAGACAACAATCTAGCGTCCCATTAATTCCCTTTTGAATAAAATTATACTGAATTATACTGAATATTATTTATGACCTATTTTTTTTAAAGTATTTTTTTGAGAATTTCATGCATGAGTACTGTATTTACATCATTTCCACTCCATCCTCCCATCTGACTTCTCTAGTGTTCTCTTTACTCTCTCTCAAATTCATGAACTCTTCTTTAATTAGTTGTTTTACACACACACACACACACACACACACGCACACACACGCACACGCACACTCACACACACACTGTGGTGTAATAGACAATATTTATATTTGTATGTATACATATACATATATAGATATATAAATACGACCTGCTGGGTCCACTAAGTGTTGCTCATATGTACATGTGTTTAGGGCTCACTATTTGGGAATGGGTAACCTAGCAGGGGCTTGTCTCTGGAGAAGATTGATTCTTCTTCTCCCAGCAGCGTTTCATTGCCTGTAGCTCTTCATTTAAGAGTAGGGCCTTGTGAGATTGCCTCCATCCACCCATGTGGGTGCTGGGAATCGAACTCTAGTCCTTTGTAGGGGCGGTTGCTCTTGATGTTCTTAACCACTGAGCCATATCTCCAGCTGCACCAGTGTTATGTTTTTTTTTTTTTTTTTTTTTTTTTTAAAGATTTATTTGTTATGTATACGGAAGAGGGTGCCAGATCTCATTACAGATGGTTGTGAGCCACCATGTGGGTGCTGGGAATTGAACTCAGGACCTCTGGAAGAGCAGTCGGTGCTCTTAACCTCTGAGCCATCTCTCCAGCCCCAGTGTTATGTTTTTAAATAAGGGAATTACAAAGCCAAACTCGTGGATTAAAATAATTTATTTGTATAATCTCTTAGGTGTTAATGAAACTGTAAAACACATTTCAAAAGAGGCAAAGCCCTGTTCTAAAGCTTGATAGCGGGAGCCCAGAGAATATTGAGATGGCAAAATGATATTCCTCTTCGTATAAAGCAAACTGCTTCAGCATGCGTGTTCAAATAAAATGTTCAAACTCAGACATGCCAGGATTCTGTTTTCTCTGCAGCTGACATTTTAATTTACATGATATGCATAGTTTAGTTTAGTCCAAAAAAAAGATATAGACATCTTCAGGTTTATTTTCAAGACTTACTTGGAATTGAAGCTCTGTGGATGATTTGTAGCTTCAGAGTCATTAGGGTGTGTGTGTGTGTGTGTGTGTGTGTGTGTGTGTGTGTGTGTGTGTGTGTGTGTATACAAGCAGGCATGCACCCAGAGTGACCATGTGTGTCTCTGTGTGTGTGTGTGTGTGTGTGTGTGTGTATGTAAGCAGACAAACACCCAGGCTGACCATGGGTCAACCTCATCTGTGGTTCCTCCTCAGATTCTCTTTCTGAGCCAAGTCTCACACTGAACTGGACACTCACCATTTCAATGAAGCTGGTTGTAGCCAGAAGTTTCTCTGATCTGCCTGGTCCTAAAGTCCAGCAGCCACCTATAAAATAATCATTCAAAGGCTTAATATTAATTGTAAATTCTATGGCCTATTGGCTCAGGCTTCTTGTTAGCTAGCTCTTTCAACTTAACTCGACCCATGACTATTAACCTATGTACCACCACATGTCCCATGGCTTTATCTGAGCCCCATTACATGCTGTTTTTTGGACAGCAGTTCAGCATCTCCCCTTCCTCTCCTTTCTCCCTTCATTATCTCTCTTGGATTCTCCCACCTGGCTCCATCCTGCCCTGCCATAGGCCAATGCAGCTTTATTTATCAACCAATCAGAGCAACCCATATTCACAGCACACAGAAAGACATCCCGCAGCAGCTGGCCACTGAGCTGGGAGTCTCTTGGCTCCTCCTCCTCAGCATTGCGAGTGGAAGCATACAACACCTCGCCTGGCTTCTGGAAATCGGACCCAGGTTGTCAAGCTTGCACAGTGGGCACTTTTCGGACTTAGCCATTCTCCCCAGTCCCCTCAGGTCAGCTTCTTAAACCCCTAGTTGGTACCAGGGACTGAACTGGTAGAACAGAGGATGGACACTCAGTGGTGTTCCTGCAGTGGTGACCATGATTCCTGATGAGCGAGCTCCATTTCTTCCTGGTCTAGCAGCATAGAGAGATAACTTGGGAAGAAAAAAAATTAGATAACTTGTCCTATTAATTTATGTGAAAACAAAACCTCAAGAGTTATTGACTGAACCCTTCCGACGGAATATTTTTAAGTTTTGGGGCAAAGGCTTTGAAAGCTTCAGTGTTTCTTCCTAGTTGCTCCCAAGTTTGTGAAGAGCCCATCTCTGGTTCTATAATAATGAGAAAATGAAACAATATGAAAGATGGCTGCCAAGCCTGGGCTTGCAAGCGGGAGATGGATGGGCAGTGTGATGGGCCCCGACAGCGCGTGAGCCGGCCTGTTGGTGGAGTTCCCCAGCCATCCATCACACTTCTTCCAGGCACGGAGGTGTCATTCTGATGTACTTCAAATCCCAGAGGGCTGGTAAAATGAATGCAATTGGGGGCACAAATTGAGGCTCCCTTGCCTTCAAAGGGTATTAACACAGACAGAGAAAGGCAAACCAGGAACCTCCACCGTCACTAAATTCTTAGCAAGTGCCTCCTGCCTGCTGCCGAGGATCCCAGTTCCACTCAGGGGCTTGCTTGCTCCCCAGTGACAGCCGTTAAATCCCTAACAAGTTTTCTGCCTGCTCTGGCATTGGCCAGGATCCTCACAAACTGCTTTCCCTCCTGTCTTCAATGTTTACCTAATTTGAACAAAGGTAATGCCAGGGGGGGCTTATATTGCTCCTAGGATTTAGATGGATAAAAGTTGTTTGCAAGAACTGGGAACTAGATAACTTTGGAAAACTTCAGACTTTCTGGGTTTCTGCTTACCTATAGGTGATTCATCTATAATACATAAGGCTTATGAATCTCTGCAGAAATGTGCAGAGGAGATGAGCAGGGATTTCCAGGAAGACGTCCCTCTCTCTCTGTACACCGTTGTCTGAAGAGGGCTGTGGCAAGTGAAGTTTGTCTTCTAGGTCGGAGGACAGATGATGGGCTGGGCTGAAATGAAAACTTTCATAGTGTCAAATGCAGAGCAGTGTTTATCATTTGGCTGCACGCTTATGCCTGTGTGGGGTCCAAAGTGAAGTGGGTGTGGTCATGTTCCTAGGGTGATCTTCTGAGCTAGTTACTGTGTTAACAGTAGACAGTCAGGGTAAGGAGAAAACTGTCTTAGATTGTGAATGAATGAAGAGTGATTGAATGAATGAATGCAAGTGATTGAGATGTGGATAATGACATCTGCTATCCATAATGCAGTCCAGGATGATGCTTAGAAGGGGGGTGGCGGTAGAGAGAGAGATTGAAAGAAGAGTGATCAGGCCTGGTTAGTGGGGTTAGCCTTGAAATTATCCTGCACAGTTTGGTGAGATTGACACAGCTGACAGCCAAGGAGAAAGCAGAGGGGAATAATTGTTGGGGGGTGGGGGGAATGGCCGGCAGGGTGCCAGTTGGAAAGGCCTGTGTGTGCTGGTGGCTAAGACATTGCTGGGAGGGAACTTCTGCAGGAAGAAGGAAAACTGAGTCGGAAATGGATGAATTACTGTGCTCTCTTCACAATCCTAGTTTTCACTGTCTCAAGAGCTTCAGAAGGAATAAAACCCCATCCTGCCTTTCCAGCCAGCCAGGCAGGCAGGTGGATTTTCTTTCAGGCTCCAGCATCCCGGGAAGACTTTCATATAGTTACAGCTATGACCAAGCACAGCCTAGGCCTTTCCATTTCTGTGTGAACTTTGCTCAGGGAGCTAAATGGTGTTCCTAAGGATGATCTGCACACCCTTAGACAACATTTCAGGAGGTGCCGCCTCTTCCTGTCAGCAGATTTAAAAGATGTGTGGGATGATTTATTATTGAGAAGAATGCTGTGTGCATCTTCCTGGGGCTTCGTTTGTCATTATCTGATCCTTGAAATGGTGAATGTAGTGTGGTATGGTACGGTGCAGGGGGTGTGTGTGTGTGTGTGTGTGTGTGTGTGTGTGTGTGTGTGTGTGAATTAATGGTCTTTAATAAGGTTCTAAAATAATAAATTTGAAGATCTATTGAGCTTGCCTGGATACAGGAGTCATAGTTGCCTTTACATCCAATTAAGGCTGGCTGTGCCTCTTACCCCTTCTCTTTTTCCTCTTCCTCTTCCTTCTCTCCTTCCTTCTCCTTCCCCATGTTGCTCTTCCTATTCTCTTTTCTTTCTTCTTTCTGTTCCCCTCTCCGCTTCCTCTTCCTCTTGGGCTCCCTCCTTCTCCTTTTCTTTCCCTTCCCTTTTTGTAGAGTTTACATATAATTAGGAATGTGTCTTCTGTGCCTGGCTTGTTTCACTTAGCGTAACCTCCTTCTCGACATCACCCATGCTGTAGAGGGTTCATAGAGTGTCTTTCCCTTGAAAGGCTGTATAATGCGCCGCTGCGTGTGTATACTGCATGTTCGTGACCTACTCTTCTGTGGGGGATGCTTAGGTATGAGGGAATGGTACTTTGTGAATGATCAATAAGTGGTGTATTTCACATTTCAGAATGCTAAGACAAATTTTTAAACATTTGCATTACGAAATAGCATATGAGGCGACGGGTGTGCAGCTGGCTTGGTGTAAATTCACATTATCGTCATAAATCACAGTATCTTTGTATTCCATAGTTCTATAAAATTATAAACAGTCAATTCTTACTGAATAATTTTTGAACAGGAAAGCCATGCCCCTCCCCCACCAATAGAGGGTTTTTTTTGTTGTTGTTTTTTGTTTTTCTAGTCAGTAAATAAAAGGCTCACTCCATCTGTGTCCTCTGATTGTCAATCAAAAAGACAGGAGTGATTAGCATGACTTCAGGGTGGGCTGGGGACTGCTTTTGACTAGGAGGGAGATGCTGGGAGCTGACATCTCCTTCTGCCTCCTGTGATCTTCCCCCAGCACAGTTTGTGAATTCCTCCAAGGGATCATCAACCGTGCAACTTTCTCCTACCTCTTCCCTCTGCTCCCTCCAGAACATCTCTGACTTTCTAAGTGTTTGAGGAAATGAATCAAGGCTTACAGATGGTTGGGATGTCCCCTCAGTCATTCTTAGCACCATGGTCATTAAACACCTTGTTTCCAGAGCCTCCTGATTCAAGTCTCCCCCTGTGGTGTGAGCATCCTAGGTTCTCTTCTTACTCCTGGATTCTTTTCTTTTAATCTTTACTTAATTTGTTCTTTCTTATCCGATTTCATACATGCATAGAGGACATTGTGATTACTGGGATCCTCTGCCCTCTTGAGTCCCCTTCCTATCCCTAATCACATTCCTCTTTCCTATCCCTACCCTCTCTAGTTCACCCTCTCATCCCTAATCAAACCCCCTCCTCCCTAAATGCCCTTTCAAACTTATTATTTCAGACCCATTGAGTGGACACCTTAGAAGATGCACAACTGGCCAGGGCAGTGGTGGCACACGCCTTTAATCCCAGCTACTCGGGAGGCAGAGGCAGGCGGATCTCTGTGAGTTTGAGGCCAGCCTGGTCTACAGAGTGAGCTCCAGGACAGGCTCCAAAACTACAGAGAAACCCTGTTTCTAAAAAACAAACAAACAAACAACAACAACAAAAAGGCACAACTGAAGACAATGACTGCCCCTCCCCCAGAGCCCCCCTGTAGCCCCTCTCCGATCCCCTGTTTTGATGACCACACTCAGCCTTTGCTGCTTTCCTCTCTCTGTCCTTTGACAGGCTTTGGGATTGGAACACAGTCAGAATTTGGGATTGGAGCACAGGGATGGACTGTGAGAAATTTCTGAACCTTTATTCTGAGCATGTAGGAGGGCATGGTGCCCATAGCAGAAGGAAGAGCCGGTATGTCACCTCAGGGTATCACCTTACTCACTCAGCTTTGGGTTGGATTCCTGTCTTTCACTTTCTACTCCTGTGGCTTTGGGGAAACTAATTAGTGACTGTTCTCCAGTGTTCCAGCCTGCAAAGCAGGAATGATAATGATTATTATACTCTTCTCTACCCCAGGTGGTCATAGTGAGGATTAAAGGGATCATTCAAGGGTCTGAGGAGATGGCTCAGAAAGTTATGATTGCTTGCTAAGCGTGAAGACCTGAGTTCAAATCCCCAGTACCCACAAAAGCCAGACATGCGTTGTACCTGTGCTTATAACCTTAACACTGTGTGGAGGGGATACAGAGATAGGAGGATCTCGGTGCTTGCTGACCACCAGCGTTAACTCCAGGCTCAGTGAGAGACCCTGTGTCAGAGGAACAGGGCAGAGTGATGGGGCAGGACACCTGATGGCCTTTGCATGCAAGACATTTGCATATGCGCACATGCACCCCGCCACACACAAATAAAAAGAAAAAGAGAAAGAAAGAAAAGGGGAAAGGTGATAATCTATGTCTTCCTAAACACCAGAAGCATCCAGACCAAGTCGACTTTATTCATTAGTACTGGGATAGTTTGAATAAGAATGGCCCCTATAGGCTCATATATTTGGATGCTTATTCATCAGGTAGTGGAACTCTTTGATAAAATTAGGATTAGGAGGTGGCCAGGGCAGTGGTGACTTATGCCTTTAATCCCAGCACTCAGGAGACAGAGACAGGTGGATCTCTGCATTCAGTTCAAGGACAGCCTGGTCTACATTGTGAGTTCCAGGACAGCCAGGACTACACAAAAAAACCAAACAACAACAGCAAACAAAAACAAGACACACACACACACACACACACACACATACACACACACACACACACACAACCCCCCCCCCCCAAAAAAAAACAAGGATTAGGAGGTGTGACTTATTGTAGGAAGTGTGTCACTGGGTGTGAGTTTTGAGACTCCAAAAGCCCACATCAGACACAGTGTTTCTCTTTATTTTTCTTGACCTATGGATTAGCATGTAGCTCTCAATTACTTCTCCAGCACCATGCCTGCCATGCTGTCCTCCATGATGATACAGACTAAACCTCTGAAACTGTAAGCCAGCCCCCCATTGAATGCTTTATTGATTGAGTTACCTTGGTCACGGTGTCTCTTCACGGCAATAGAACAGTGACCAAGACAAGTACTATAATGGCCTCCGCAGGGTCAGGCAGCCCATTTTGAACCCTTGTTGCTTGCTTTCTGTGTTCCAAGTCCTTTCTCCTTAAATGTTCTAGAAAACTCTGTATGATACGGGACAAGGACTGCCCCCTTCATTCATTTATAGCCAGTGGTCCTCGGATGTAAGGGGCCTCTGACTTTTTGGGGTTTGCTTTTTTTCTCTGCTTTTTTTTTTCTGTCTACCTGCTTTAAACTCACAACTGAAACCATCAAGTCGTACTGGTTTCATCTGTCTCTTCCTTGAACATACCCATACCACATAGAGCAAAATGGTCCTCCTGGCTACTGGGAGGGACACATGGAGCATTCCCATGCAGAGGATGGTGTGTTTGGTGCGTCTGTGGTCAAACATGCTGTGCTTTAAAGACCATATAAGCAGATGCCCAGAAAATCCATCCTGAAGCCCTGCTTTGTGCAAAGCCCTTTGCCGATGCTGTGGCTATCCAGAGAGATCTCAGGAGTGACCTCTGACCTTCAAGGCTTGCTTGGGCCACCACCAGCCACACAACCTCAATAACTGAGCCCAACTGTCTGTGCTGCAGCAGCTTTGATACAGAATGCGCCATGGGTGTCCTCATGGAGTATACCCTAAACTCAGCGGCATTCCCCTCCTGGTGGCAGTGGATGGTCTGGGACCGGATCTTGGGTGCTAAGCAGCTGGATCGTTGGGTGATCGCTGAGAAGGTGTTTTGATGGCAAAATTGTATTCTTGTCCAAACTATGGCTATCAGCCCTAATCCTTATACAACACAGGACTGAAGGAATTGATGGGGCAGGTGCCTCCTGCCACCACTGTTCCATGGGAGGATATGGCAGGGCAGATAGTGGGTGAATTGGCAGAGGTGCAAGGAGGACCATCTAGGGTGGGGGTCGGAGAGCATTTTCTAGAGAAAATGCTTGAACTTGATGTTGGAAGACTCAGTCACCGCACACCCGTCCGGTGTAGCTGCTCTGTGCTGTGATAGGTGCAGAGGCTGATGTACAGAGCAACAGACATGATAAATAGGAACGCGCACAGTCTTTATTGCTTTTCTACTCGCTGTGACAAAATGTCTGACAAAGACAGGGAGAGAAGGAAATAGTCTCACTCAGAGTTCCAGGGTACAGTCCCTTGTAGCTGAAAGTTTTTCTGGTCCCGCCTGTCTCCCACAGCCCTGCAATCCCAAGTAAACACACAGAGGCTTATATTAATTATAACTGCGTGGCTATGGCTTAAGCCTTTTGCTAGCTAACTCTTATATCTTAAATTAGCCCGTAACTATTAATCAATGTGTCGCCACATGTTCCGTGGCTTTACCTGTGTCCCATTACATGTTGCTCCTTGGGCAGCTCACTGGCATCTCTCCCCATCTTCTTCCTCTCTCTTTGAATTTCCTGCCCACCTCTAAGCTGCCTTGCCATAGGCCAAACAGCTTTATTTATCAACCAATCAGAGCAACACATATTCACAGTGTACCGAAAGACATTCCCCCATCAGTCTGTACAAAGGGGGAAGATATAGCAACGGAGTGTCAGTAAGCTGAGAGGGGCTGTTACCAAACTTGGGGTCACAGCCTGTGCTTACCACCCTCCCCCCAAAGCTAGGTGAGCCACGTGTCCTCAGTGAGTTCCTTAGAACAGTCAGATCAACAGGAGGAAGTATAAAAAGTAGAACGATTCACTCTAGGCACTCTTTGGGAAGAGGGACAAAGACATCCAGTGACTCCACGACCACCCCAAGTTTATCTTCAGAGTCCTGAAATGGGATTAAAGTTTGAATAGAGGGCTGAGAATAAGCGTATCTAAGTGGAGGCACGTCTATGCTCAAAGACTTTTTTCTTCATTGATTCTAGATCCTGTCAAGTCGTTAGTCAATGTCGATCATCATATAAGCATAAAATTGCAACTCTGGTTAGTGCCACCAAGTGCTAAGAAGATACAGTTGGGATATGAAGATGGGAGCCAGTAGGAGCTTCTCTGCGGCTGTAGCCATGGACCAGCTCAGAAAGGGATATAGAAGCCAGAAGAGTGGGAAAGGGAAAAATGAGGAAGAGTAAGCCAGAAGTGGGCAGTGGATGGCACAGAAGCCCTATGATGAGAACACAGATGAGGGCCAGGGATGTATGCCTTAGGTAGTCATTATGGATGGGGTGGGCCAAGGTTGGGAAGGATAGATAGAGACGGACACTGAGAGAGACAGAGATAGACACAGCGATGGAGGGAGAAGGGGAAACGGGGAGGGAAGGACTCAGGAAGCAAATGCTTGAGGAGAGCTGACCCTATGGGGCATTGCTGTTTGTAATGAGGAGCCCAGGATCTGTGACTTCATCGTACCAGGGCCAGGAGGTGAAGAAGGCCTACCACTGGGTGAAATCAGGGCCACACGTGGCAAGTTCATTGGCAATCACATACTGCTGCTGCTAGGTTTATGCTGCTGTGGTAAACAGATGACCAAGAGCAACTTGAGGAGGGAAAGGTTTATTACATGATGGGGTAGAGTCCATTATTAAGGGAAGTCAGGACAAGAAAAGCAAGAAAGCAAAAGCCTGATGGCAGGAACTGAAGCAGAGACCAGAGAAGAACACTGCTTACTGGCTTGCTCCCCATAGCTTACCTAACTTGCTTTCTTATATACCCAGAACCACCTGCTTAGGGGTGGCACCATCCCTAGTGGCCTAGGCCCTCCCACATTAATCCTCAATCAAGAAAATGCCCCCTGTAGGCTTGCCCTATAGGCCAGTTTTATGGGCTGTTTTTTTCAATTAAGGTATCCTCTTCCTAGGCATGTCTAAGTCTGTGTCAAGTTGATAAAAACTATGACACATACTGTGTGTGTCCACAAAGATAGTCAGCACATCTACTTCATGCCTTCCTTCTTTTCCTCTCATGGTTCAGCTTCTCTGGTTGGGCCACACTACCTTCTTGTGGGTTACTTAGTACCCCAAGTCAGGTGCTAGTACCTTTTAACAATCTGCTCCAATGTGAATCCACCAAAAGGATTAATCCTTTGATTACACTCATGATCTATTCCTCTTGAAAGGCTCCCTCAGACACAGCCAGTGTTAGGGTATGCAGCTCACCTCTCAAGAGACCATCACTCACATATGCAAAAGCAAGAGCATTTATTTCTTGAGAGAAGAATTCTTGCATGCAAGGGTCTGCCACACAACAAAATGATGACAACCCTCCCCCTGGGAAGTTTGCAGGCTCCTTTATAGACAACCAGGAGGGGATTAAGTCATCCTAAATATGATCGGCCAAGTGGGCAGCAGCCACATTAATATGTTTTTGATTGGCTGAAGCTGTAAGTGCTAAATCATGCCTAGTATGCAATATCTCCTCCATCTGCCTTATCAGAAACCAAAACTGAAACAGAAACTGAAACTTAACTCAGGCCTAGTGGAGGCTGGGGTGGGGAGAAGCCCATCAGAGTACTCCTGTGGCCTCTCACCAGGAGTATGGTTTAGTATCACAATCCAAACAAGATGACCATCAAGACAGACCATTGCAGGGTGCTGAATGTTTCAGGAGCAGGAACAGATTACATCATTAATTAAGCCAGAGAACCTTCAGTCTGCATTGCCCCAGGGCAGACTCACAGAGCCTTGCACCTATATGGTATTAAGAGTGTTTGCAAAGAAGAGGGATGGAATACATTTAACCAGTGTGTTTCAAAGTTAGTAGGCCCTGGCGCTCCCCTGTTTGGGCCTGAACACTGATTAAACTCCCGTTAGAAGCCAGTGTTCCAAGAGACAGGATGTGCAAGCAGGTGCATGCGTCCCACTTGTGACTGCTGTAAATTCATTGCTTCTCCACCTTAATTGGAAGAAGAATGCTTTAAGTTAAATTGTTTCAAGTTAGAATTACTTGTGTGATTTTCCACAAGAGTACCAAGCTCAGAACATTACAGATCGAGGCTTGGAGTACCCACCCTGAGCATCTGAGGGGATTAAAAGTTATGGTGTGTGTAAAATAACTAATTGTGTTGATGGTAATAAATCCCCCCCCTTTAAATACTGCAGCTACTGTGTGGGGCATTCATTGAAACATCGCATGTCTGGCTGGTGTTTCTGTGGAATCCTGCAATCACTGTAGGAGAGGCAGCAACGGATTGCCGGTCTGTGGGCTGAAACAGTCAGCCGGAGCCATGAAGAGGCTGCCAGTCCACAATTGTGAGTGTGTCTCTCGTGGGGGAGGAAAGAGCACAGAGATTGGGAGCGTGTTGGTCCTTTTGTTTGTTTCTGTTGTTTTGTTTCTTCATTGCTGTGGCCAACTACCCCGCAAACGCAACTTAAAGGAGGAAGGTTTAATTTTGCTGGAGAAGGCAGGACAGTAGGAGCACGAAGCCGCCAGTCACATGGCATCCACGGGAAGGAAGCAGAGAGAGAGGAATGCTGGTCCTTGGCTCACTTCCTTCTTTTTTTTCAGCCCAGGACTCCAGACCATGGGATGGTGCTGCCAACATTCAGGGTGGCTCTTCTTACTTCAGTTAAACCTCTTTGGAAACCTTCATAGGCTCACCCAGAGGTGTGTTTCCATGGTAATTCTCAATCTAATCCTTTCCCCCCTCTCCTCCATGCCCAGGGAGGCTGCTCTCACTGCAGCACAGCTGTGAATTTGCTTTTTCCTTTGGTATTGTCAGTCAGTGGGACCACTATGAGTAGACCAGAAGGCAGGCTGCTCCCTTCCCCCTCCTTGATTGGCAGCGGGGTGCCCGTAGTTGCCTCCTCCCTAGAACTGGTATCTGCTGTGGTCTTACCTTGCTGGCCACATCCCTTTGGGCTCGATACCACTCCTAGCTGGTATCATAGGATCTGTCTGAGTCCAGAGCACACCTGCTGAAATTTCTAGGTTCTTGTGTCTCTGAGCAAAGAATTGTATGGAAGTAGAGACAGTCTAGAAAGAGAAGGGAAGATTGAGAACAGAAGTGGGCAAGGGGGATGGGGACAGATGGGCTCTAAAGCCTTGGGCCCTCCTTGGTGGCCCTTTACAAGTCATTTGCATAAAACCCTCCTCCTCTTGCTTCCAGAGATGGGGCTTTTCTTGAACTTGCTTCATTTTTCTCATCTGAACTCTTGATGGGAAGGGGTGTCCAGCCTTCCCCTGACCACTGTCACGTGTTCATCTTGATGTTCCCCCATTCCTGCTCTCCTGTTGCACTAGGAAGGGTCCCTGTCTGCTCCCCCCACCCTTCTTCACCTCACACACTCTGCCCAAGGAAACTTGTGCATCAGGAAAGTTGGAAGTGGTGCAGCCCCCACCCCTTGAGTCCATTGTACTTGAGGAGAAGACTTTGCGTTGGGCTCTGAAGGACGCGGATAAGGATATTCACCCGAGCAACTGGAATGGTGAAAAGTGGTAAATAGGCTACATACCCATCAAGAGATGATTAGATAAGGCAGAGCAGGGTGTATTTGTGTAATCAAAAATGACATAGTCATTGCTGTATAGTTTCCTGAGCAATGAAGGCAGAGTTATGACTGGGTCATTTCACATATTGGCTCAGTCAACCAAAGATTTGATTCAGCAATGTCCTGTACGGAGGGCACTGTACTCTGCGATGGGGATGAAGAGGACAGGGATAAAGAAGTGTGCCTTAGGGTCTAGTCTTTTAAGAAGTCAAGGACCAGAAGCATGTGTGACCGTGTAAACACAAACACACATATATACCTTCTCTCATATATATATATATATATATATATATATATATATATATATATATACACACACACACACACACACACACACACGCCCTCAGATGCTCATACATACACAGGGAGACACACAGACACACACATCCATACACATATATCCACACTCACACAGACACATATACACATACCTTTGCACACACAAGCACATACATGTGTGTGCGCACACACACATGCACACATGTTTGCCCATGCATAGAATTGAGCCAGAGAGATAAGAACTCAACAATATTAAAATAAATTCAGTATGAAGTCATGAGTTAACCCTCTTCCTCTTCCTTTCCACACCCCCTTTTCCTCTTCCTTCTCTCCAGAGCAGAGGGAAATGAATGCTATATGCCCACTTGCTTGCTTGTGTTAAGCTCAGCTTCTCTACTCTAAGTAGTTCAAGTCCCCTTGCCTAGGGAATGACGCTGCCCACTGGCCACAGTGGGATGGGTCTTCCCACATGAATTAACCTCATGAAGACAATTCCCCACAGACATGCCCACAGGACAACCCAATGTAGATAATCCCTCATAGAAACTTCAGTACCAGGTGATTCTGTGTTGTTTCAAGTTGACTACCATAAGATGATTGGTAGATTTCTCTATAATTTGAGATTTATTTGGGACAAGGATTATGATATGGCATGTTAGAGTGTCTTTCAGTTTAAACTTTTACCCAAGTAGCACATCTTTCTTTTAGTCTATTTACCCCCCCTCTCTCTTTCTCTCCCTCTCTCCCTCCCTCCCTCCATCTCTCCCTCCTTCTGTCCCTCCATCCCTCCTCCCTTTCTTTCTTTTTCCAGATAGGGTTCTCTGTGTGGCCCTGACCGTTCTGGAACTCACTCTGCAGACCTCAGAGATCTCCCTGCCTCTGCCTCCCGAGTGCTGGGATTAAAAGTGTGCACCACCACCACCAGATTCACATCTCACCTTCTTACCACAGTAGATGTGGGGGGATTCCCTTCTGTGCCCCCCCATCTGCTTGCAGAAAATTCCTGGGAGTCACACTGAATAGAAACCCATCCACTTCTTTGTGTACAGGCCCCCTACCCTAGCCCTTTATGATGTTTGTGTGGTTCTCTGTCTCCACAGTGGCCTGGGAGCCTTTTGAGAGCCAGGGCCCTCCATCCCCCTATTGCAGTCTGAACCCCAGGATCTGGCAGCACCCCTCCTGACACCTCCCTTTAGCCCTTTGGGATGCAGGCTGTGAGTTACCTAGCCACTCGCTCCTTTAGAGGATCCAGGGTATGCATTTAAAAGAATACATGGAATAAGTGTGTTTGTGGGGGAGGAAAACCTGCTGTACTGAGGGGTCAGCATTTGAGGCTGCACCTCAGAGAGGAGAGCAAACCTTTGTTCTCTCCTAAAAAGCATGGGAGGAGGAAAGGAGAAAAGAGGGAGGGAGAAATCAGGGAATTTAATATAAATAGAGCAGGGGCAAGAGCTTAGTTAGCCACAGACCACTAGGGTTCCAGGCATGCTTTTCTAAGAGGCTGTGTGTCCTCTGGTGCTTTCCTTCGCTCCTCTGTGCTTCAGAAAATGAGAATAAATGATTGCACTACTTCACATCCTTGAAAGGCTTAGCATGCTCACCTTTGGTAATACTCCAAACAGAACAGGGTAGGCACACTCTCGCACAGCGCAGCCTTTGTAGGACCTCACTTCCAGTAGAATACAAAAGCAGAGGATAGGAAGAGGTTAACATGCATTAGACACTCATGGGACAGGTAAGTGGTACCCAGAGCCTGCTTTGACACAACACTCATGAGATAGGTAAAGAGGTACTCAGCCCAGCCCCATCTTTGACCCCATGAGCCTCCACACTGAGTACAGACTTATCTCCGGCTAATGTGTAAGTTCTCCCAGAGAGGGAAACCATGGGCAGGATCATATGTCACATCTCTGTGCAGGGCACTTAGACTGGACAGTAGCAGCATAAGCAGGTGATACCAGGGAAGGGGCTGGGAGCATCTCCTCTGATGGCAGAAGCAAGGATGTAGGGAGAAAACACTGGGCAGAAGCAGTCAATGGCTGAGGTTCATGGCAGGCTGGCGGTGGCACCTATAGAGCCGGACATCCAGTGGGGGCAGGAGTGAGTTAGGAACAGGGGAGATAGTTGATATCCGGGTGGCAGGGACATCAGGACCACTGGGGCCAGCAAAGGGGATGTGGTCTTTTTTGCAATGTTCGAGTCACTGGCAGAGTGAATCTGGGGCAATGCCATGGCTTGATGTTTTAAAAGATGCCTCTGAGTTATTGTAAAGCATGGACCACCAGAAGGTACAAGAGTAGAGTGGGGGTGAGGGATGCGGGATGAGGGGGGAGAGGGCAGGAGACATGGCCAAATATTTGCCTATGAAGCAGTGGGAGTGGAAATAATACTGTAGCTGAGTTTGGAAGGCTGAGCCTCCTGCCCTTAAACCTGAGTGGCTTAGGGTTTGAAAGGATAAACAGAGCCCAAAACCAGTCCCATGGTTCTGGCAGAAACCAGAGCAGGCCACTTTTGTAGGGTGAGTAGGGTTGGGCCCAAAGTGTTTTGGATATGTGCTGTTTGACCCACAGTCCTGCTGGCTTGGGTGGCAGGGTGGTCGGGCTCTCCTTATGGCACCGTAATCTAATACAGCTGCATCTGGTGTCTTTCTAGAAGACTCTGTTTGCTGTGTGTTAATTGTTCTCACAGTGTTAGGGTAATAGACTCCATTATGAAATGAAATGCCCTTCAAAAAAAATGTTATGGTATTTAAATTAAGAGGTAAATGATTACAGGAACTCAGTCTGGGTTCAAAGAAAGTTGTTTAATGAGTTTGGAGGATACTGCAGACAGACCTTTAAAGCAAATGTCAGATGATCTTCCTATTGAAAACACCAAAGACAGGAGCTTATAATGGGCACATTAGGAGAGTTTCCTTCAGCAAATGGGACTAGGGTGGTACCTCTGCATTCGGAAGTTAATTGAGTTTAAATGAAGGCAATTTGGCTGATGTTGAAAAATCAAAGGGATGGGGGAGGGGAGTCCTTTGGAGTGGAAACACTCCGGAAAATGAGTTAGAAGCAGGGAAATGGGCTAAGTGTTTTCATATATAATCGGATGACAAGCCCTCCATTGGTGGAATCACGCATAAGTACTCGGTTACTGGGGTAGGCTGTGCTGGGAGAGGTATAGATATCATGGTGGAGAAACATGGAATGTATAGGGCTTGGTGTCCCGGAGGAAACTTCACAGGGGTGTGGGTCCATTTTGCTCTTGCATGTATGTGTATGAATGTGTGTATGGGGGATGTGCATATGCCTGTGAATTTGTGTGTGTGAGGGACCATGCGTGCACCCGTGAATGCCAGTGTTTGAGTATTTGTGTGTGTGTGTGTAAATGCATTCCTGTAGCTGTGTCTGTGCTTACGAAAGTGTGTACGTATATATTTTGCATCCATGATGACTTTAATTATCAGAGGGATTTTAAGGCAATATGAATCTATTAGGTTTTTTTGTGTGTTTGTTTTTGAGACAGGGCTCAGTGTGTAGCCATGGCTGGCTTGAAACTTACTATGTGCACCAAGCTGGCCTTGAACTCACAAAAAACATCCATCTCACAGGGCGGTGATGGCACACGCCTTTAATCCCAGCACTCGGGAGGCAGAGGCAGGCGGATCTCTGTGAGATCGAGGCCAGCCTGGTCTATAGAGCGAGATCCAGGAAAGGCGCAAAGCTACACAGAGAAACTCTGTCTCAAAAAACCAAAAAATAAAAACAAACAAACAAACAAACAAACAAACAAACAAACAAACAAAAAAACACCCATCTCATAATTACTGGGAGAAAAAAAAAGATACTGCCACACTCAAATAGTTGAAGTTTAGTTGGAGTAGGGCTGGATAGATGCAAATGGCTGTGTCGGGTATAAAGTCACAAACACCTCCTCTCTGGCTCCTTACAGAATGAGTTTGTGCAACAGCAGGACAGAGCACTGCCCTGGTGCACAATTCGTGTCCGCAGGTCTCTGTTGAGTGAACACACTGGGGGCATTCTGTTGGGGCGGGAGTGCAGGCAGCTGTCCACGCCATCGCGCTAAACATTATGATTCCGCTCTCCGACTGTTTTCTGTCTCTCCGATTTTGTAAATCAAAAATGTTTTCAGAAATCGTGTTCAGGGGACAAACAACAAAACGCTCTCGCAGCTGTGGACTTGGAGACAGCAGCAGCATGTCCCCTTCTGAGAGCAAGCATTGTGTAGAAGCCCTCCCACCCACGGGCTGCGTCACAACCGCGGCGTTTCCCATTACCGCGTGCGATTTAAAGTTTGCAGCCCGCAGGTGCCTTAACTGGCAGGTTCCCAGGTTGTCCCTGGGCTTCACAGCAGTTGCCACAGCTGTTTGGGAAGGATGGGGCTCAGAGAAGTGACGTGACAGCCGGGAGAATCAGAAGAAGCGGGCATGTTGTCTGCCATGAAGCCTAGAGGCTTCCAAAGCCACACTCTACCCTCTATAGCCAGACTGTGCGTATGCCCCTCCCACAGTTCATATGTAAAAATTCTAACTCCCAGGAGGTTTACCTTGGGGGTGGCTTTGGGAGATGATTAAGTCTTGAGAGTGGGGCCCTCAGGGATGAGGTTAGTAGTCCTCCTCATTCAAGGGCCATGCTTGTCTTTTTCATGATGTAAGAAAATGCCACCAACATCCCATGTATGAGCAAGAATGGCTGCTTACTAAATGTTTAGTAGTCCACCTTGAGCCTGGACCGCCAATGTTCAGAACCATGAGAAATAACCTCAGCTACCGTGTTGTAGAATAATCTACCGGTGTGTAGTAGTTAGCTTTTCATAACTGTGACAGAAACCGTGGATAGACAATTTAGAGGTTTTGCACACAGTTTTTGAGGGTTTAGTCCATGCTCATTGGTTCCTATGATCTTCAAAGCAACATTATGGTAACAGAAGCATGTAGGGGAGGCTGTTCTCTTTGTGACCAACCAGGAAGCAGAGAGGGAGACCCAAAGCAACCAGGAATAAGCAATCCCAGAGCCCACCCACATGACCTACTTTCTCCAGCTAACTGCCACCTCCGACATTTCCAAAACGTATCACGCTACCACCACCACAGGAGGAAATGGTTGGGTGTTTTGACTTCATGAGCCTGTGGTGGATGTTACATATTTGAACCATAGCATCCAGCTATAACATTCTGTTAATGCAGTCTAAATAGACTGAGGTGCTGTCTTTTCATATGGACAATGGATGCAGTGGGGGTGATGGACAGGTCTAAGCCTGTGTCCATGCTGAGCTGACTTAAGGGAGAAAGGGTTCATTTGGGCTTACGGTTCCAGAGAGAGAGTCTGTAATGGTGGGGGTGGTATGATAGCAGGAGGCCAGAGCAGGAAGTTGGGGGTAGAGTCGAATGGTTTCCCTGGACCCGCCAAGCCTCTGCAGTCCCATGGCCTGCTCATAAAATAATCACTCAGAAGCATATATTAATTATAACTGCTTGGCCATTAGCTCAGGCTTATTACTGACTAGATCTTACACTTAAATTAACCCAAAATTCTTATTTATGTTCAGCCATGTGGCTTGGTACCTTTTCTCAGTTCTGCCTTGTGATCTTGCTTCCTCTGTGTTTGGCTGGTGACTCCCGACTCAGCCCTTCCAATTCCCAGAATTCTCCTCATCTGCTTACCCCACCTATACTTTCTGCCTGGCTAGTGGCCAATCAGCATTTTATTTATCAACCAATCAGAGCAACACATAGTCACAGCATATAGAACGACATCCCACAGCACAGGAGAGCCTGTCTTCAACCACACACAGAAAACAGAGAGAGCAAACTGGAAATGAGAGGAGGCTGTGAACCCTCAAACTCATTCCCTAGGGATATATTTTCTTCGGACAGGCTCTACCTCCTAAAGGTTTCCTAATATCTCCAAACAGTGCCACCAGTGGGGACCACATGTTCAAATATGTGCACCTATGGAGG
This sequence comes from Peromyscus eremicus, assembly GCF_949786415.1. Classification (NCBI taxonomy): domain Eukaryota; kingdom Metazoa; phylum Chordata; class Mammalia; order Rodentia; family Cricetidae; genus Peromyscus; species Peromyscus eremicus. Next base: position 17,965,270 of record NC_081438.1, on the reverse strand, counting down.
ACATTTCTCATTCAACCCACCATAGATATCACTTTCTAGATGGACAATGGGGTGCCACAGGCAGGATGGACAGGTCTGAATCTGTGTCCATGCTCAACTGGTCAGCTACATATAACCCTTTTGCCACTTATGACCTGGATCTTTCCAGTGATCCACACCATTCAGATACTGGCAGAAGTGGCTCCCTGAGAAGGGTTAGCTCAGTCTTCTATCCAGACAGAATCCTCATTTCTCTACCTTGTGGCTTTGACCACAGACAGAAGCCCTGTGTTCACTGTAGCTCTTGTATCATCATGTGCCGAGCCTTAGACATCACCTGGAAACACTCAACAAAACACATCTTCATCAGGCACATAATAAATTGGTTTATATGTGATTTTAATCTCAGGAGAGTCAAGCTCCGGGAGGAGGGCCTGAGAGTGAACAGATGGGTTAGGACTAAGGTTAAATATTTAAGATTCTTGGACAACAGGTGGGGGTTTAGTTTAATGTACGTATGAAAAATTAACCAGCCAAGGACTATTTCCCACCCCAAGATAACCTGGAATTCAGTATAAGTTTTTCTTTCTTTCTTTCTTTCTTTCTTTCTTTCTTTCTTTCTTTCTTTCTTTCTTTCTTTCTTTCTTTCTTTTTCCTTCTTTTTATCTCTGGGTATGTGGAATTCCTGAGAACTATCTGCCAAGTATAGAATTCAGTTGTACGCAGTCCCTATTAGCCTGTCCTCACCCAGGTCTCTCTCTCCAGGACATGAAGGGTTTTAGGCATTTGAGTTCATAACTGCTGGGTTAGGTGTACCATCCCCTCCCCCCTCAAGCCAAATCTTGTACAATAGCTCACAATGGCAGAGAGGTTTTTAGCGACATGTAATTGGGACTCAAGCTCCAGGAACGGACCTGTTTGAATTAAGGAACAGAGAGCAGCGTCAGTCCCTGTCCCCATCTGGTCTCAGTCAGCCCATTATTGGCTTCCTTTACATTGGGCCTCTGGCTAACCTGGGCCATTGACAAGGTATCCATCCGCCTGCTGCCCCAGCTTCTCTACAAGCAGAGAATGGCTCATTCTGGCTGGAAAAACACCAAGTGGTGGAACCATCTTGAAAACAGCTCATATGGGAAAAGTTAGTCTGGTTTTTTTGGCTCAGCCACCACTTAGTCCCTGGTGTTTGTTGTGAGAGTTATTCCCCATTGGCAGAGTGTTCTAGAACCAGGTGGCTTGCCTTCTGCTGCTGGCTCTTCCCAGATGTTACAGGGTTCATACCACATACCACGTGCTCTCAAATCCTTCCACGGCACCCCCGTAAGCTTCTTTTGTACTCCAAGCTTAGGTCACGAGACTCAGTTCCTGCAAACAGTGTAGTGAACAGAAATATTACCATACCCCTGGACATGTAGGCACAGGAGTATTCTTGATGATCCTGTGTGATTTGGCCACAGCAGAGCTGAAGATGCCCTTTTGAGGCAGCAGTGCCCACTGTGACTCTTAGTACGAGGTGGGTCATGGTGCAGGGTCAGTGGAAGGAGTGAGGGTTCCACTGATCCTATCAGACATTTTGCTAAGACATGGGGATGTGAGGTTTGTCTTAGGTACTTAGGATAAATCACCCTAACAGAAACTGGTCCCAGAAGTCAGGGGTTGCCCCATCAGAAACCTGAACCAGGGCAGTGGCTTGATGACCACCTGTCAGGTGTCAGGGACCTTCCAGCTAATAGATAAGCATAAGAATTTAGTTTCATAGTTACAAGGTGACTACTGACTGGTGATCAACCCTTAAACAAACCATAGGTCTAGGGGAAGTAATCGAATATCATGACATCCATGTTTTACGCCCTGCAAGTTAGCCAAAGGATAGCTGGATTTGGGAAAGAATTGTGTTTGGAAGAAGAGCCCAGACTCCTGGAATCCAGGTCCTTGTGAAATTGGGAAGACTCACTGTATCTCAACCTCGGGATTAGGATAGATGGATGACTAAGGCTCAAAGTAAGCCAGGGGCAAAGATCAGGCGAAACATATTTGGAGGAAATGCCTGGGACAAAGTTCATTTCAGAGGTCAAGCCTACTGCTTAATGGAAAGAGCTAGGGGATGAAGACGTCATTAGCTCAGTATGCCAAGACTTTAGATTACTGGAGAGAGAAATCAGTCCTGGCTTTCATTGCTCAGGCCAGGCGCCTGTGCATCCTGCCGAGGTGAACACTGTTGTTCCTCATTGTGTATACTGAGATGGTGGGGCATAGGAAAGATGAGAGGCCTGGGAGAATCAGAGTCATAGACAGATGTGATGGAGGCGGGGGATTCCTCCCAGGTATCAGAATCAGTGAATGAACACAGGACCTCTCCTGTGCTCAACAGAGGGTGATACACTGTGTCTGTCCACCAGAGCTACAGATGTAGCTCTTACACACTCTCCCCTGTTCTCCAGCTTTCCTGTTCTGAGTGATGTAGCTCACTCTGTCCCTGGCTCCACATTGCATGCTGGGTCTATCATGTGGAGACCGGTGTCCTCAATCTGTCCTTGGACCCCACTGAATGCTGGGTCTGCCACATGGAGAAGGTGTCCCTCTCTGTCTTTGGCTCCCCATGACACATGGGGTCTAAAATGGGGAGAAATTATCCCTATTCTGTTTTTGGCCTGCCGCACATGCTGGGTCTATCACATTAAGAGGGTGTCCCTACTCTGTCCTTGCCCTCTCCCGCATTATATGTTGGGTCTCCCGTGGGAGAAGATAATGCTATCATCCTTGCCCTGCCCCCCACTTCATACTAGATACAGTTGTAGAAATTTATCCCTTTTAGATCATGGCTCTTTGAACCCGATGAGGTACCTCTATACCTTGGTTCTCATCCACACTTCTGGGTGGAGTGAACGGATGATGTTTTTGGGTTTTAGTCTTGAGGGTGGATGGACTTGCTAAAACCATTGCTCATCATTTGGGAATAAGGGATCAAAGTAAAGGCCTTGATGCTGCTTATCTTTCTTGCCTCAGTAGATGTACTTCCCGCTCCATCTTGAAACTTCTTTTACAGTTGGGTTGGGACTACAGTGCCATGCTTTCGTAGCCAGGAGTATTTTTTAATGGCTGTGTCACCTCTAGCACAGGGACATCGGTGTCTCTATGTTCCTTCATCATTCTCTTTTCTCATGGGTGAACTTCGTGTCGGCTGAGCTGATGACATCACAAGGTAAGGTAAAGGAGCTTGGATCCCTATGTTGCCAACAGAGTGGAGCCAAAGTTGGTGCACACTGGATTGCCTATGAGCAGGAAGGTCTTGTGCTAAAACTACCCAGACTTAGAAATGAGCCTTGGATCCCCCCCTCCTGGTCCTCCAAGAGTGATGAATAGGCTGGGAAAGTGATGCTCCTGTAGTCCTCAGCACTTGCTTCAGATGTGGATGCAGAAAGGGAAGAATATGCTGGGCAGTGGTGGTGCACGCCTTTAATCCCAGCACTCGGGAGGCAGAGGCAGGTGAATCTGTGAGTTCGAGGCCAGTTTAGGCTACAGAGTGAGTTTCAGGAAAGGCTCCAAAGCTACACAGAGAAACCCTGTAAAAAGAAAAAAAAAAGAAAAAAAAAAAAAAAGAAGGGGAGGAATATACCAATGTCATAGCCAAGGACTATAGTGTGGCATGTGTGAGGAATTCCTCCAGATGCAGAATCAGCACAAGACTTATGAAGTCAGTGTGTATGATTCATGTTGCTGTGAGGGCACTATGATGCCTGATTCACATCACTGTGACAGAATACCCTGTAGCAGGTCTTTCTTTGGACCACCAGCTCCTAAATAATGACACAGAGACTTCTTATTGAGTATGAAAGCTTGGCCTTAGCTTTGGTGTGTTCCCAACTACCTCTTCAAACTTAAATTAACCTGTTTGTATTCATCTGCAGTCTGCCACGTGGCTCATTACCTCTCCTTAGTACTGTATGTCTGATTTCCTCTGTGTCTGGCTGATGAATCCCCTGCCTCAGATTATTTTTCAGAGTTCCTATCTCTGCCCAGAAGTCCCGCCTAGCCTCTCCTGCCTAGCTATTGGCCATTCAGCTCTTTATTAAACCAATCAGAAGGTGCCTTAGGTGGGTGAGGTTAAATAGAGACATATCTTCACACAGTTTACAAAAAGATTGTCCCAACAATATCCCATAAAAAACAACTTAAAAGAGGACAGTCATATTTGGGATATCAGTTTCAGAGATTCCAGTCCACACTCACCTGGCTCCATTGCTTTTGGACTGATGTAAACAAGAATGACATGGGGGAGGAGGAGAAAGAGAGAGGACTGGGGGGAGACAGACAGGCAGACACATACACACAATGAGAGAAAAGCAGACAGATACCTAGAGACAGACTGACTGACTCATTTTTATTACAAATATGGATCTCAAGGAAGTAGTGACCTACATCCCCCAACTCAGTCCCACCTCAGAAAAGTTTTTGCCACCTCCCTATAATGTCACCCAATTATGAATCTATCAGTAGGTGACTGCCACCAGAACATGTGGGGTCCAGTCACCTCTCCGTGATGGACCCAACATCTGAGGACGAAGCCTTCAACACAGGAGCCATTACAAGCAGCTAGTGTCAGCTTCGCGCAGAAACCTACACACGCTGCGTACTTGGGCAACAAGCCAGTCACCGATCCAAGCCTCTGTGTTTTCAGGACGAAAATATCCACAGGGGAAGAGCCCGCCTTGCAGGCTCCGGGGAGGGCAAGAAGATGTATTTTGTGGGAACAAAATACATTCCCAAAATAGACTGCTGGGTAGTCTCTGGCTGTGGCAAGGGCAAACGGGAAGTCGCGTTGTTTAGTTCCTAATGGTCAACATGACATAACCTAGAATCACCTAAAAACTGAGAACCTCAGTTGAAGAATTGTCCAGATCAAGCTGGCCTGTGGGCATAGCTGTGGCAGATAGTTTTAATTATTAATTGACCCAGCCCACTATGGGTGACACCACCCCCCTGGGCACAGGTCCTTGGCTAGTCCTAGTCCTAGAATGGAAGGGACTGGCTGAGAGCTGGAAGCGTGTAGGCAGGAACATGGGTGAATTTATTTCTCTCTGCTCTTGACTGTGGATGTGATGTGACTAGTTGCTTGAGTCCCTGCCTTGAGTTTTTTCAATGATGGGCTGTGCCCTGGAATTGTCAGCTAAAATACACCCCCATCCATAAGTTGGTTTGGTCAGAAATGGAACTAGAACAGAAGACTTCCATGGATGCTTAGGACCTCTAGGGTGCAGCTGAGATCATGAGTTTGGGACTTTATGAGGACGGCAGGTCTTCCTGATGGAGGCATTTGCACAACACTCCCAGGAGAACAATTTGGACCAGAGCCTCGGTCCGTCCGTTATCAGGATGTTTGCGCCATGTCAGGCTAATGCACTTTTGTTGGTACTTAACCTAATTGCCCTGTAAATCCCTGTGATTATATGCTGTTTACTTCCTAAGACATCCTTGGAACAAGTGTGTAATTCACTTATGGGTGAGCAGAGCTGCTTTCTGATCGTTATTTTCTGTTAGCATCATCGTTTACTTACCTGTTTGTAATGTGAGGGACTCAGTCCACGTACTCATAAAATTCACACTTACATGACAGACTCATATCTGTGGAATGAAGGGTCAGCCCTGTTCTCTCCTGTCCGGGTAGCCGAGCAGTTCGAAGGATGTCTTAGGAAGTAAATAGCAAATTGCCTCTAATGAAAAGAAGGCTCAACCTCTCTGAGAAGTGTCAGGTTTCTAGAAAGAGAAAACTCAGGGCTGGGAGATGGCTTAGCCCATAAAGTGTTTGCTGTGCCAGCACGAGGGTCTGAGTTCAATTCCCAGCACCAGTGTGAAATGCTGGACATGGCAGCCCTCACTTATAATCATAGTGATGGGGAACAGAGACAGGGAGGTCCCTGGGGCTCTGCGGCCCACACATCTTGCCTAATCACTGAATTCCAAGCCAGTGACAGAGACCCTCCTCAGACAGCATGGATGATAGCGCAGGAAAGACACCTGAGTGAGGTTGGCCGGTAGCCTTCACATACATGTTCACATACAGACATACAACACACACACATGCACACACATGCATACACACGTGCTCCCCCACATGTACATTAGTAGACAAACAAGCACACACAAGTCAATAAAAGAAAACAAGGTATTCTGATTTGTTTGATGACTTAAAGAGTTGAAGGTAGACCAGAAGTCATTCCTACTGAAACAGGAAACGGACTCATTAATGTATTTTGAGATGAAGTTTCTGGAGCCATTCAGGTGTGATCAGGGCATGAGGTCAGTTTTGAAATACACCGAGGCTCCCTCTCTCACTTTGATAAGTTCCTAGAAGAGGGTGGCATGTCATGTCCACGAACAATGGTTATCGTTCTTGGCCAGAGCAAAGCCTGTGACCTTGGGCTGTTCCCTATCTGTGTCTGGTGATCCCGGCTGTGACAGGTATAGGGCCTGGTACCCATTGCCTCCAGGGCAGCATGAAGAGATCGGTAGGGAGGGGCGGAGCAGAACCAGGAGGAAGGGTCTCCCCTGGGAAGAGAGTGAAGAAGTGCCAGTTCCCGGTGGAGGATGAGCTAAGGACAGAAACAACACCACATGCAATCTATTAATTTGTGCCATCCCTCCACAGCCAGCCCTTAGAGTTAGAGCCCCACCCCCTTCCAGGCCGAGTTCAAGCCTATTCCTGATCTTGATTGATGGCTATGAGCATGCCACCATTGGCAGGTATCCTGTGACTTTCTAGGAGAGTGTTCTTTCATTTAAAGGCTGACTGCATAGGTTTCAGAAGGGTGGGAAGAACCTTCTCCAGGCCTCCCAGGGCCAGAACTGAGAGTTGTCTTCTGCCTCTTCCTGTTTGCTTGCCATGTCCTACTCTGAGAGGGCTAGAGTGTTCTTTCCAGTGGTTGACTGGGAAACTCTGTCCAACTGAATTGCAAACTGCTTCCTAAACTGCCAGTCTTCAGCATCATCTGGATCCTTAGTGATGGACACCGGGGGCCGCCTTGACCTTAATCAGGCTGGTGCTGGCAGTCTGTTTTAACATAGTTGCCAGGTTATTGATTTAAGCCCAGATACTGAGAGCCATACTCCCACACGTGGATCTGAAGCCAAGGTGGGTGATTTGTTGGAGAACTGTGAAATAGGAAGGGCTAAGGATGGTGTAGATGACAGGGTACAGAGAAGAGATGAGTGTGTTAGTCAGTAGAGGCTCTTCTACAAGGCGCATTCCTTTTTTAATTTTTATTACATTTTCAATGTGTGTGTGTGTGTGTGTGTGTGTGTGTGTGCACATGTGCAGCTTGTATGTGTTGTATGTGGCAATCAGAGGACAGCTTGAGGGAGTTGCTTCTCTTCTTCCTTCATGTGGGTTCTCTGGATGAAACTCAGTCATCGGGGTTGGCAGCAAGTGCCTTTACCCACTGAACCTCGTCACTCATCCTTAAAGCAGCTTTCTTTTACCTTGTAAATGGCATCTACCTCCCCCCCCAGAAACAAAATGGCTAAGAAGGTGTGTCTTTTCAGGTTTCAAAGGGAAACTGGACTGTGTTTCTACCCACAGAGAAACTGGCCTCATCCATAGCATCTGTCAGGGGGCTGTGCGAGCTTGCGTCATCCAAGTTCCACCTTACCTCTCGGCTTCCTTAGCCTTGCTGATAACATCTGAACCTGCTCCCCTTACCTGTGTATTCCCACAGATGAAAAGCAAAATCCCAGGCCCGGGCAGCATTAAGATGGACTTGTGCCAAAGGGCCTGCCAGGCTCTCCATGTCTGGACCTTGCCACCCACTCCCTGTAGAGAAGTTGGTATTTTGAAGATCTTTCCAAGTCTCCCCGCTCTGCTAATTGAAAAGCCTGTGCGCACAGGAGAATGAAATTGGCACCCCTGTTTGTAATGCTTTAGTGTGAAGGAGGCTGCGTTAAAGCTCTCCAGAACACATGGCACTTATCCTTCATGGTGATCCTAGTTTAAAAGCCAGGGACTTGTAGATTTTTTTTTTCCCTAGCGATGTGCCATCCGTCTCTCCTCACAGTAAACAATATTTCACAGACTCCAGCACAGACGGCCAGACATCTCCTGCTCCTTCTCAGCTCCATCAGCATGTCCACTGGGGCTGGCTGTCATTACGAGCTGCAGAGAAGCTCGGCACTTGCTATTCTTGCTCTGGAAAGCATATGCCGGATTGGTGAAACAAAAGCTGGAACCCTGCCATGAACACCCAGCAGCAGGCCACCTCCCCAGCTTTGATGTCTGGGGGGCTGGGGCTTGGGGGATGGGGGCTTCTGCTGTCCACAGGTGCTTACAAACACAGAAAAGGACACACATGAATGTGTGGTTAATTTATTTTGGAATCGTTCGCCCCTTGTTCATTCAGTGGCTGTCACTCAAGGAGCCCTGGCTGTGTGCAGGATTAGCCTTGCCCAAACAGAAGAAAGCTTTGTCCCTTTGTCCCTGGATCCTGGGAGGCAAACTTCTGAGCCTTCTGAATGCCCCGCCTGGTAAAATTGTTTCTGTTCTCCTGGGGATGTGGCCCATGTGCCAGTATTCCATGTTAACTCTACAATGTGTGGGAGGGGCTGCTACTCATACCGTGTCAGCAGGTTCTCTGGAAGGGCTGGGGATGGAGGCTAGCCAAGCACATGTTCACCATGGAAACAGTACACAAAGTCACCACTCAGGGGTCACAATAATTACAGGACATGATGCCACCACCCAGGGAGTCACTATGACTATAGGACACCAAGTCACCATTTGGGGGTCACCATGACTACGAGGCATCAAGTCACTCTCTAAGGGTCACCATGAATAGAGGGCATCAAGACACTACCCAGTGGTTACCATGACTACAGGACACCAAGTTACCACCCAGGGGTCACCATGATTATAGGATATGAAGTCGTCACTCAGGGGTCACAATTACTACTGGGCACCAAGTCACCACCTATGTGGTCACCATAGCTAGAGCGTCAAGTCACTATCTAGGACACCAAATCACCATCCATATCATCACTATGACTGTGGACATGGAACCACCTCCCAGGGGGTCATCATCAAAACAGTTACACCTGGTCATCACCCAGGTGGTCACTGTGAGTCACAGACACCATGTATTTACTCAGGTGACCCATAGAACTCCAGGACTGTAGTAGGCATGGGGATAAGGAGCTTCAGGTGACATTCTTGTATTGATAGTACACAGATGGCCACCGGTTTTTGTTGGAAGGAATAGTCTCCATCTGGGAATCATGCAGTCACTCTACTGGGAACCTTCTTACCTGGTCCCCATGGGATCATCTAATTTTCCTTTTCCTGTGGTTGGTTTTCGTCTGGGTTGTGTCCCTGTGGTCACCAGCAGTGGTGATATCACCACTTTGCTGTACTGTATGTGTCCCTCCAGCAAATCAATGGACACAGTCATTTTGGGGACCCCTCCCCCCCACCAGGGAGAGACTGCTCAGAAAGGGAATAATGGACACACAGAATGATGAGAACATGATGTCTCTAATTCTAAGACAAGGAGACTCACAGTTGTGGATAAACACTATTTAATGCTCCAAAGACCACAGCACACAAGGCTGCGCTTGCCACAACGTCCCTTCCCTTCTGTAGACAGGTGCATTCCCGGGGACAAGGTGCTTTCTGGAAGCACCTCCCCCCCATCCCATATACAGCAAGACTTTCCTGTAGAGGGTGCTGCTGTGAATGATGCACACAGGCTATACAACTAATGTAATTTTGTTCCCTATTTAATTCAATGTCCTTTTCTCATCGTCTTTCTACCCATAGAAAATTGACCTCAGTCACTACCTAGATGTAGATTGTCAGTTCTGTTTCCTTATCTTTCCCCCTGAGTAGCATCTAAGTCTATCATACCTGTACTGGGGCTGAAGTGATAGAACCTTTGGTATCATCATCATTGGTCCACCTTGTCCATCGTGGTCTTCCACCATCATCCACTATACAAAGGCCGGGTCACCTCTGAGCTGATCCACATTGCCTAAGCAATGCAGGGGAACATGGCTTCCCCATGGCTCTCAGGCTACCTGGGAGTCTGTATAGCTGAGTACACCAGGTTTTAGTTGTTGTTCAGCTGTATCTTCCTTGCCCATCTCCCAATTCTCATGGAGCCACGCTCAAGGGAGCCTGCAGAGGGATCTGTGCTTCAGCTCAATCAGTACCCACTCTAGCCCCCTCTTAGCATTCTGTACTCCAGAGGAAAGAAAGAGAAGCATTGTTTCCTGAAGACTCTCATTGCCAGGTATCCATCTAGAGCCCAGATATGGATGACGGGTGTTCTGTCACACAGACACACTTCTCAAGATCTCACGAAGAAGAGGGTTCCATCCAGCATGTGTCTAAAGTGTCTTTCTGGTCCTTTTACCCCCAGCTCACATGTTCAGCTACACGAGAGGTCATGGCTTTAAGCAGCGGCTTGGTGGCATACAGCAGAGTTGGTTTGCTGCCTGTGATTTCTCTGGCTGGCTTCTTATCATCAAAGCTCATTTATTGACTGTCTTGCAGATTCAGTATGGCTGTTGCTGACCACAACCAAGACCTCTGACTTATAAAAGATAGGATATTAAAAACCTCACGGCTGGCTTCTTAATTTACAATAGGAACCGAGTGTCCTGGCTTCCAAATACATGCTTGCCGATCAGCACATTTTTTATTTTCTCCCCACCTACACGTGTGCCTGGACCACAAAGTCCCCAGTATAATTAAATACTGCTTAGGAAGAATTACATGGGGTCAATAGGATTGTCTGATGCTGAGATCCAAGTGTCGATCAAAGAGTTTTCAGGAGAATATTAAAGCCTACAGAATCCCCCCCCACCCCTAAGTATTCTCTCCCCCAACCCACACCTGTATTCAAGAACCTTCGTGTATTGTTGGATATGTAAGCTAGTGTTATTCTTGAGGGAGTAAATTGCTTTTTAACCTATATTCTTTTATAGATAAATCAGCAGACTAGGAAAACTATGATGCTGTGATAAAAAAGTAATTCCCTACAAGTGTACATTATTTTTCTAATCACACCCACCATGTTCAAAGATACACCGTGACCTGTCGGCATGCTTCCAGTGTACCAGAATACAAATGAAAAGCCAAGAAAACCGGAAACTCAAGCCATGATCAGAGCATTTCAGAGTGAGCCATCTTAGATATTTTTAATGACAATGGTTCATTTTTATACATATACGATGGAGAGAGAGAAAAAAAAATCCAAATTAACATGCTGATCAGTTCTCTCTAAAGAGGTAACATACTTGTTCTAAATTAATATCTCCCATCTCTTGTTTACCACCTCATCTTCCCCGAGGGTAAGGCTATTTTAATTAGGACTGTTTTCTTAGGAGGGCATGCATTTGTATTGTCTAATATTAGGTCAGTAAACAGCATTCTTATCTCTGTGTCTTGGCTGGGTACCTAGAACCCAGAATTCATTTGCAGCTAGTCAGGCTGAGCTAATGATAATGGTAATTAAATCTCATGCTTCACTATCTAAAGATGATGATGCTTCAGGCAAGGGGGGGGGGGTTGGTGCTCCCCATCCCTGCCATTTTCCAACTAGTTAGGTGTGTTACGATGATTCCAGTGCATCTTTTCTCTCTTCATTCGACTGAGAACAAGGACCGGAAGTTAGACAATTGGTGATGATACCTGTGATATTCTGAACATTTTAAATGTCCCAAGGTTGTCTATAGTCCAGCAGATGGTCCCTTAGAGCCCATCTGTCTTAGTTAGGGTTTCTGTTGCTTTGACAAAACATCATGACCAAAACACAAGTTGGAGAGGAAAGGGTTAATTTGGCTTACTTTTCCACATTGTAATCCATTATAACACCCAGGACCATCAGCCCAGGGGTAGCACTACCCAGAAGGGCTGGGCCTTCCTTCATCAATCACTAACTAAGAAAATGCTTTACAGACTTGCCTACAGCCCGATCTTATGTATGGAGGTGTTTTCTTCATTGAGGTTCCCTCATCTCAAATGACTTTAGTGTTAGCATTTAAGCATTACCTGGCCAGTCCCTTAGGATCCTTGCTAGTAAGCAGACAGCACCTTTGCCCACTCAGGGTCCTGATGCAGCCTCATTTGCGTAGCCCGTTTGCGCATGCGCCAAGCCCCCTTTAAGGGGTGGGCCCCGCCCCTGCCCCCGCCCCTGCCCACCTCTCTCTGTCTCTGTCTCTCACACTCTCTTCCTCCCCCGTCCCCTCTCTCCCTCTCCTGCTCTTTCTCTCTCTCCCTTTCTCTTCCCAGAGGTCACCACTACATCTCCTCTCTTCCCCTTTTCCAGTCTTTTCCTCTCTTCTCTTATCTCCAGAGGCGCACTCTGCGGTCCCTTCTTCCATTCCCTTAATAAAATTCTATATGTGAGTGCTGTCTCCATGGTGTGTCTCTCTCTCACCTCCCATGGGGCGCGGGGGCGGGGGCGCAGCTTGGCTCTAACCTGCCAAGGCCGCCAGCCGCCTTGTTTTTAAATACAACATTTAGCTTGTGTCAAGTTGACATAAAACTGGCCAGCACACCACCCAAAGAAGCTAAATGTGTGTCCACAGAGAGGCCTGCGTGTGTCCTTTTACAACAGCTTTATTCATGATGGCCAAAGCTTGGAAGCAACCAACATGTCCTTCAGTAGGTGAAGGGATAAAACCCCTAGGAATCCGAACATTAAATATTATCCAGAACTAGAAAGAAAAGAGCTATCAAGGACTGAAGGAAACTTCAAGGCATATGGCACTGTGATGTGAAAGGACCAGGTCTGAAAAGATTGCCCAGAAAAGCCAGTGCTTGGAGATTGAGGATGGGAGAGGGATCGATGGGCACAGCTCAGCAGCTTTGGGGATGCCGAAGATATTCTGTGCCATCTAGTGATGGGATTTCCATTGGTGTTTAACCCATAGAATATACATTACAAAGAGTGAGACTAGGGCTGGCTGGACTCTAACTGATGATGGTGGGTCTCCGTGAGTTCAACTTGTACCCCCGTCGTGTGAGATGTTCATGAGGTGGGCAGTGCATGTTTGGGAAGAAGGTGTGTGAGCCATCTCCATACCTGTTGCATAATCCCATTGAGCTGCAGACCATACTAAAGGCAGTTTATTTTAAAGCATGGGGTCATGTAACTCACCTAACAGCAGATCCTGAGAGCAATAATGATTTGGCCAACAGGTCTATGCCATGGGGCATATGGTGGTTGGCACAGAATGCATTTTACCTTGATTTCCTCCCCCCTCCCTCTTCCATTCTTCATCTCTTTCCCCCATCTCTTCTACTTTTCTTCGACATTGTGTCCTCCCCACAGTTCAGTCAAGGCAGTGGCTTCCCAGGTCACTCTTCTGCCCTCTTTAGGAAGCACAGAGGAGAGCTTCCATTGATAATTGTGTCTCTTAGCATCTGTGTGAGTTGTATACTGTGCTGCTGCTCTGCGGGCTGATGCTTGCATGCCCTCCACACACAGGTGGCTGTGATCGCTGCACATGGCTGTGAGATTTGCAAATGCTCTGTGCATGGCTTTAATTCTGCACATTGCAATCCTGTGAGGTTTGTGTGGGTTCCAAGAGCAAGCGGTTGTGATTACCACACACCTTGGGTTTTGCATGCCCTCTGTACACAGGTGGCTGTAATCATGGCACACTGCAACCTGTTCCACCTGATGGCTTCTGGAAACTGCCTATCGGTGCACAGTTGCTCTGCCATTGGGGTCCCAACTCTGTTGGTCTCCGTGCCATATTCTGTACCAAGAGCAGGAGTGAGTAGACACCACCAAAGAAATAGTGTAGTCGAACTCAGATAATAATGAAAGCACAAAGACAGGAGGCCAATGAAATCCTTGAGTTATAAAATCCTTGACCTCTACTGGCTTGATGTGAGCATTTTTGTGGCAACGCCACTATGGTTCATATACAAGGGCTTCAGAAGGAGGAATTATGAATTACGGCAAATGAAAGGCATGTGTGGAGACAGTAATCATTTTGAACTTAGATCTAGCTTTTTTTTTAAAAAAAATTATTTTTATTTTGTGTGCATTTGTGTCTTGCCTGCATGTATGTCTGTGTGAGGGTGTTGGATCCTGGAGTTACAGACAGTTGTGAGCTGCCATGTGGGTGCTGGGAATTGAACCCAGGTCTTCTGGAAGAGCAGTCAGTGCTTCTAACCACTGAACCGTTTCCTTAGCCCCCTAAATCTATCTTGTAGCTGAAGTTTTCTCCAGTCCTGCTCAGCCCACGGACCATGCAACCGGTTATAAAATAATCACTCAGAAGTTTATATTAATTAAACTGCTCGGCCATTAGCTCAGGCCTACCACTGACTAGTTCTTACACTTAAACTCAGCCCATTTTTGTTAATCTATATGTTGCCATGTGTTCCGTAGCTTTACCTGTTGCCTTAACATGTTGCTCCCTGGACAGCAGGCTGGCGGTTCCCTCCCAGCCTTCCTGTTCCTACATCTCTTCTCTGCTTGTCCCGCCTATACTTCCTGCCTGGCTACTGGCCAATCAGCATTTTATTTATCAGAGCGATATGCACAGCACTATTTTTATTTGACTTGAAGGGAATTTGTGTATGCTGACTACCTAGCCACAGGTATTTAGAACTTCTGTGATTTAGGGCCCCATGTTTGTTATTATTTAGGTCTTATGTTGTAAAGCAAACATTTCTATGGCTGGAGAGATGGCTCAGGAGTTAAGAGTACATGCTGCCCTTCCAGAGGACCAGAATTTGGCTCCTAGTACCCATGCTGGGAATCTCACAGCTACTTGTAACTACAGATCCAGGGGATCTGATACCCTCTTCTTGCCTCCATAGCAGGCACTTGAACTCACATGCGTGTGTACACACACACACACACACACACACACACACACACACACACACACACAAGAAATTCAAAATAAATATTTAAAGAAATACAGGTATTGGTAATCTACTTACCAAGGATATATTAAAAGTGAATATGTTGAGTGACAGAACACCACTCAAGCAGAATTCGTTAAAAATGGAAAATATATTTGGTTCACAGAAATGGGCATTTCAAGGGTGGTTTTTGCCATCCAGCACAACTGGATTCAAACTGAGTCACAGCTGTAAACCTCGCCCACCTCTCAGCTGTTTCCCTTTGCACCCTCAGCTTGGTTCTGTTTTTGGTGAATGTGTGGCCGAGGGACTCAAGGCTTGCGTTCTATCCCTTGGTCATTTCACAGTGGCGAGGTAAAGGGATACAGTCCCTAGTCACTTCTATGAGTCTGGGGAACTGTGATTGGTTGTGTCAAGTGTCCATCTCTAAGTCTGGAGTGATTGGCCACATCTTGGCCATATGCCTACCTTAGCTTAGGCTAGAATCAATGAAGCCATGCAGCTGCCCTCTGGGTGAGGAAGAGGCATGAATACACCTTGTGGTACCAGCAGAGGAAGGAATGGACTGTGGGCACACAGAAAGACAATTGTCTAATGCCACAAAGCTAGAGCTTTAGAAATCTAGGCAGTGCATGCCTAGGCAGAGGCATGACTTCCACATACCTGTGTTTTCTTTTCTTCTCTCGTGTGATTACAGCATGCCCTGCTCAATTTCTGTTACCCTCAGCAGAAGGACTTGGAAGTGAAGTCACAACCATGGGAGAGACAAGCATACACAATCCAGCTCTGGAGTTTGCGGTCAAACTAGGAGCCAAATGCTAGAAAGAGGAATGATTCTGTCTGTAAAAAAACAAAAACAAAAACAAACAAAAAAAACCCCTGAGGGTTTGGATTCTCTGCTGGATGCCAGGCACATCTGTCAGAGGCAGGCTTGCTGTGTGCATATGATTTGGCCAGACTCTTACTCCTGTCATGGCTCTTTGAAAGGGAACCCTGGGTCACTCAGAATTAAAATCAGTCATGCCCTGCAAACCCTGAAAGGCCGGAAGAGAACAGAGGACGTTTTGTTGTGCGCCTTTTCATGTGAGAAGTGCAGTGTGTAGAAACTTTTCCCAAATTGCATAAGAATCTGCCTGAGGATTCTAACTTTTAACATGCTAGCCTAGTTTGTCCTTCCGGGTGTGTGCGCGGTGTATTTGTGGTTGAATTCCTCTGTAGGCTTTCTTTTTATCTTTCCTCATTTTGTATTTTCTAGTGTGTGTGTGTGTGTGTGTGAGAGAGAGAGAGAGAGAGAGAGAGAGAGAGATGTACATGCATGCATGCACACACACATGTGCAGGTACACATGCACGCAGGTACATGTGTATATGGAGGTCATAGATTGACATTGGGTGGCTTCTTCAACCCCTTTGCACTTTAACTTGAATCAGAAGCTCGTGGAGTGGGTTAGCCCGGCTAGTCAGCCAGCCCCATGGATCTCGCCGTCTGCCTCTCCAATGCTGGCATTACAGACAAATGCCATCGTGCCTGGCTTTTCGCATGGGTGCTGGTGCATGCAGCCATACTCAGGTCTGCATGTTTACATGGTAAGTACTTGGCTGAGTTCTTTGCCCAGCACCCATGTCTCTCTTTTCTATAGTCGTGTGTGTGTGTGTGTGTGTGTGTGTGTGTGTGTGTGTGAGATATGCCATGGTGAGGTTGCTGCATTCTCTCTTCCTATTTCCCCATTCAATATTTTGGATTGAATTCCATGTCTGAGTCTAATGGCATTTTTTCAAAGCTCATATTCGAATGGGCCCACCCTCTGCCGTCAATAAAGCACTTCAGAACACAAAACCCAATTTGGAGTCCAGCAATAGCTACAATTGTCTGAGCCCCACAGGTGGTCCAAGCAAGCCCATATGGGAAATGACCTGTGATGGACAACGGTCAGGATCATATTTGGGATGTTTTTAAATCTGCAGAGAATGGCTCAGCAAAGATAGTCACCTCTCCCATAAGCTCTCACCCCCCTCCCATAAGCTCCCTACTATACCTGAAATTCCAATGTGAGCATGAATATTACATTTGGATTCCTGCATCTGTTTTTCTATTTTTCAAAGGATTTCTTCTATGTCCCATTTAGGAGAATGCATGTTCCTCCTCAGGTTGCCTGAGGCGATGTGCTTACATGATGTGTGGAAAGATGATGTTCCCTCCTCAGGGACTCTCCCCTCCCTGCTTGTACTGCAGACACAGTGTTTGCTTTGGGGGACTCCTGTGGAAGTGGTGGACTGTGGAGGGGGGGGGGGGCTCCATTCCCATATAATCATTTTACTTATCATGCTGAGAAGTGCCACAGCTCTGCTTCATGCAAATACCGGGTGTTCATTACAGAAGATTAGGGTATATTTTGTTTGTAAGTGCGTTCTGAGCACTTTGGGACCAGGAAAAAATGTCTCATGATATCTGGTCGCTGGCATGTGCATAGAGATGAACCAAGAGTGCAGAATCTCTCTTACGAGGATTTCCCCATGCAACCACACAACGTTTGGTTAGTACATCAATCATATATGTACATGGTATAACTACTTTTATGTGTGTATATTAAGTATATGAATGTACACCACACATGGGGGTGGGGGTAGCATGCATGCATGCTGTGGCTCTTCTGGGGTTGAGGCGTCTCCCATTTACCACTTTCACATCCCAGCTTCTGTTCTCACCTGCCCCTACCTTAATACCCATCCACAAGGTAGCCAGAGGCTGGCAGTTTATTAAGTACATTCCAGTGTCCATTGATGTCCTGATATAGTCTCTAGGAGCGCCATTAGGACCACACCCACCCAGTTCCTTATGCACCAGTCTGCAGTCCCCTGACCAGTTAGGCATCTGCATCTAACCAGAATCGTCCACACCAGGCTTTCTGTTCCTTAACCTCTCACTTGCGATCTCTTTGGACCTTCACACCTACCATTTCCTTTTATGGAACACGTGTTTTTCCAAAACGCTCTTCAAGGTTGTCAGTGAACTACAGCTCAGAACATTCACAGACAATGCTGAACATGAAGCCATGGGTGTTTCCTTTATTGTTGTTGTTGTTTTGAGCCCAGGCTGGACTGGAACTCACAGCAGTCTTCCTGCCTCAGCCTCTTGAATGATGGGGTTACAGAATGAGCCACCATGCCCAGCTGCAATGCACATTCATTTGTATGGCTCCCATTCCTCTGGGTGGCTGGGGATGAGGCTGTACAGGCTGGTCTCTTTTTACTAAGCTCACCTTATGTTTGTAGCCTGCTGGCTTCTGGCCAGCTCCATTCCATATACCTACCTAGTCTTTTATCTCGCTCCTGGGAACGGCTCTATGATATGTACCTGTACACATGCATAGATTCCATAAGAGCAGCATGCCAGACCTATTCAACTCTTGAACCTGACCATATCCCAAGGGTTCAGGCTCTGTTCATAGTTAAAGTGTGGAGACCTCTCCCTTGTCCCCTTTGTGGGAGGAACTGCCCAGTCACATAAGGAAGATTGTGACTATGGGAGGCAGAAAAATCCAGCCAACGTTTATAGCATCCATACCGGAACTGGCTCATTCTTATCTGCAGTCCTTGGCTCATTGGAGACACCCCAGGGGTTTTTCCCCAAGTCCCCAAAGTAGCATCATAGCAAAGATATCTGTGTTACTTCACTGCATTCAATTTCTCAGATTACCTATTTACATACACACTTTCTGTGTTCCTCCCCAATGCTAGCATCTAAGATCCATAAATCTCCATCCAGGATCTGAAGCAGGTACAAGGTAGACACTCACTATAAAGCAGGGGAATGAATGCTAAGTTTAAATGCCAGCTTCTGTCATATTCACTTTTTTTTGCATATTATCAGATTCACTTAGAATTAATTAGCGGGTCAAGTTTCTGATCAGGATCTGGTTGTAACATTATCTGTGCCTCCAAGTGGTTTTCTCCTAGCTCTCCCCCTCGGCTCTGGCTCTGTAAAACAAAGCCATTAACCTATATAGATTCATGCTTAGCTCTGGGCTCTGCCTGTCTGTGATGATAAACCCGAGTCCATCGAACAAGGTAAATTTGCATTGCTTTCATTCCTGTGTGCCAGGGGGAGCGATCTGTCTACACACCCTGCAACACTCCCAGGCATGGGCCGCTTTTCAGGGACGTGTCAATTAAGTGTCTGTTATGTACATAGGCTGTGTCAGAGATGGACAAGGCAGACAGGCTGTTCAGGAAGTCGGGGACACTGCCACAGGGAGCTGACAGAAGAGCAGAGGTGATGTCTGGAGCCTCAGGCAGAAGTAGACAGTTTTTGAGACATGATTTGCTCAGGATTTAGCAAAGCTTAGAACACGCTGGGAAAGATTTTTTTGTGCTTAATGTGTGATATCATTTTAGTGTGTGTGTGTGTGTGTGTGTGTGTGTGTGTGTGTGTGTGTGTGTAGGGGCCAGAGGTCAACACTGGGGCCATCTTCTATTGCCTGCATTGCTTTCACCCTCACTTCTTATGTCAGGGTCGGTCAGTGAACCCTGGAGTTCACCGTGTCCCTGACACTGGCTGTCTAGCAAGCCTCAGGGATCCTCTTGTCTCTGCTCCCAGATCTGGGGCTACAGGAATGCACCAGCTTTTTATGTGGGTGCTGAACCTGGGTCCTTGTGATTATATGGCAAACATTTGACCCCCCCCCCCTCGGTGTGGTTTAGATGGGAAATGTCTTCAAAAGGCAATTGGTCCCGGGCTGGTGGTGCTGTTTAGGAAGGTTGTGGAATCTTTAGGAGGTGGAGCCTTGCTGGGGGAAGTACATCACTGAGGGAGAACTTGAGGTTTATCACTTGCTGTTTCCTCTGGTGTCTTGACTGCCTGATGCTGTTGACTTTCCTGCTTCATACACCTACTGCCATGCCTTCCCTGCAGGATGGACTGTATCCCTTACAACAGTAAGCCATAATAAATCCTGCGTCTTTTAAGTTGCTGCCCTGGTTAGTTTTTATGGCTAACCCTAATACAACAGAGGGTCACATGGGAAGAGAGAACCACAATTGGAAAGTTGCCTCTTTCAGGTTGGTCCGTGGGTCATTTTCTTGATTGCTTACCGATGTAGGAGGGCTCAGCTCACGGTAGCTGGTCCCAACCTAGACAGATAGTCCTGGACCGTATTAAGAAAGCTGGCTGAGCAAAAGCCTTTGAGCAAGCTAGCAAGCAGCGTTCCTCCATGGTTCCTACCTCGAGTTCATGCCATGACTTTCCTCAAAGATGGACCGGGAGACAGAAGTCTAAGTTGAAATAGACCCCTTATTTGCTTTTTGATCAGGGTCTTTATCGAGCCAACAGCAAAGCCACCTGGAGCAGTTGCTTTGGCCATGTGTTTTGTCCCAGCCTGGTGGAAAGGAGCTAAGACACCCGTGAAGCCATCTCAGCCTTCCCTTTTCCACATTGGTTCGGGAGATGCTAAAGGTGACTCGCTGCGCCTGGCGGAGGTCCTCTTGATAATCACTCTTCCCGATGGCTATGAAAACAGCACAGTAATTTCCCGGCTTTGATGTGACACTAATGACGTCCCCTTCTCCAAACGGGAGTGTGACAACTGTCAAGAAAATCTCTGGACTAATTTAAATGTGCAAACCACAGAGGGGCAGGTGATTGTCTTAAATGAGGCCACATGGCTTATGGGGTTGCTAAGCTGAATCAGCTGTTAAACTCCATTCTGAATGCCGAGGGAAGGAGCCAGCAGGGCTGCGTCTCATTGGCTGAACTTATTTTTCTGTCCCTCATTGTCTTGCCTTGGTCAGTGTGCCATATGTTCACATATTTCTGGCCTGACCGTGAACCAAGGAGGTCCACGGTCAGGCCTGTATTGGTGTTGGAAACTGGTTACAGGCCTTGGAAATCTGCCCAGGTGGGACCTCTGGAGACTCACCTGAGCCCTACAATAAATAATATGTAACAGAAGATTGCCAATCACTGTGGTGATGCCTAGGAAGGTGAAGGAAATAGAAAGCATGGATGGATTGCAATTGAAGTCACCTAGACTTCCCCAAACCAAGGAGCTTTAAGGAACCATGTTTACAGACATGTACATATACAGACACAAAACCATACACATAATTAAAAAAAAACCAATTAATCTTCATTATGAACCGGAACCAAATCACTGTGTAGACATACCTGTTGGCGTGACTGTGATGGTGTCTCTAGAGAGGTCGGTCTAGTTGAGATGAGAAAACCTACTTTGAATGTGGATGGCACCATTCTAT
This sequence comes from Peromyscus eremicus, assembly GCF_949786415.1. Taxonomy (NCBI): domain Eukaryota; kingdom Metazoa; phylum Chordata; class Mammalia; order Rodentia; family Cricetidae; genus Peromyscus; species Peromyscus eremicus. The sequence continues at coordinate 17,944,168 of NC_081438.1, read as the reverse complement.
AGGCTAAAGTCCTGGGGTGAATAAAAGGAAGAAGTCAACTAGCCACTGCCCACTCCCCCAAATCCATCAAGAGGTGAGCCGGAGAGTCATCCGCTTTGTCCACCATGACAGTGCGTACATTGAAACTGAGAGCCAAATTCAACCTTCCCCGTCCTTAAGCTGCTTCTTCAGGTATCTTGGTCCTAGCAATGATCAAAGTAATTAACACATCAGCAGTGTTTGACAAAGGACGTTTGTCGCCGGCACTGTTCTCTCTGACCCACTGGGCTGACTACTTTTTGTCAGCTCAACACAAACTAGAGTCATCTGGGAAGACTCGGTGAGGAATTGCTGCCATCTTATTGGCCTGTGGGCGTGTCTCTGAGCATTTTCTTAATTAGTGATGTAGGAAGGCCCAGCCAATGGTGGGTAGTGCCATCCCTGAGCATGTGGTCCTCGGTTCTTTAAGAAAGCAGGCTGAGCAAGCTATGAAAAGCAAGCCAGCAAGCAGTGTTCCTCCATGGCCTCTGCTTCAGTTCTTGTCTCCAGGTTCCTGTCTTGGTTTCTTGCCCTGGCTTCCCTCAGGAACGGGCTGTGACTGGGAGCTATAAGCGAAATAAATCATTTCCTCCCAAGTTGGTTTTGATCAAGGTTTTCTCACAGCAACGAAAACCAAAGTAGGAAACCTAATCTTCACATCTTCCTGTATGTCTGTTCCACACCCACTTTCCAGTACATCACAAATCGGCCCCAAACCCTTACCAGCTTCAGAGCATTTCAACTTCATCTATCCCATTGATAAAAGAAGCCTGGATTGGATTAGATTTACTTCTCTCTCACCCATGGAATGAAAAAAAAAAAAAAAAAGAATGTTTAGAGTCTTCAATTTCATTTCATTGAGTTGATGTAGTTTTGTATACATTAATGAGGTTTCTTCAGCATGAAGAAAAAAGCCACCCAGATTTCAGTAGCTACAACTTGTGAGGCCGAATGAGACCTTCTCCAGCCTTCTCTGATTGTTTAACTTCCTTGGTGTCTACACAGTAGATCTCTTGGTAGTAGCTGTATACAATGTGTTCTTTGACTTTGAGAAGATCTGAACCCCAAAGGAACTTAAGATGTCTTTATGGCAGTAAGCCTCTTGGGGTTTAACCAGCTCTATTCCCTTTTCCATTTCTCTATTGTCCTGGTTAGTTTCATTGTTAACTAGACACAACCAAGAGTCACCCGAGTGTAGTGATATATTGTGTACACTAATAAAATTTGCTGAAAGATCAGAGAGACAAAGGAACAAGCCACAGCCAACTCTTACCTCTAGGGCTCTTCAGCCTGAAAAAGCTTCAGTTCTTGTCTTCTCAGGCCTTAAATACCTTTCTCCGCCTAGACATCACTTCCTTCCTACTGCTGGGATTAATGACGTGAGTGCTTCCCAAATACTAGGATTAAAGGTGTGAGTGAGATCTCAAGTGCTGGGATTAAAGGTGTGTGTCTCAAGTATTGGGATTAAAGCTGTGTGTGCCACCACTGCCTAGCTACTATGTTTAATCTAGTGTCTTGTTCTATTCTCTGATCTTCAGGCAAATTTTATTAGGGTACAACAAAGTATCACCACACTCAAGTCTCAGCTGAATAGCCCAAATCAGTTGTTGGTTGATTCAAGTGGGAAGACCTAATCCATTGTGGTCAATGCTACCCCTGGGCAAGGGTTTCTAAATTATATATGAAAGCTAGTTCATGGTACTAGAGTGATGGGTCAGTGGTTAAGAGCTCTTGTCACTCTTGTGAAGGATCTGGGTTCAGTTCCCAGAAGCCACACATCAGCTCACAGTCATCTGTAACTCCCATTTCTGGGGGGTTCAATGCCCTCTTTTGACCTCTGTGTACATGCGCCCATGTGGCACACAGACATGCATGCAAGCAAAATACTCATTCACGTAAAAGTGAACTAATTTTTTAAAAAGTTAGCTGAGAACGAGCAAGATGAAGTGAGGCAGCATCTTCAGTAAGCAGTGTGTCTCCATGATTTCTGCTTCAAGTTCTTGCCTTGCATTCCTTCCCTGGCTCCCCTCAGAGATGGACTGTGACCTGCAAGTGTACGCTGAAATAAACCCTTTCCTCTGCGAGTTGCTTTTGGTCATGGTGTTTATCACAATAGCAGAAAAGCAAAGCAGGACATCTATTCAGATTTGTGACTCATGCTGGATCCAGATGGTCCTCCCACTTTCGCACACGTTAAGGTGGCACCCAGAGATTGGTTTGTTCTCTTGCTTTGTGTCTGTAGATGCTGTGACAGGGCTGAAGCCACTTAAGGGAGAAAGGGTTTATTGAACTTCTCTTTGAAGAAGGGACATGAGTGGCCCATCATGGTGGGGAAGGCATACAAGGTGACTGATCACATTGCATCACAGGCAGGAAGCAGAGAGCAGACGGGAAATGGATTCAAGCTTTCAGACCTTAAGGTCTGCCTCGAGTAGCCTATTTCTGTCAAGGCTGCACTTACTAATGGTTCTACAACCTTCAAAACAGCGCCACCAGCTGGGTACCAAGTGTTCAAACACATGAGCCTATGGGGGACATTTCACATTCAATGGAGTTCCTTATCAGAATAGGAAGAGTTTTTGTTTTTGTTTTTTTTTTTAATAGGTGTACAGTGTTGTATAGGGGCAAGTACACCATGATTTCTTTAACCAGTCCCACAACTAAGGTATACTTTGCTAGTTTATACCTCCCTCCAAAATATGGCCTTGTGTCCATGTTCTTTCTTGCACATAAAAACATATCTCTGTCTAATGGGTGCTTATAGTTAGGACAGGGGGTGAGACGTATATTATCCAATTGCTTAGGGCTGCTGCATTATCCTGCAATGAGAGGCTTTAAATATGAGAAGATGTTCCTCCTTGGGATGGGCAGGAGAGATCCCTCGGCTTTCTATCATATGGGAGTCTCCACAGATTTCTCCTTTACATTTTGATCCATCTAGAATGCAGATCAGCAGAATCCAGGTATATAGGACCTGTGCTGGCGATGAAAGTGGTCCAGGGCCCTCTATTCTCCATCCTCTGGGCTCTGCAGCACGTGTGTATGGAAATGAGCTCTCCTGGACCATGAGGATGTGTGAGCACAAATCAGTAACCCCAGAAAAGTAAAGGTACCTACCTGTGAGCACCAGGCTGTCTGTACCTCGGCAGCCTCCAGAAAAGTAAACTACTGTCTTATTTAAGCCACTGTTATTTTTCGTCTCTGCTCTAACAGCTGAAACTTCATCCTGAGTGATCTACTCCTTACCTGTCACCCGCACAGCGAGGGAAGAAGGATGGGAGAGGACTTCGTTATCCTGGGCTCTGGACAGGCTGCCAGACTCTCGCCAGATTTATGAGAAAGAAGGGCAGAGAGTGAAATAGCAATTGTAGGGATTTGCAGCTTAGCAGTGTACGGGCACAAATGATGGGTAATTGGTCGGAAGAGAGATCTTGCATGGCAGCTGAATCAAAAGGGGCTTCATGGAAGCAAGTATTTGGAGACAGCCTGCATCTGTGAGGCTGTTTCAGGCCAGATCATGCTGACCCTGTGTCCAAGGAACACTGTGATGTGGCTGGGAGGAGGAGGAGTTTGCTCATCCCAGACTCAGAGACGACACGGCACCCACAAAAGTGCATTTTGTCCCAGATACCTCATTAGTAAGGAGCCATAAACTGTGTGGAAGGGGCTTGAGGTGGAAGACAGGAATGAAAAATAAAACCAGCAATGTGTTAGGGAAGTACTGAAGGAAGCAATTCACAGAGAGATGAAGGAAAGTGAAAAGGCTTCTCTTGGGCAAGTAGAATTGAAAGGCATGAAAATACAACACAGACAGAAGGGCAGATCCAAGAAAGCCCAAAGCTGGGGTGGGGTGGGGTGGAGAGATGGCTAAGTAGTTAACAGCACAGTCTGCTTTTTAAAAGGACCCAAGTTTGGATCCCAGCACCTACATTGCAGCTCACAACTATCTGTAGCTCTACTTTCAAGGGATATGCGCCCCCTCTGGCCTCCATGGGCAATACACTCACAGGTGCATACTCCTACACAGATATACACATATTGCATCATTAAAATACTTATATTGCATCATTAAAATAAAATAAATCTTTAAAAATTAAAATACACATATTGCATCATTAAAATAAAATAAATCTTTAAAAAAAGAAACCTTTAAAGGGAGCACCATTTAATTCTGTCTTGGAAAAGACTAAAGCCAATGAGGTCTAGAAAATAGATATATTTGATCTAAAAGTACAGGGGTAATCTAGGTGTTGAGGGATGCTGGGCTCCCTCCAGCAGATGCTTCATCCTGAAACTGTACAAGTCGACTAGTGGGAGTGAAGGAGATGCCTTTGTACTGAGAGGCATCACCCTTCCCTACCTCCTGGGGACCATGGTAGTACATTCACCCAGCACCCACATGGTACCAAACAACTACCTGTAACTCTAGTTTCAAAGGATCTGATGCCCTCTCCTAGGCTCCGTGGGCACCTGCATACACATGGTACACACATCTATACTCAGGTACATATAACTGAACATATACTAAATTAATGTAAAAAATTTTTTTTGAAAGTCCTTAGTTATAAAGATACGCTTTCTCTCTCACACAAATCCCAGTGGAATTTTGACCAGCAATGCATTGTATTTATACCTTCCTTGTGGATAAATGACAATATCTGTATGTATTCCTCTATTCTGCCAGTCACCTCCCCCACTGAAAACCGAAAGCATGGTCACGGTTGCAATTAGAAGCTGATGTTAGTAATTCTGGGGACATTCAATAGACAATAAAAACTAAAATCAAGAAATCATTTTTAAGAGCCGAGCCTGGAAGTTCACATCAGCAAAGCCCACAGTTCAGCAGCCACTTGGGCACTTAAAAGACTTGCTGGAGTCAGCTGCTGATGTATCCATAATCAGAGGAATGGGTCAGTTACAGCTAATAACACCCAGGGATGTGGGCCAAGGTGTGCAGAATGGTTGCAACCTCTACTGCTGGCTGTGCCATGGATCCATTTCCAAATGTCTAGAAAAATGCTGATTTGAGGGGATCCTTCCTTCCTTCCTTCCTTCCTTCCTTCCTTCATTCATTCATTTACTTTTTTTGCAGAGTGTGAATTGTGGTCCTATAAGGAACCATTGGTAGTACATATTCCTTCCTGTCTTTGTAAAACTCCATTCTCATAAACATGAGAGGCCATGTGTTGGGGGACGAGTACATCTGGCCTGCCCTTCTAGTGTGTCCTTGGCTTTTATTTAAAAGTGATGGTAATATTTTGTCTGACTTGAGCTTGTGCAGTTCTTATGAACAGTGCTACAACCACCATGAGTACATACATGTACCCCCCCCCCCCCATCTCCCGTGTCCAGAAAACACTGTTCCATGATGTCATCCGCCAACTCTGGCTCTTACAATCTTTCCACCCTCTCTTCTGACATAATCCCTGAGCCTTGAGAGGAGGGTTGTGAAATCCCACCGAGAGCTCCTGGCACGTGATAGCTGTTAAGAAAGGGGGAATCAGTTTTCCTTTAAGGGTGTGGCCTCTGGTAGGTCAACCCTGTTCCAGTGGAAGACCACACGTTCTAGTGTAAATGGGCAGGACAAATTAGATTCAGTGGGCTTTTTGAGAAGAGGACAGAAAGTTGGGTAATGTGCTGGCTCCTTACCTGTCAACTTAGCACAAGTCAGGGTCATCGGGGAAGAGGAACTCTCCATTGAGAAAAATGCCTACATGAGATTGTCCTATAGGCAGATTTATGAAGCCTTTTCTTGATGACTGGTTGATGTGAGAGGGCCCAGTCCACTGTGGGTGGTGCCATCCCCGAGCGGGTAGTCCTGGGTTTTATGAAAAAGCAGGTTGAGCAAGGCAGGGGGAACAAGCCAGTAATCAGCATTCCTCCATGGCCTCTGCTCTAGTTCCTGCCTTCAAGTTCCTGCCCTGACTTCCCTCAGTAATGGATTGTGGTTGGAACATGTAGACCAAATAAACATTTTCCTCCCTAAGTTGCTTTTGGTCCTGGTCTTTATCATAGCAGTGGGGGAGGTTGAGTAAACATGATTAAAATGCATTGTACAATATTCTCAAATAATTAATTAAAAACGAGGCAGAAAGTAATGGTAGTGGCTTATATACATTTCGAGAAACTGAATATCTTAAATTTTTTTTCTTGCTCTGGTGATTTTGTTTGTTTAACGTGTTCACAGCACCTGGTTTCCTCTTCAGTTAGTAGCAGTCATATTAATTAAGTGACTATTTATTGAGCTGCTATCTATGCCAACATTGATCCAGTCACTGTGTTGGTAGCTGTTTACCCAACCTTCAAATCTGTGGTCACTGTCACTGTCTCTTTCTTCACTGTCATTGAAGAAAGGAGCCATGTGATAGCTCAGTGGACTTCCCAGGCTCGCTCTGGGTTTTAAACAGATGCAGCCCCCATGAGTGGCTTTGTTTGCATCACACGGGCTTGTTACTAGATCACAGAGACACTCTTTGGATGGCTTATGCCCTTACTGCCAGCTGCTCTTTCTGTCCTTGTGAGCTACTCTGCATGCATTGCTGGATATCTGGAGAAGTCATTCAATGCTCTCCTCTGTAACATCTCAGTGTTTGAGGTGATGTCTGTCCATGGGAACCATGCAAGGTCCCAGCACACAGTGTGAAGGCAAGTGCCAGTGAGCTGTGTGTGTTAGCTGTGTGTCTTGATTGTCACGTTGGCAGCATCTAGAATCATGTAGGAAACCCGCCTCTGAGAATATCTGTAGGAGACTCTCTAGATTGGGTTAGTTGTAGTAAGAAGACTCACTCTGAATATCCATCCTACAGGCTGGCATCCTGGGCTGAGTAAAAAGGAGAAAGTGAGCTGAGCACCAGCATCCATCTCCTTCTGCTTCCTGACTGTGGGTGTCATATGATCAGCTGCTTCATGTTCCATCTGCCATGCCTTCCCCACTGTGAGGGGCTTTATCATCAAGCTATCAGTCCAAATAACCTTCTCTACCTAAGTTGCTTTTGCAGGTGTTTTGTAACAAGAAGAAACATTCCTGGTCTTGTCCAGCCAGGCCACCCTCTCCGGGGTCATTAGATCAGTCAAGAAGTGTTCTGCATGGATGGTGGAGGTGCAGAGAGGAAAACCAGTCATAACTTAGGACTTGGCTCATGTCTGGTCATATCTTACTGGCCAAAGAAAACTATGTGGCTAATCCTAGAATCAGGAGTCAAGTAATAGCTAACCATCCATCCCATGATTAAATATGGCCCCATGGCCATGTTCAAAGACCATCAAGGGGGCAAGGACTTCATTTTCTTGATGTTTTGTCTGTGAGTCCTAGCCTTGAATGACTGAGCTGTCCCTCCGGCCCAAAACTGAGGGTTTTTTTCAATAGAATAAGTGTCAAGAAAACAGTGTGGGTTGGATTTCCATCACTATGACAAAGTACCCGAGATAAGCAACTTAAAAGAAGAAAATGTTTGCTTTAGCCAATGGCTTTAAAAGTCTGAGTCTATTGCTGCTTGGCCCCATCCCTTTGGGTCTGTGTGGAGGCAGAATGTCATGGCATGAATGTCTTCCAGAGGAAACTGGCTCATGGCATCTATGTAGCAAAGAGTGGGGAGAAGGGACCTTGATCCAAATATCATGTTCAAGGGCACACCCAACGACTTAACTTCCTTTCCACTTGGCTCATCTCTACCATCTCCCTACAGTGGCCCTCCCCTGTCCCCCAGGATTGTGATAATATTAAGTGTCAATTTGCACAACTTAGAATCAGTCACCGGAGAAGAGAGTCTCAATTGAGGAATTTTCTTTTTTTTTTTTTAAACAGATATGTCTGTTGAGGACTGTCCTGATTGTTAATTCATATAGGAAGACACCGCTCACCGTAGGCGACACCATCCTCTAGACAGGGTGTCCTGAAATCTCTAGAACAGGCGAAAGCTACACAAAAGGAAGCGGACAACAACAGGGCTTCAGTCCTTTGTCTCTGCTCTTGACTGTGGATGTGATGTGACTGGATGCTTGAATTCCTGCCTTGCCTTCCCCCCCCCTCCCCCGCTATCGTGGACTGTAGCCTGGAATGAAATCCTTTCATCTCCTATGTTGCTATTTGGTGGTGTGGGGATGGGGGAGGGGAGATGATGTTTGTCAAACAGCAGCAAAACCAGGAGGGGAGTGAAGCTTTAGCGCACGGGCCTCTGGGGGTCATTTAAGATCCAAACAATCACATAGAGTATACTTGCGAACAGAAGTCATTGTAGGATCTACATTAAACTCCGTTACTCAGTGGGGGAAAAAAAAATCAACAGAGACCAGAGAAAACTTATTAAAATTCATGTTCATAACCAGCTAGAAACACAGACTGCCTCTGGGAATAAGAATCACAGCAGGGCTGGGGCCACTGATATGGAGAAGTAGGTAAAGGTACTTGCTGTCAAACCTGAGGACCTGGGTTCAATCCCCAGGGCCTACTAGTAGAAGACAACCATCTGCCACAAATTCTCCTCTGACCTCATACACACACTTGTAGCATGCGCATAACCCCTGCCCATCCTAAATCAGTTGAAATTAAAATTTTAAATTAAAAAAAAAACAACACCTCAAAATGGTATGTTGGGTGGTCACAGAGACAAGCCTTGTTTGAGACCTTGGAGACTCTGGTGACCTTTGTCCCGTGGCCCTGTCGTACAATATGCCGTGACAAATATGTGCTCTCAATGTGAGACCCTTGCCATCCTAGTCTCTCTGAGGCCACCACACACCCTGATGTTCCTTCTCCAGCCTGCTGTCCTCTTTAGTTTCTTTGTCACCTGGTGCCTGGTCTGTCCCCACTGTCCCGCAGGAGCCACGGGCCAGGCTTTATGTCCACAGTTCCTGCAGGGATGTATGCTCGTTACAGCCCCCACTATTGTTGTTGTAGGTGGAGAGAATTCGCAAACAGGAAACAGACACCAGGCTTTTTTTTTTTTATATTTGTATGTAGTTGTTGAGTTTCTGCAGATGTGCAGGTCTCTAATGCCCACATCTGTCAAGAGATGATCGCTGTACCATTCTAGAACTGTCGTCAAGCTGTCGTCCATCTATTCCATCTTCTCTTCCTCTCTCTGTCCCCTGAAGGATTGGGAACCAGCTCTCTGTTTCCCAACTTTCTATCGTTGTTGAGCAAACCATTGATCAGAGAGGGTGAGTTAAAACCACCCTAGGGGCTGCGGAGACGGTTCAGGATAAAGCGCTTGTCACTCAAGTGTGTAGATCAGAGCTTCGGTCCCTAAAATCCACAGAAAAGCTGGGCTGGCCAAAAGCTGTTGGAGGGACTGCTTTAACTGTTTTTGTATACACACCCTTAGGAAGTTCTCCCCTCTTTGTGTGGTATTCTGTCACCCATTATTTGTGCTGTGAGATCCCTTAGGGAGTAGGGCAACCTCAGATTGGTCACGGTGGGGTTTTCCTTTGGTTCTACTGCCTCATGGAGTGCCATGACTAACAGCTGACCTTCTGTCCCCGACTACTCCAAGACAGGGTGATGGGTGTGACCTTTGACCCTCTGTCCCTGGCCACTGCAGGTCAGGGTGATGAGTATGGGCTCAGAACCCGTATATATAAAGTGCCTTCTGCACTGCGCACAGTTGCTGATTTCACTGATGTCCCCTGGCTTACCTCTATGGAAAATGGAAATGCAAATCCTGGCCTAGGTAATGTTTGAATTTCATTAGTGGTTTTTTTTTTAAATGGGGTGTTTGGGTACCCCAATGACTCTACTTCATAATGGAGAGAGCCCTTGTATATTTTCTCAATTCAAAAAATTTTTCTTAGTGCTGGCGGTGAAGCCCAAAGCCATACACACACGGCAAATATTCTACCACTGGATAGTCTAGCACTGGGCTACATCCCAACCCCTCAATATTAAACTTACTTATTTTTAATTTTTTTTTTTACATTTCCCCTCTGTCTCTGTCTCTTTCTCTGTATGTGTGTGTGCGTGTGCGTGTGCGTGTGCGTGTGCATGTGCGTGTGTGTGTGTGTGTGTGTGTGTGTGTGTTCTCTCCTTCCACTCCGTGGGGTCGGGGTTTGAACTAGAGTCGTCAGACTCAGCAGCAAGCTCCTTCACCTGCTGAGCCATCTCACCAGCCCTCCCTCAGTGTTTCCTTCTAAGAACTCTGGACAGGCAGTCGTGCTGATCAAATTGTGTTCTTGGCTCACACAGCCCAGTGCTGGCATCCACACCTTGCATTCCACTCACATCTCTATCATGTGGCAATCAAGTCTCCCTTCTGTGCATCTATTAATCTAGTTTACTTTTGATAGACTTCAAAGTAACCTGCAAATGTAAGTGCACTTGAGGCAAAGCCTGCAATGTGCATCTCATTAACTAGACTTCAGTCCTTCTCTGTAGCTCCCAGTGTAAAATGGCCATGGAATGGAATGCAGAAACCTTAAATCTGGAGACAGATCATTGCATAGCCCCAGGAGGTCCCATTATGTCCCTTCCCAATCAATTTCTATGCCTTTGATAGCCACCAAGGAAATCATTGTTCTTTTTAAGTTAATATAATTCTTTTATTAATTCTTTGAGAATTTCATACATACATACAATTTTTTTTGATCATATTTACCCCAACTCATCCTCCTAAATCTTTTCAGATTCATCCTCATCACCTACCCCGTTGCCCGCCCTTCCTAACTTCATGTCCTCTTTTTTAAAATAACTCTTCAAATCCAATTGGCGTTGCCCATGTGCTCTTGGGTGTGGGTTAGCAACTGGGGTGTGGCTGACCTGCTGGGGGTCACACACTTAAAGAAAATTGAGTCCCCTTTCATTAGAAGCCATCAACCCTCCATGACTCCTCTGTTATGGATGGGGCTCATGCACCCCTCACCACTCCATGCTGAAATGGAGTGACCTGATCCTGTGCAGGTAACCATAACTGCTGTGGCTTCATAAGCGGCGTGGCCCTGCCATGTCCAGAGTACACCACTTCACCCTGGTTCTACATTCTTTCTGTCTTCTATTCCACAATGTCATTGTTCTTTTTTAAACTCACAGAATGGATTTTTTTCTTTTTCTTTTTAGTATGTCTTAGCTAGGGTTTCTAATACTGGAATGAAACACCATGACTGAAAAGTAAGTTGGGGAGAAAAGGGTTTATTTGGCTTACACTTCCATATTGCTGTTCATTGTCAAAGCAAGTCAGAACAGGAACTCAAACAGGACAGGAACCTGGAGGCAGGGCCTGATGCAGAGGCCATGGAAGGATGCTGCTTCCTGGCTTGCTTCCCATGCCTTGCTCAGTCTGTTTTCTTACAGAACCCAGGACCACCAGCCCTGGAATGGCACCACCCACAATGGGCGGGGCCTTCCCCTATTGATCACTACTTGAGAAAATGCCTTACAGCTGGATCTCATGGAGGCATTTCCTCAACTGAGGCTCCTTGCTCTTTGACGACTCAAGCTTGTGTCAAGTTGACACAAAACCAGTCAGTAATGTCCTTTTTGTGGTTGCTGTTACTGTTGATTTGAGACAGGGTCTCTCTACATTCCAACTCTGGTCCCAAACTCTTGATAACCCTCCTTCCTCAGCATTCTTCCCCATCAAGTGCTGGGGTTACAGGTGTGGGCCACCACCCCAGCTTCTGCAGCATTGTATAGACGGTGTCACAGGATCTATGTTCTTTGGTGCATCACTTCTTTGTAGAATGGTGTTGGGGACTCATTCATGTAGTTGTGTGTGTTGTGTCAATCCTCTGTGCTCCTTCTTGGTAATTTATTATCACTCAAACCATATCATCTATCCTTTGCCAGTTTTTCTTTGTAGAGCTCTGAGCTGTTTCCAGGTTTGGGATTTTACAATTAAAGTCATTGTGAATATTTGAATAAAATCTGCATATGAATAACAAGTATAAACTCTAAATAAGCATAATCCATAGTTATACCTTGATTTTTTTTGGGGGGTAGGGTGGGGGAAAGCAGGGTTTCATGTAGCCCAGGCTGGCCTAAATTAACTCTGTAGACAAGGGTGACCTTGAACTTCTGCCCTTCCTGCCTCAACTTCCTGAGTGCTAGGATTACAAATATGTACCACCAGGTTCTGTGTGGGGGATGATAGGGATGGACCTCAGGGCTTTGTATGTGCCAAGCACACACTCTAACACCCAGTCCACACTCACAGCTCCCCTAGTTATACTTTTAATGTCTTGGTGGAGGATTTGAACTTGAGGCTTAGAATTGAAAGTCTCTGACAATCTGTAGTTCACCCTCAGAGAGCCTCTTGGTCTTCCAAGTCATCAACTAGACTCAGTAGTTAGAAACTCAGTAGTCAGGGTCCCTGGTGGATGTTAGTAACTGTTACCAGGGCAACAAAATCCCAAGCTCCTATTCTTCTAACAGGGGTCAGTGTTATGGTTTGCTTGTCTACGCTGTTAGGTGCCGAAAGCTTTAGTCTCAGGGGCCTCTGGAATTGTGTCCTGCTTGGTTCTTTCTGTTGTCCTTTTCTCTTTCATTCTCTCCCACTGCACCATGGATCATCCCAATGCTAAAGCTGGCCAGCTGGCTGGAATAGGATCCCTTAGTACAAGAGCTGACATCACCAGGCGCTGCATCTCCTCCGTGGCTCACGGCTACCCCTGAGCTGTGGTTGCTCAGCCCCTCCTCCACACACCCGGGGTCCATCAGACTAATTCACTTTTGTATTTATAGCCTACTATAAATATTCCAAGAAACCGCTTCCACCAATGTGTTTATAAAGTCTTTGCAGCATCCAATACGTCCGCTGGCTGAGATAACCCTGTTCTCAAGCAGCGTGTGTAAAAGCAAGAGCGCCAAGAAACATTTGCTTTTTAAAAATCAATTTGACTCCATCTTATTTTACTTTCCATTGGGCTAATTTAAAAGAGAAAATATTTCACCAACACTAAATTGCTTTCCCTACAGTCCCAGCACAAATATCTAGGGGGTGATTATAAATTGGTTCTCTGTATCCGTGGGGTCCCTGTCTGTGTTTTCAAGCGTTTTAAAATACCTTTTTTTTCTTCTCCTCTAAATGCAGACTTTTCTCTTTGTATTACTCCCTAAACAATATGGAATAACAGTAATTTACACAGCACACCGCCATAGTATTATTATAAGTAGCCATGTGCCATCTAGACATGCCGTGATATGTATGGGGTAGGAGTAGGGGAGCCGTGCATCTTCTGTTACATATCTAAGACTTGAACTTGATAGATTTGGGTACTTGTATAGGAGGAAGGGGAGTCTCCAGGAACCAGCTCCTCACAGATACCCATGGATGACTCTGCTTCAAAGTGGCCATCCAGTGGTCGGTTCCGGTTAGATATGGAAACCTACCCACCTGCCCTCAACTGCAGCCTGTCTTCAGGATTCCACTTCCAGGTTCCAGAGTAAGACTCTGCATGCATTTGTTTGAGGCAGTGTTCCTGATAGGAATGACACAGAATGTCAAGTCAGTTATTCCAAAGAGGCTGCTTAAAGCGGAGGCTGTACGAATTTCTGGTCCTATTTCAAATGTGCATGACTTGTATCTGGGTCCCATCTTATTCAGTATTGATTCTACCCAAGGGCGTCTCAGGAGCCAGGAGGCAGGAGGCAGGAGCCAGGAGCCAGGAGCTAGCTCTTCTCTGCCCCAGCCTGGTTCCCTGTCTTGCTCTTGGTGAGCTCCGCAGCATGTGTGGCCCAAGTTCCTTGTTGCTTCCCCTTGCTGGACTTGACCAAATGACCATCTGCCTGAGGTCTCAGTGACAAGCATTGACCTCTGGGATTGTACTGCCTGAAGTCTGTCCTTAGTGATGACATTTATTCATAGCTTCTCCTCATCCTTAGTGCTTTTGGAAAAATTAATTGGGGTCAGAAAGGTTGCTTAGTTGTTGAAAGCACTTACTGCTCTTACAGAGGGTCTGGGTTCAGTTCCCAGTACCCACATGGAGGCTTACAACTGTCTGTAACTCCAGTTCCAGAGAACTAGACACCCTCTTCTGGCCTCTGCAGGTTCCAGGAATATATGTGATATATAGACATACATGTAGGCCAAACACCCACGGACATAAAAATTGAAAAAAGAAAACTGAAGCTGCAGAGATAGCTGAGTCAGTAAAATGATTACCCACAAGCACGAGGACCCAAATTTGGTTCCCAGAAGGCATGTAGAGGCTCAGCATGGTGCCCTGCATTTCTAAAATCAACACTGGGGAGGTGAAGACAGGTGGGTGCTTGGGGCTTGCTGGCCAGGCGAGCCTAGCCTACTTGGCAAGCTCCAGGCTGACAAGACCCCATCTCAAAAGACAAGGTAGACAGTGTCTGAGGAACAACATCTACATTTGTCCCCTGGCCTCTACATGCATGCATACCCACTTACATATGTGCACCTCAGTGTGCGTGCGTGTGTGTACACACACACACACACACACACACACACACACACACACACACACTTATCTCCACGTATCATCCTATTATCAGATAATGGGTAATGTCTCTCTTCCCTTTCCCACTACAGCAGGAGATTAAAAATAGTGTCATGTTGTTTCTGATTGGCTTCTCCACACACCCGGGAAGAATCACTGGCCTTGGCAATGGTCATTTTTCAAAACGACCGCCAAGAGTACACACAGCCACTTCGTCTGCTTAGGTCCTGACCTCCTTGTGTTGTTCACGCACGCTCCAAATCCACGTTTTTATCAGATCCTGAAGAGTAACATGCAGATAACCACTGGTATTTACAGATAGGCAGAGGTCGCTCTGCTGCAAGGAGATTAGATTTGAGCCAGCAATACCTCTTTGGGGACAGAAAAGAACACAGCCCCCTTTGGCTACACTCATATGGGATTATATATTCCCCAGTGTGGCCTAATTGTAAAACAAGGTTGACCTCCCATTAGCACCATCCTGGTTCAATGTGGAGGCATCTCTATTCCTGAGTTTATTCTAAGTGTCATCATATGTGGGTAAGGCAACTTCTTTCCCTAGCTTCAAGGGTAAGAGTCTCAGGTTACTGGGCCAATCTCAGCCAACCATAGATCTGTGTTCAGAGATGGCTTGTTTGTGGTCATGTGACCTGAGAAATTTCTTGGAATTTTTAAAAACATCATTAAAAAAAACCCCTGTATTTTATGTGTAGAAGTGTTTATCTACATATATGTATGTGCACCATGTGTGTGCTGTGCTCATGGAGTCCAGAAGGGGGCATCAGATTTCTTGGAACAGAAGATACAGATGTTTGTGAACCAAATGTGGGTGCTGGCAGCCAATCTCAGGTCCCCTGAAAGAGCAGCTAGTACTCTTAACCACTGAGTTGTCTCTATATCCCTTTTTTGGGATTTCCCCCACACTCCTTTCCTTGTATAAATATCATTGATACTGAGCTAAGGCTTCTTACAGATCCATGTACATAGACGTCACCAGTGTGGAATGGGGGACATGAGAAAGAGCTAACCAGCAAGGGACACAGCAGCTTATCTCATCAGCCTGTGAAACAGTTTCTAGGGCTTTGGGCAACTGAAGGACCTGAGAATGTTTTGTGTTTTGATTGTTACACACTGTGTGTCTTTCAATTTTTTTTAAAAATTTTACTCTTGTAATCTCAACCAGTGCCTTTCACTCTTGACTGTGGTCTGTGCCGCCCTCCAGCCTTGAACCTGAGGTTCAGTTTGATCTCTGTGTCTACCCACCTGTCTGTTTTGTCCACCTCTAGGTCCTCCTTAATAAGTCAGCATTAGAGGCACTCCCGGGCAGTGCATCCTGTGTGGTATTTTAACCAGCAGTTAGAAATGAGGAGATCCATTTTAAACTGTCTAATTACAGAGAAAAGAGATTACTTCCATTTGGAATTGGGCATTTCAAGGGAGGGGGCTGTGTGGAATGAGTGAAGAGAAAGCCCAGAGTGGGGTACGGGGCAAGCTGGGCTCCTTAGCAGGTAGCTGGCAGTAATCTGTGTTAGATTCCTCCCTCCACTGTGGCTTTGGTGATCAGAGTCTCCAGAATAGCTCTTGGGTCCTGGCTAGATGCTCCTGGGTTTAAAGAACTATGTTTTAAAATTTTTGAGCCCTGATCAGTAAATACCTGTAAGGAGGCTGTGGTCCACCAAACAAGGGCTACAGTGAGCAACCACTAAAAATCATGGCCACGTGGAACAACAAACCTCTGACAGCATGCCAAAGGAATAACCCCCATCTCGTATCCACTGCAGTCTCAGGTAGCTACTGTGGGCAGCTCTTAGCTCACATCCTGCAGTGAATCTCTCCAAAGGAGGCATAGGTTCCTGGCTGTTGGCTTTATGAAGTCCACTTAGTCTGCTTTCATGGGTGTAAGAGCTGCAGCCGTGAACTGGAGCCATGCCTTTTCATTTCATGCTTATTCTGTTTGCAAATGTAAAAATCCAAATTAACTTGCATTGACAATTTTTACAGTCAAATTTTATAAAATTGTCTTACTTCTGCATACGACACAGAGGTAGGTTTTCATACACCCCCTCCACACCCTGCAACCTCTCTGACGTCTTTTACTCTGTATAGTGTTGAACACCTACTAGTGTCTGTGTGGACAGTTAAATAACAGGTTGAACCCCAAAGTCAATGGTATTTGTAGAATAGCCGAACTTCAGTGCAGGGACAAGGCAGTCTGAGAACCATCTTGGATGATTCATATCTCTGTGCTAGAATTCTTCCCCATGCCCAGACGAATCTCTAATTTGATTCTACCCATAAGCCCTCCATGGTGCTTTTCACCTTCCCTATGGCTACATGATAGATGAGTTGAGCTCAAGGGTCAGAAGAGCTCAATTAATTTGTGAGCTAGATTATCCATTTGGACTCTTGACTGACGGCCAGGGTGTGGAGTTAGGAGTGTCTTCTCTCCATCCCCTCATGTCAAAGCTTCTTATCATTCCAATCACTCCTAGCTTGCAAACGTTTTAGCAACTAACAGCTGGCCACGGTGTCTCATTCTACGAGACTCTTGGGCAGTGATGGTCAAACTGTGGACCCTGGCTCAGAGGTTCTTTGTAGACAGGGTGATGTTCCATACCATTTATACCTATTAACTGGGAAACTTGGAAGTGGCCTGACGTTCTGTAACACCATGACCTCTAGGTGATCCTTACCAGGGCTGGAGGTGGAGCACCATTGCTTTAAAAGAGGATGTGGTATTCATATTTGCACTGAGGTCACAAAGCTCCTGTCGCATGTGCCCACCAACATGGGAAGATGTAGTGAAGTACATGTGCAGGTCATCAGCATTTTTGTTAAGTCAAACAATGAAAGTAAAAATTACCTGGGCTGGAATGATGGTTCAGTAGCTAAGAGCACTGGCTGCTCTTCCAGAGGACCTGGGTTCAATTTCTAGCACCTACATGGTGGCTTACAACTGTCTATAACTCTAGTTCCAGGGGATGTGATACCTTCTTCTGGCTTCCATGGGCATGGTACACACGGGGTACACAAGCATACAAAAATTCATGCACATACCATAAAATGAACAAATCTTTAAAAATCCAGATTTTTTCAAATATACAAGAAATTAAAGATGTAAGTAGAATGCAGAAAATAAAGTATAATAAAACTGTGAATTAAACACAAGAATTTGCATTGTTGACTAATGTTTCAGATACTTAAAAAAAAGCTTTAGAAAAATACCCTAAGAAATTAGCTGCCTTTCCACAGATCTTTGGTAGGGACATCTTAGGGAAGAAAACTGATTGATTTGAAATTTCTTTTTATTAATTTTATTTATGTGTTTTATGTGCACCTCATGTGTACTATGCCCACAGAGACCAGAAGAGGGCAGCAGATTCCCGGAATCAGCATTACAGGTAGTTGTGAACCACCCACCATGGGTGCTGGGAACTGAGTGCCGGCCTTCTGGAAGATCTTACCAGTTGAGCCATGCCTCATCTAGTCACATGTGACAGTTGTCAACATGGTAAACAGATAATGCCTGAGAAGAAACCAGAAGAAATTACATGATGAAGTCATATCTGTCAGCTGTGAATTCATTTTTTCACTGAGTGAGTTGTGGGCAGCAGAGTGGAGGGATTTCAGCCAGGGCTAATGTCTAGGCTAAGTTTCAAATAAACATACACTAGCTGTGTTGGTTGGTTTTAATTGTCAACTTGATACAACCTAGGATCACCTGGGACTATTCCTAGTGAGAGACTGTCTGGATTAGGATTAGGTTGGCCTATGGGTGTGTCAGTGGAGGACGGTCTTGACTGTGTAAATTAGAATGAGAAGACCCACCGAAAGCAGAAAGTACTCTTTCTCTGGTTTTGCTCCTGCATTGTGTGAGGAGAGAGAGAAAACTGAGCCTTTGGGCCTGCATGCATTCCTTTCTCTCTGCTCTTGACTGGGCATGTGATTTGACTGGCGGCTTCAAGTGACTGCCTTGACATCTCCACAGTGATGGAATGTACCCCAGAATTGTAAGCAAAGAGAAATCTTCTCCCTTAAGCTGTTTCTGTCAGGGTATGTTGTCATCTTAGCAGCTGGAAAGGAAGCAGGACCCTGCCCTAACAGCGTGAGGTCATGAGCCTTATGGAACCTGACATCCCAGAGCTGGGGCTTGTGGGGAAACTGGGGTCAGTGCTTCAAGCTGAATTCCAAACACTCTGCCTTAGGGCTTAGCTGCCTCCCTGCAGCCTGTCCCAACTCTGAGCTTGCCCCGTGTCTCTCCTTGGAGTTTATATACCAGAGGTCTCCTTGAAATCCTACATTGAAGGAAATAAGCTGTAATTACTTTTCTTTCAAATGTTCCAAGAAACCTCCTGAACACTTGTGTTCCAATCACAGGTTTGTCCCTTGGCCACCCACTCCAGCCACACATTAAGAGAGGCTGACTGTCCTAACTAGTCATCCTCAGACTGGGATCTCTGACTTATTCTATTCATTCCATTCCATTCCATTCCATTCCATTCCATTCCATTCCATTCCATTCCATTCCATTCCATCCCATTCCATTCCATTCCATTCCATTCCATTTCATTGCAGTCCATCCCAGTCCATCCCAGTCCATCCCAGTCCATCCCCATCCATCCCAGTCCATTCTATTCTTTTCTTTTCTATTCTATTCTATTATTTTTATTTTATATGTTTTGCCTGCATGTACGTCTGTGCATGATGTGCAGTGCCCAAACAGGTGAGGACATCAGATCCCCCAGAACTGGAATTACAGATGGTTGTGAGCCATCCTGTAGGTGCTGAGAATTGAACCCAGGTCCTTTGCAAGAACATCCAGGGCTCTTAACCACTATGCCATCTCTTTAGCCCCATGGCTCCTTTTATTCTCAAAAGTTCTTGTGAGTTCTCATAATAAAAAAGGAACTGGAATTTTTGTGTGTAGTTTTACTTATTTATGCTTACATTTGAAACCCAAACTGAGAAAAGCATTAAGGGTTTTATGAAGTTTTAAAAAAATAGTCTTTGCCATCATTGCATATTAAACATGAATGATATAATTTTCACCAAAAACCTGTATTTTTTAGAACAATGCAAAAATGAGTAATCAGGGTACTATCTGCATTTTTAAACATTTCTTGAAGTCTGATGTAGCAGATACCAGCTGAGTTATCAAACTGGCTTCTGCATTTCTCCTTGGCTATAGCATTGATTTATTAACTGACAAACTATTCCACACTCACATATAGCTAGACCACAGGGAGCGATGTAATGGCATTTCAGAGCGCTGTACTTAATCTTTTAGCATGATCAAAGATTGTCATGTGGCGGCGGTGGTGGTATCGATGGTATTGCAATTCAAACTCTAAAGCCTGTTGATCAGATTTAAATATATTTTGAATCATTCTTACCCCAGACCGATCACATAACATTGTAAATTGGTCATCTGGAGTATATTTATTTGTTAGCGATATAGGACTACCAGTTCTTGACCCATTTGATTATACAAGGTCAAAATTTTATATTTTGAGGACGGCAGAGATGGCGCCAATCAGAGATCCTTGCCTGCTGCCTGTGCCCAGCCATTCTTCACTCTTCAATAGTTTGGGGCCCAACTTTTGAAACTGTGCCACCCAAATTCAGAGTAGGATTTCCCAATGAAATTAGCCACCAAGAAACATGCCCACCCCATCCCCCCTAAATGCCCACAGGCCGAGCTGATCTGCACCATTTCTCCATTAACACTCTCTTCTAGGTGATTCTAGGTCATGTCTAGTTGACAGTTAAAACTAAGCTGCACAATCAGCCACTCGGGGATCCTGCACACTTTCCCTGTAGTCCTCCAGGGGAGGACAACACACTGCATGGCTGCTGTTTGTGTTTCATTGCTGGAGTGATGAAGGAGGTATGCACTCAAGGGCAGATGCTTAATAAAAACAATCCTTTTGCTGCTTCATAGATGACACCCTTAAGGGACCGTGATATTTCCACATCATAGACATGTGCCCGAAGGACTCCTGATCAACACAGCTTACTTTCGTGTTGACTCATGCTGGGGTGAGAGCAAGTTTATCCCACCCCACTCCCCACTTTATACCATTAATGCACACACAGAGCAGGGCTGTGCAGCTGTTCTGGATTGTCATGTCTAATGGCTACGTATTTCAATCACCAATTTTAGACATATTTGTGAATGGCATTTGGCTTACTTCTGAAAACAGTTTTGGCTTTGCAGGCAAGACCTTGGGGATGAGCTAGGGGGTTCAGAGAGGATCCTGGGAATATCCCTAATGTAAGCCACACAGCACACAAGCCAGGAGAGTGAGTGGGAGATGTGAGGTAGCCGCATCTCTAAAGAATGACACGAGATTGGCATCTTGTGGCTATTACGTATTGAATATAGACTATGAAAGCCTATTACATATCTCCCTGTGGTCCAGCTATATGTGTGTATGGAATATCCTATCAGTTACTAAATCAATGTTATGGCCACAGATAAATGCAGAAGCCAATTTGAGAACTTAGCTGGTATCTGCTAACAAGATCATCAACAAAAGATGACATTCACAGTGCTTACACTAGCTGTCCAAGGAGGTTTCATCTTTCCTTCCACCACATTCTGGAAGAGGAGAAAGCAAAGACCTGACCCCAGAGGCGTCAGTGATCAGCTTGCTAGAAGGCCTTACTTTGTCACATTGCATTCCTTTTAGCTCATTACTTCCATGGGCTTTATGACCACATTGTGGCACTCTGTGTGTCTTTTATAGGACTTTCATCCCATGACCCATCAGGAGAGATACGCTTTTCTCCTGAAACCCAACCAGGCAAGGAAACTTAGGTTTCCTGGCCAGTGCTGCTGAGGACCAGCGTTTCGACGTCAGGCCTGTCCCCTACTTCTCCTCATGCCTAAAATAAACCAGGTGACAGTCACATTGCCAGTTACTCTAGGGACAATCTGGGGAGAAGGCATAGTGTTCTGAAGACTTTCCAGTGTGTGCTTGTCAGTGGAGACATAGCACTCACTTCCTGTCAGTGGGATAGAGTCCCTTCCTGGCCTCACTTCCTACTGTCCTGTGTTCTCATGAACATAGGGCTCATATCCATCGAGTGTACAGCAGAGTGGCTGTGTCAGGGTCCCCAGCTGTCTGATGGCTCCTACACTTGTCACCTGCTGAGTATTCTAAGTGTCATCCCTGGGCGCAAAATCTAAGCTGCAGATCTGCTGTGTGCCCGCTCTTTGCACACTCCTACATCCTTTTTCACTCAGGCTGTCCTTTCCCAAGGGACCTGGATCCTTCCGGAAAGGACAACTTTACTGACCTTTAGATGTTCAGTGTAGGAAGAGCCTTTTGGTAGTTGGAATTCTTCAGACTAAAATGTCAACCAGAAAAATAGATCTCTCCGGTGTTGCCTTCTTTGTGCGTTAACCCCGACGCCTTGTTCTTTCGAGGACACTCCATGTGTCCCTGTGTGGCCTTGCCAGGAAGCAAGAGGAGGATCAAAGGAAGAAGGATGAAAGAAGATACCCAGAGATCTTCTCGGTTGCACACAGGTGCACATGTCCCCAAACCAAGAGCACAAAGCATCAAAAATACATAAAAGACCAAGGAACAAGTGTGCATTCCAGAAAGGCAAAAAGCTGTGTCTCACGGGCCATCAAACTAGGTCTTGGAGGTCTCACAGAAACAATTGGACAGGATAGTACTGTATGCTGAAATGCTATTCTGGAGAGTGCTACCTGGCTGTTATAGCATGTTGTGTAGCCAGACTTTTCTTGGACCGCCCTCCCACAAATAATGACATGGAGATTTGTTATTAATTATGAAAGTTTGGCCTTCACTTAGGCTTTTCCCAACTAGCTCTTATAACTCAACCTGCTTCTATTAATCTATGTTTTGCCACGTGGCTCAGTTACCTCTCTTCTGTACAGTAGGTCTGATATTTTCGGCATCTTGCTGATGTCTCTTGCGTGCCTAGGTTCCTTTTTCTCCCTGGAAATCCTGCCTATCCTCTTCTGCCTAGCTATTGGCCATTCAGCTTTTTTATTACACCAGTCACAGCAACACGTCTTCATACAGTGTACCAATATTCTGCAACAGTGCTGATTAATGCCAGACAAACTGAGGCACCCCTCCAATAATGAATTCCTGTGTGCCATTAGTTCTGTCTGCTGAGCACCTCCTCTTTATAGGTTCTGATAGAAGCTGGGAGGGGGAGACGAGGGCTAGGGAAATGACTCGGTTTGTAAAGTGCACGCCAGACATGAGGACCTGAGTTAAAAACCCCAACACCCACGTGTAGCTTGAGTTTTCCTGCCTGGCCCAGTGTCGGGACAAATCTCTCTCACCTGCCAGTCCCACAGCCACTCAGACCCGACCAAGCAAACACAGAGACTTATATTGGTTACAAACTGTATGGCTATGGCAGGCTTCTTGCTAACTTTTCTTACAGCTTAAATTAATCCATTTCTATAAATCTATCCCTTGCCACATGGCTCGTGGCTTACCAGGATCTTCACATGCGGCTTGTCATGGTGGCGGCTGGCAGTGTCTCTCTGACTCAGCCTTCCACTTCCCAGCTTTATTCTCCTCCTTGTCCCGCCTACACTTCCTGCCTAGCCAATGGCCAATCAGTGTTTTATTTATTGACTAATTAGCAACACATTTGCCATACAGAACATCCCACAGCACCCACGTACAGCCAGATCTGGTAGCACGCATCCAGAATCCCTGTGTTCCTACAGGAGGCAGAGACAGGAGAGTCCCCTGGGAGCTCACAGACCCCCTAGTCAGCATACAGAGTGGCAAGCATCACACAGACTCTGTCTCACAAAGTAAAAGATAAGGACTGTGACACTGAGGTGGTCCTTTGACTTCCACATTGTGTGCTATGGTATGTGTATGCCTGGCGCATATGCGTGCTAGCATGCACGCACTCACACATACATACATGCATACACACACACACACACACACACACACACACACACACACACGAGTGAGATAAAGGAGCATGCTTGGGGTAGGTGTCCCATTTGGGTTCAGGGGACATTTATCTGATTTAGGAAAAGCAAAAGCAAAATAAGAGCCGTTTTCTCAAGCGGACTTTCTCTCGCAAGTGGATTCTCAAAGAAACTCCACAAGTTTTATCCAAGTGTGCAGGAGTTTAAGGACATTTTAGACCAACGAATCACATGAGCAGGGCGTGTGGATGTGTCTGAAGGTGTGGGTATGACGGGAAGGGCAGGGAGCACAGGGCTGAGGTTCACACTCACAGTATCAGCTGATCCATGGGATGTCCCACAGGAGGTGGGCAGGCATGCTGTTACCGTTTTCCATGTCAGAAAGACCAGTGCAGGTGTGTCGTGGCCCTGGGATAGAGAGCTAGTGAGCACATGGATCTGGAATGAGGCCTTTTGTCTGTGAGACGGGAATTGCCTTCTTCTTTGAGCTTCCAGAATTGATGCTATAACTCAGGACTGTTCACAGCCCTCTGTCATCTTCTGCTCTCTGTGGTTGGCTATCCACCCATTCAGAATGTGTTGGATCTCCACAGGAAGTAAGCCTGCTTGCTGGTAGGACACAGCCTTCTTCCTGGGTAAATTGGCCTCAGCTGCAATCTCTTCCTTCCTGGTGTTGGGTGTGCCCTGCATCCATCCCATGACATCATTAAGATCTGACAGTGGCAAGGCGACTTTCTAGTACATGATTCAGAAGCTGAGCCTAGCAAGGACCTGGAGCACCCAGTGGCCACTCAATCTCAGGCCTTTTATACCCAATCAGACATGGGTACCTTTGGGCTAGATGTCTGGGATTTTAGTCAAAACCTTTCATTTTTCCGGAGCCCAAATCATCTGGGAATTAATGAATACCATTGTGTTCTATATAGAGCTGAGCTGTGATTGTGTCGATTATCAACTTGGCACTGTCTGGAATTACCTAGGAGACAGCCTCCAACTCACCTGCTAAGGATTAATCTGGATTATCAGAGGTTTGCCTCTGAGATTGTGAAGGATTGTGTTGATTAGGTTAATGGACATCAGAAGCTCCACTGTGGGTGGCACCATTCCCTGGGTTGGGATTCCAGATGTACAAATGGAAACAGTGAGCCGAGCACCAGGGTTTGTCTGTCTCTGCTTCTTGCTGTGGGTGTGGTGTGGCCAGCCACACCACGTTCCTGTTACTGTGACTCCCTCATCATGAGACATTCTAACCAGGAGATGGAAACCAAAATAAACCATTTTTGTTTCTTCTGTCACAGCAACTGAGAAAGAAAGAAGGGAGGGAGGGAGGAAGGGAAGGAGAAAGAAAGAGAGAGAGAAAGGAGAAAAAGAAAAGAAACTAAGAAATAGGCAGCTTAAATCTAGAAAATCAGATACTGAGTCTTCTGTCTCATTTGCAGATTCTAGCAATTAATTTTTATTTATGTGTATTTATGTGGGAGTGAGGTGGACAGAGACCAGGAAACTGGAAAGGAGTCTATGGGAGAGGTTAAAAGGGGCCTTAAGTGTACCAGATGGGAAGGGTAATAAAACCCAAAATGTATAAAAGTGGAAGGGGGCAAACTGGAAGTGAAGGGTACAAATGGGGAGAGGGAAGGGGGCAAACTTGTGGGGCGAGGATACAGCAGGATGGGAGAAACAGGGTGGTGATCAACCAAAACTGAGTATGTATGAAAATACCATAAGGATGCTTGCTATTCTGCATGCTAATGGAAAAACAAAGGAAAAAATATAGGAAAAAAAACCCCTTAAAATACTTAATTGCAAAATACTTCTTAAGGAATACTTTAGAAATACAGAAGCTTTAAAAGTAAGGTGACAGTGTCCAGAGGGACACAAATTCACAGATGGCTCCAAATGAATTTACAAGGAAATGTCACCTTCCTCAAACGCCGTAGCTGGTGCTGCGAAGGCCTGATGCTAGCTCACAGCACCGGCATTGGTGGAGTCCCTCTTGGTCTCCTGCCCTTTGGATAATTAAGTTTATTTCCGAACCCCTCCTGAGATTGATATTTTTAATATCTCCATTTGAATGAGGGTTGTCCTTGTGTGTGCGTGCGTGTGTATGTCTGGGGGTGGGGGTAGAGTGCTTTCCTTTCTGAAATGTTAATTGGTCAGAGAATCCGGAGATAAACAAATTGATTTAATTTTAATCTGAATTCCTGGAGATGCATAATGATAACTGGTTTCTGTCTCACAGGGCTGAAAACCGTGGTCCTTAATAAGAACTTGTGTGGGTATATTATGCAGCTTCAGATAGCGTGTGCGTGGGGCTCAGCGGCTCTCCATGAATTATTCTAACTCCAGCAGTGTCTAAGGGACTCCCAGTACTTGTCTGAAGCAGGTTTTCAATCAGAAAATCTATAGCATGACACTAAGATACCCTGAGCCCTTTCCTTTGTGGCACTGAGTTAGTTCTATGCCTGGCGGCTCACAAACAAGGCCCATTCTAGAAAAACCAGCTTTAGTCACCACTGTCAAGTGAAGGCAACTGCCAGGGAGGATTCCATACCTGGGCCTTGAGCGGGAACTCACACAGCAGGTGCTCAAATAATGGTTGAATGGGTTGTTTGGCGTGTTCATCCTGAGCTAGGGTCAGATGGAAAGGTTAATGCTTCTTGTTGATGAGCTGTCACATCCTAAAAAAGCCTGGCCTCCTTCAAGCCCCTCAACCCACACTGCATGCCTTGTTTACTCTCTCATGGTATCACGGACTTTGATATCAGGACACTTGCCTCTGTCTGTCATTATGAAGTCTTGTTGGATGTCTGCACCATGCAGTGGCTGTTACAGCCATTCACCAATGCCTTCAGAGAAGAGAATTGGCTTGGCTTCCCCATCCCTGAAAAGCAAGGCTTCCTTATCACCTTGACGCTGAGTTTCCCCATCACCTTGAAGTTGGACTTCCTTGTCACCATAAAATCAGGTTTCCCTATTGCCCATGAAGTCATCTAACCCATCAAAGTAAACTTGAGTTTCCCCGTCGCTGTGAAGTTGGGTTTGCTCATCCGCCTGAGGTCAGCCATGTTCATACAGCTTTTGCTGCTGAAAGAAAATAGTGCATATGGCCTGTTACTTCCATGTGTACACAGGAGAACTAGGTGCGGGGTTCTACCTTCCTCTTTCAGTGGCAGTGTTTGATGACATTCCAAGTGGGTGACTGTTCTGCACTTTGGCTGCAGAAAGAGGTCAGAGGATACAGGACACTGAGAAATATGCACTCACTGCTTATTTTCTAGCTGTTCTTAGTTATCAGGGTTTAACTCATCCTCACCTGCTCGACTCATTCATTTTGCAGAGGGGTGAGCAGGAGCATTGAGTCCATTGCTCTTTCCTGAGCAGTCATTGCCGAGGATGCAGGCTATGTATTCTTGTTTTAGATACCCCTCTGGTTCCTAGGCCTGGTGTCCATCAATGTTCCCACTCCTGGGAATACGAAAATTGCTGCACACTTTGTGCATGTGTCAATTTAATCTTCCATGTGGGCTGCCATTACACACTGTGCCCTATGCCTAGATGTCACTTCTGTGGACGTTTCTTAATTGCACCAGCCTCTTTGTTCCCCTCTCCACTTAGCAGCCTTCCCATTTGAAGCCAGCAATTCCTCACTACCCGCCTGTTGTCATATTTGTACCAGGAGAGAGTCAGCACGAGGACCTTCCTTGTATCCATGGGCTTCGATTAAATTCACACGGCAGGTACCAAGGTGCACTTCTTCTTCACACATCAAAAAATACCATAAAGAAATCAAAAGCCTTTGAAGGTGGCTTCCACATGAACGATCCGGGCAAGCTGACTTTTTTTGAGGGGTGCATTCCAGAGTAGAGTCCAAAGTGGAAAGGTTTCTGATAATCAGTTCTAACTTAGGGAGTAAGACTAATTCTAGGTTAAGTCGTGACATCTGTTCTAGAAAGAGAAGGATGGAGTGGGGGTGGGGGTGGAGGGGTTGGAGTAGAAGCTTACTGTCTCTGGACTTGGGAGTTACCGCATGGGATCTTTTAGGTGTATGAGATACTATACATACAGAAGAAAGACATGCTGTGTTCATGAGTGTTTGAAAATTAGAGCTGGTGTCTTTAGACTTGGGCTAGTGGGTTATGGTCTGGCTACACATCTACCTGACCACCAATGTCCTCTTGACCCTGGTTGGGTTTTAAAAGATCTTTAGTTTAGAGGTGGGTCTTGCATGGTGCAAAGCCAGTCAGCAGGTGCATGGGCATCAGTGGATTTCATAGAATGCATTTTCTGAGTTCCCTTTATATATAATAATACTATATATAAACAAATAGAATATACATATATGTATATATATTCTATTTATTAAAGATAATTAAACACCTAGTGTCAAAATCTTCACCTTCATCGTGTCCATATGTCAACTTTATTTTAAATTTATTTATTTTTATTTTTTGAATGTTAGTGTTTTGCCTTCATGTATGTCTGTGTGAGGGTGTCAGATTCCCTGGAACTGGAGTTACAGACAATTTTGAGCTGTCTTGTGGGAGCTGGGAGTTGAACCTGGGTCCTCTGGAAAAGCAGTCAGTGTTCTTAACCACTGAGCCATCTCTCCAGCCCCTTGACTTTATTTTAAAAGGGAGATGGGGAGGAGAGAACAACATGGGGGCATCTTGCTCACTTACTGAGGTTCTTCCACTGATGCTGACCTATGCAGCTGCCAACCCCATGGGCCATCTGCTAATCCTGGTGTCTGAGAAAGCAGATGTATGCTGTGACTGAATACAGAGCCACTCACAGGCTACACAGTGTCTAATTATCTGCTTTCGTTGATGCAGAAACAGAACCCAATCAAACTGTCACATCTCTAGTCTTTGCTTTTGGTGTGACAAGTCATTTTTGTCATGGATGGGGTTTGAAGGCTTAAATGGCATTGCAATGAAAACATATGCTTCCTGAGCGTTTCTCAGAGTGCCCTCCATAACTTGAAGCCAGAGATTTGATCCATGCTGCCCCATGTCAAAAATGGCCTCTTCTACTTCTCCACCCAAGTCCAAGCCAGGAAGAGCAGCCCTGAACTTAAGCATGATAATGTCACTTGTGCATCATCATGCCGGTTCCTACTTGTCCTAGTTTGTTTCTCTTGCTATGATAAAACACTCTGACAAAAAAGCAACCTGGGAGGAGAGAAAGGGATTTCTCTTCTATTACAATTCAAGGTTACAGTTCATCATTGTGGGGGAAATCAAGACAGGAATGTTAAACAGCTAGTCACATCACACCCACAGTCAAGAGCAGAGAGAAGTGAATGTATCCCAGCTTGCTTGTTTGCTTCTGCTCATCTTGATTTCTCTACTCGTACATTGCAACCACACTAGGTTTAGGGAATGGTGCCACCCATAGTGGAATGGGTCTTCTCACATCAATTAACTTGATCAAGACAATCCTACATAGACAGGCCGAGAAGCCAACCTGATCCAGATAATCTCCCAGGGGGACTCTCTTCCCAGGTGAGTCTAGGTTATAAATAAAAATAACCAGCGTACCTATAGTCTCTTGGGAAGCTGTGCTATGTTTTACACACTTCCTCTCCCTTGTTGTCCTTGGTTGGGAAAGTAGAGATGTCATTGTCATCCCGGTTCTACAGACATGGCTGAAGTTCCATGGTGTGGGGCTTTCCTCCTTGTGAGGTGAGATTGTTGGCTATGGCTTTGTGAGTCCAGCTTCCCAATATCATTGTCTTTACTTCCTATGTCAGATATCCTTGACTGGGAATATTCTAGCAACACTTTAAAACTTCTGTCTATTTAGGACCTGTGATTTTTAATCCTGTCAGCCTCATGAGATTTAGAATAATGTATGAGACACATCTTCAGGAGCGCGTGCACACACACACACACGTGTGTGTGTGTGTGTGTGTGTGTGTGTGTGTGTGTGTGTGTGTGTGTGTGATGTTTCCAGAAAGGGTTAACTAAAGTGGGAAGACCCATCCCAATGTAGGTAGTACCAGCCCATGACCTGGAGTCCTGGACTGAATAGAAAGGAAAAAGCAGCTGGGTAGTGGCAGTGCACATCTTTAATCTCAGCACTTGGGAGCCAGAGGCAGGTGGATCTCTGTGGGTTTGAGGCCAGCTTGGTCTACAAAGCAAGTTCCAGGATAGCTAGGACTAACTATACAGAGAAACCCTGTCTTGAAAAACCACGGAAAGAGGGATGGGGGGGGGGGGAAGAGGTGGGGAGGGAGGGAGGGGGGAGCAAATTAAGCACCAGCATTCATCTCTCTCTTTCCTGACTGCAGACTTGATGTGAGCAGCTGCCTCATACACCTGCCTCCATGGCTTCCCATCATGACGGACTGCACCCTTGACATAATAGTAATAAATAAACCCTCCCTCCCTCCCTCCCTCCCTCCCTCCCTCCCTCCCTCCCTCCCTTCCTTCCTTCCTTCCTTCCTTAAGTTGCCTTTGTTAGGTATTTTGTCACAGCAATGTGAAAAGTAACTAATATAGGGTCCTAGTGCACTATTATGCTCCCTTGATCCTGTACGGTAAACTCAGATCATGTGACTCCCTTAGGCCAAAATGACATGTGCAGTTCTATGTCCTGACTTCTTATAGGTCTGCCTTCAATGTTTTATGCAGTATATGTGTTCTTTGACCTTCATGGCTGGGTCATGTGATAGTTGTATTTTTAACTTTTTGGGAACCCTCCACATTGACTTTCATGGTGATAGTAACAACTTACATCTTCACTAAGAGCAGACAAGGGTTTCACTTTCCCCACACCCTCCGACAGCATTTACTGTCGTTTGTTTTCTTGATGGTAACCATTGCAACTAGGGTGACATGCATTCTCAAAGTCGCTTTCATTTGCATTTCCACAATGGTCGAGGATGTTCAACACGTTTAAAAAAATTCTTGCTGTCATTTTATATTTCTTTATTTGAGAACACACAGTTCAATCCCATGGCCTATTTTTAAAACTGGGTTGTTTTCTCTATTTTTTCTTTGGATTTGTTGTATATTTGGTGTTGGATTTATGGCTGATAAAGATCTCCCTTTACATATAGCATTTCTTCATTTGGTTGAAAGTTTCCTTTGCTATGTGAAAGCTTTTTAGCTTCATGAGACACATTTATTGATTTTCGGCCTCATTTCCTGAGTGATCAGAGTCCTTTTCAGAAAGTCCTTACCCATGTCTATATCTTGACATGTACTCCCTACTTTTTCATCTAGAAGGTTCAGTTTTGTTGAGGGCCTTAATCCATTGGAGTTCATTTTTTTGTGCAGGGTCTTTCCATATCAATTAGCAGTTAAGAAAATATCCTCATAAACGTGCCCATGGGCCACTCTGATGGAGGCAATTCCTCAGTCGAGGCTCCTTCGTTCCAAGTGTGTCCAGTTGACAGCTGAAGCTAACTCTGACACTCTGTGTCCCCAGCACAGGTCTCTGGCAATCATTCTTCTTTTTTATTTCTTGGAGTAACTATTGGGAGGCTCAGGATCACAAGAAAAACAAATCTTTCTATGTGTTTTAACTGCAGCCAATGAGACTGATCGATAAAAGACATTCAGAGATCAGCACAGAATTGAGGGGAAGTGTCTGTGAACAAGATAACAAGAACGGAAGGGGGGAAAGAAAACAAATAGAGAATTTAACTCTGGTAAAGAAGAAACTATATATGTGAATAATGGTGGGTATCAAATCACCCTGGTATTTGGAGTCTAGTGAATACTTTTAAAAGAAAGATGTAACAGTTAATTTTGAAATGTCAATAGTTTCAATATACTGAAAATTCCAACCTTTGTAGCTTAGGAGAGAAAATTTTAAATGTCAACTTCAAAATGTGCCCGGGGATGCAGAGTTTTGTCAAAATTACTCTAGAGCATTGCTTTCCAGTGGAATTTCCTAAGATGTTGGAAATATGATAAATTTGTGCTGTCCAATGTCAGGACCCTAATCCACATGGGCTGTGCATCTGTGGCCCTTATCCATGTGGGATGTATAACTATGGCCCTTATCCATGTGGGATATGTAACTGTGGTCCTCACCCACATGCGCTGTGTACCAGTGGTCCTCATCCATACAGTGTGTGCATTCATGTTCTTCATCCATATAAGTTGTACATCTGTGGCCCTCATCCACAGGGGTTATCCATCTCCTCTCCTCATTCATATGGCCTGTGTATTCTTGAACTGTTGGTATGCAACCAGGGAATTGAATTTATTTAACTTTCTCTCACTAATTTAAATTTAAATAGAGCCACATGACCAGGGGCTATCTGATTGGACTGTGCATTTCCAGGCTGTATGTGAGCAAAGTCACTGGGTTATTGGACCGTCAAATATAAAAGTGGCCCAAGGAAAATTGTAAAAAAATGTTTTCATTCACTGCTTAAAAAGGAAGTCAACCTAGCTGTCATTTTTGAAATATTTTCTGCCAATTTGGGATACCCTGAAATAGCTCCATTCATTTTACCAGAACACCTGTGGAAGATGGAGTTTCATGGAATTGATGGAGAAGAAAGATGAGCACTTTGGTGTAGTGGAAGACCTGTCAGAGTGAGCTTGGGTTGAGGAAGCCCCATGCCAATCCTGGTGTCAAGTGTAGTTAGGAGAAATGGCCAAGGCAGAAATGTCACCTTTTTCTTTGAGGTTGGAGAATGGACAATGATTGCTGAGT
This sequence comes from Peromyscus eremicus, assembly GCF_949786415.1. Lineage (NCBI taxonomy): Eukaryota > Metazoa > Chordata > Mammalia > Rodentia > Cricetidae > Peromyscus > Peromyscus eremicus. The sequence continues at coordinate 17,912,139 of NC_081438.1, read as the reverse complement.
GGTGTGGTAGCCGCCCGCCATGAGTGTCTGCTAGAGGATGAAGATGTCACAGAGGAGAGGGAATGTTCTTCTGAGAGACCATACTATCATACACACTGTGTGATGGCAACTTCAATATGCTAGAGGAGGAGGCTCAGAGGAAATTGGACTCTACTGGCATCTTCTGAACTCTGGATAGCATCTAATGAAGGTGTGTTTCCTACAGACTGGTGTGCAATGTGAAAACAGAAGACAATTCGTGCACATCCCTGAGAAACCAAGAGTTAATCAGCACATTTTGATCCAGCATTCTCATACCTACATAGATTGTGTTTTTCTGACATCCATAATTGAGGAGTAAAAAATGGAAAAAATGTGTCAGAAGATCCGTTCACTTTGAGAAACAATTTTTTTCTTTTCTTTCTTTGTTTTTTTTTTTTTTGTTGTTGTTGTTTTTTTGAGACAGGGTTTTTCTGTGTGGTTTTGGTGCCTGTCCTGGATCTTGCGTTGTATATCAGGTTGACCTTGAACTCACACCTGCCTCTGCCTCCTGAGTGCTGGGATTAAAGGCGTGCGCCACCACTGCCTGGCCAGCCCAATTTTTTTCTTTAGTTTTGCTGTTTGCTTGCCATTGGGTGCAGGTTCTAGGGATCTGTAGTAAAGGATGAGGCTCACACCGTAAACATTGAAAGGCTTGGATGACATCATAATATTCTCACTGCTGTGACATACTACCCGATGAGAACGACTTACAGAAGGAAGGGCTTATTTTACCTCCTAGCTCGAGGGTACGGTCCATCATCTCCAGGAAGACACGGCGGCGAGAGCATCTTGCAGCTGGTCACATTGCCTCTCCAGTGAAGAAGCAGAGAGACGAATGGACCACAGAAGAAGCTTTAAGACGTCTAAAAATGTTTTACCTTTAAGGACTGTCTTGTGGCTTTTGATACATCAACATCTTTGAAGGAACACCGTTGCTTCTCTTGCTGCTGTGATGAGGTATACCCAGTCTCTCCCTTTCTGTTCATTAAACCGTGCTCATGCTCAAGCCACCACAGTACCGGGAAAGATGTGCCGAGATGTGATTCTCTGGCTACATACCCAGTCACAGCCTGAACTTTGAAAGGTATCGCCCAAACCCGACCTACCTTTTCATTAGGGCATTCTCAAATTCAAACACGGTCTGTGGTAGGCTCGCTCTCTTCCCAGGCATCCATTCAGGCGAGCCGTGTGCAGCCAGCTCTGTGCTGAATGCCCCTGGGCTGTTGGCGCCAACCAAAGACGAGACTAAGTTCTGTGAAATCAGCTTCTCACTCCTCACTGTAAAAGAAGCGTTGGCAAGAGATTCTGCAGTTTGTTCCGTTCCTATTATTGCCATTGTCTTTACTGACAGCCCGGGGATTGGCAGGGTACTCGGTGCCTTGGAAGCATAGAGTGAAATACCTATTGAAATGGGTGAAGGTTCCAGGCCACAGTGAGATGAAAGGAAAGAATCATTCAAATGAGTAGAGCTCCATCAGGCACAGGGAAACAGGAGAGGAGGCATCTAATAGGCATGAGCAAGAGGACAATAGGCCTGTGCTCCTGGTGGAAGTCCTTGTCACTGGGGCTGAGTTTCTGTCTCATCTACCTGAGGTGAAAGACACTTCCTGTTCTGCATCTTGCAGTGTCCAGATGGCATTCCTCAGGTGGTCCTTCCTGCTGAGAGCCTGTTAGTGTCCCTGGTGAGTGTCCTACAGGTGCCCTTAGCTTGGTCTGGGCCATTGTTGTGGTATCTAGCACTCCACATCCATCACTTGCCTACTCTCTGGGGTTCTTTGGTCTCCAGGCTTTTCTCAGTAGAGGAGAGAAAGTGATCATTATGTCAAATTCTTTTCTCACTACTAAAGACCTGACAGAAACAAGTGAGTGAAAAGGTTTTAGTTTGTCTCACGGCATTAGAGCACACAGTCCATCATGGCGGGGTATCATCAAGGCATGAGGTCTAAGAATTATATTGTCTTTCAAGACAAACCAAAAATCTACATTTTTTTTTTTTAAACAGAGAGCTCGTCATTTTGAGTATTGAATCAGATTGTGAAAGTGGAGCAATACTATGTCAGAGAAAATAACACAGATCAGTGTCCTATCATGGCCTGCTTCTTCATGGCTTCTGAGAGCACACAGACCTTCCCAAGCTGACTGAGCCTGTGCTGGGCATCAGGGACAGGTGGATGGGTGGTGGGGCCTCCAACTTCACATCAATGTCGCGTTGTTAACTTTTTCCACCCAACCCCACGCTCTGTATCCCAGCTTAAGAAGCTGCTGGTTACAACTAGATTGGGGTTTGTGTAACTCAGTGTGTAAAGGCAGGCACTAGTATCAGATTTCTGAAAGGGCAAATGACAAAATTTCGTTCAAAATCAAATGTGTAGTGCCTCCAAGGTGTTCCGCAGCGCTGCTAACCCGTGTTGTCCTCTGCAACTTCACTGTGGCCTCAGTTCCCAGCACAAAGCCTCCACGCTTTGCACCGAGCAGGCAGTCAGACCATCCGACTCCAGTGAGGGCTGCCTGCAACTCTGCAGCTCAGACACGAGCCACTGTACACAGTGACTCGAGGTGTTTTTCCAGAACAAAGTTTTCCGTTGTTATGGAAACAGAAGAGTTTAATAATAGAAAACAAAGACTTTTTCATATTTTAATATTTTCCTACCTTCGTTCCTCAGTGTGTCAAATTTGTATATCTTTGGATGGTGTGGTGTTAGAATGGTTGATTTAGAAAAAAAAAAAATCCCTGCTGTTTGAGTTGCTGACTTGAATTTCATAAGGAATGATGAAATAATTTTGGCTTCGTATTGGAAAAAAAAAGTCCCAATAATTTCTGATATGGCTCTAAACATTTCTTCCATTGTATGCTAGGCATTTGTATGAAGCAGAATTCTCAGCACGGATGATTATAAAATCAAATTATCGATCAGCTCTGGAAAACAGTGAAGGTGCTTTCCATCCTGCAGTATTGGATATTCAACCAAGATTTATTTACTTGTGTCAAAATGAGCAAGCAATCCATCTCATGAATATTCAAATTTGCTCTTGGCTTTAACAAATGGCAGAATTATATGCAGTCCAAAGAATTGTTTTAAAATGAATTTCTTTATGATTTATGATCAATATGTGCTTGATTTGTACACTTGTATTATAGACCTCCATGCCCAGGGTCCTATAAAAATTTCTCGAGTATAGAGGTAAAACTTGAATCTGTGTGATATCCGTGTCCTGTTCATACCATGTATCCAGGTCCATACCATGAATCAGAAGATTGGAAGTTAGCTGGAGTATGTACATGTCCATCTCTTAATTTCTGTATGCCAGCAGATGATAACTGAGTTGTGACAAAAGCATTTGTTTTTGTCAACTGGACACAAGCTAGGGCCACGTGGGAAAACGCAACCTTAACTGAGGAATTGCTTCCATCAGATTGGCCTGTAAGCAAGCCTGTAGGAGCATTTTCTTGACTGATGATTCATGTGGGAGGGCCCAGCCCACTGTGGGTGGTCCCACCCCTAGGAAGATGGTAGTGGGCTGTGGAAGAAAGCAAACTGAGCAAGTCACAAAGAGCAAGCTAGTAAGCAGTGTTCCTCCGTGGTCTCAGCTTCATTCCTAGCCTGAGGTTTCTGTCTTGAGTTCCTGCCTTGACTTCTCTCCATGATAAGAACTAGCTGTACATTAAATTCTTTCCTGCCCAAGTTGCTCTTTGGTTTATGATGTTTATCACAGTAACAGAAAATAACTATAAAGATAAAAATACATGGGTTTCTTTGGACTGTTTGTTAAAACAATACCAGAGGTGAATTAATTCCTGTGAATGCCTGTACCTTGGTCAGGAAGTGCTAAAGGAGGTGGGAAGATCAAAAACAAAACAAAACAAAAAAACCTTGAGTCCTCTAAAGGCTGACCCTAAGTGTTCTATGTGGCTGGTCCTAGTTCTCACCTGGAACCACAGACATAGTCACACCACACAGAACACTGGCCTGTGCCTACACTCTGAGGTAGAGTCTCCACATGGTGTGGTAATCTTGAACTTTAACCTGGGACTCTATAAACACCAAAGCAAGAGTTACAGGATAAGCCCTGAGGCTGGTCTACCTGTCCTGGCTTTATTCTTCCATCCGAGAGAACCATGCCAAGTACCCGGCATGCTTTCTCCTCCTTGACCATCAACACCGGAGGATGAAACTGGCCATGTCTGCTGAACACTAAGGGGACTTAGAGGAGGAGATGGCGGCAGCTGGATGGGGACTCGAATCAATCAATTAAAAGCACAGCATTCCTTCTTGTTTATCACAGTGTCCATCTTCACCTGCCTGTGTTTTCTTTGTGGTTTACGGCTGGCAGGGCACTTAGCTTTCAGCAGGTGTCATTACTGAGACTGGTAATGGCTGTGAAATCTTTACTTAAGTGTGTGGGATGTGGAACGGCTGGCAGCTGGCAAATCAGAGCTTCCGGCAAGGGGTCTGCTAAGTGCCCTGCCGTGGGGGCCGTTGAACGCTGCCTTGGAAGGGAGCTGCAAGCGCTGTGCTCTGGTGTCTGTCAAGAGCCTGAAGCTCAGGGAGAGAAAGCCTTGTCAGAGGGACCATCATGGAGAGGCCATTCCTCTTCTAAGACACCCTCTTTCTAGTCCCCGAAGTGGTGGAGCTAATGCAGTCCCCTAGTTTCTGGGATGGTGGCTGTCAAAGGTTTTCCACAGACACAGGAAAATTGATATGTACAGAATAACAATTCATTTTGACAGAAATCGGCTCTTGTTTAAAAATAAAATAAAAGGCAAGGTGGACAATATCTGAGGAATGGCACTTGAGGATGCCTTCAGGTATCCACAAACTTGTATACACATGCATGCATGCAATACACATTTTGTTAAATCAGGGTCTCTCTGTCTGAAACTTGCCAAGTAGTTTTGGCTACCCGACCACTGAGCGCCAAAGCTCCTCCTGTCTCTGTCTCCCCAACGCTGGGATCACAAGCATTTGCTACTGTGCTTGGCTTTATATATGTGTTCCAGGGGCCAAATACCTACACCCTGCACTGTACTGCCCCAGGGAAACCTTCTCCTGCCTTTCCTGCCAACAAATAAACATAGAACCAAGAGCAAGAGCGAGAACCAGTGAGTGTCTACTTGGCCCTGATGATAGACGAGACTTACAACTTTCAGTACACACACACACACACACACACACACACACACACACACACACACTCGCACACCCCATTTAATGGGACACAAACATTGATGAACCTTTTGACATCTAAAGAGTTGCCTACTTGGAATGGAAATCATAATTTTCTCATTAAAATAATGATATTTTAATCAATATATGTATTTAAATATATGTGTATATTTAAGAGCATTTCACTTAGCAGTGAAGTGTCAGGGATTAATTCAGGTTGCTCCTTGGCTCATCAGACAATCGTTAAGTAGATGAGAGAAGAGCTATGTTAAGTGTTCATGAAGTAAAATTAATAAATAAATGCATAGTTGCAGACTGCGGGGTTGACTGCTGGGCCTGAGAGAAGTCAGGCCAATGAGAGACTTAAGCACAGTTTGGGACTCCGTGAACCCCCAGATTGCCCCAGCCACTGGCTTCACAGAAGGTTCTAGAACATCCATTGCCACACAGTGCTAAAAGAGCTAATGGCCAGATCAGACGTATGATCTCCAGCCCAGAGTGGATGTGAAGGGGTCAGGGCTCTGAGTGTGTCTGCCTGGCCTGCCACCTAAGTGTACCTGTTCCTGCTCTCATGTTCTCGATGGATTGGAAGGCACAGAGGCAGCTGAGTGCCCGTCACCACTCGATGGTCATGCAGAACATTAGTACCAGAATGGAGCTGCCCAGCTGGACCAACACTCAGTTCTTCAACATCACCGGCTGCTTAAGTGAGGACGTGGATGCTGTAAAAATGTAAAGAAATTGCATTAGCTCTGGCATCCAAGATGTCATAAATGGGACATAAAATGACCGAACACACAGAAATAGAGTACAAGCATGGTCACCTTAGCCAGGGGTCAGGAAAGGGGAATCATGGATAGGTGGACACAATTTTTCAATTACACAAGGTGGAACAGTTCACAGAGCCTCTGGGCATTGCAGAGGCTACAGTGACTGTGCACTAGACCTTGTTAGAAGTGGGAATCGTGTGTTAAGTGTTTTTCTTAATTTGGGGGACTATCACAGAATGCACAGAACTGGTTAAGTGATCAGGAACAGAGGTTAATTTCTTACAGCGCTGGAGGCTGAGAGATCCAAGGTCTAGGCCCTACCTCAAGCAACTTGCAGGAAACACAGGGGTATGCAGAGGACAGATGGGAGAAGGCTGAAGGCATGGTTCCCTACCAGGAAACACTCCTGTGATTGCTAATCCATCTCCTGAGGGCAGAGCACTCCTGAATTTATCATTTCTTAAAAGACCCAGTTTCAACACCAGTGAATTGAGGATCAAGTGTCTATTATGGGATATTTGAGAGCATATTCAAGCCTGAGCAGTGCTCTTACCAAAATAATATAAAAAGGTAAAAATTTAAGAGGAATACAAGATGATGAAGAAATTTACAAAGGTTAGATGCTTTCTCTAACCTAAAAGACAGTTGCTGATTCTGTTTCAGGCTTGGTTGGATCCAGAGCTTAAGAACAGACAGCAAGACTTAGTTCCTTCAACTTGACAGAAATCAGAGTCCTGGGGAAGAGGGAATCTCACCTGAGGATCTGCCCACATCAGATTGGCCTGTGACCATGTCTGTGAAGAACTGTCTGGATAGATGATTGATGTGGGAGGACCTAGACCACTGTGGGCAGCGCCATCCCCAAGGCAGGTGGTCCTGGGCTGTATAAGAAAGCAGGCAGAACATGAGCCAGACAGCAAGCTATTAAGCAGCATGCCTCCATGGTTTTTGCTCCCAAGTTCTTGCTTGAGTTCCTGCCCTGACCTCCCTTAGTGATGGACTGTGACCTGGGCGCTTCATCTCAAACAAGCCCTTTTTTCCTGAAGTCGCATCTGGTTATAATACTTTCCCAAGGTAACAGAAAAGCTAACTAGAACGTTCTCCCTTCACAGAAGCTCACTTGATGCTTGTTTTTTTCTTTGTGGTGAAGTCCCAAGCCCTCACAAAGCTTGGGGGTTTGGAAGAGAAAGGCGGTGGAGAGAGGGCTCCCTCCTCATTTCTAGCTCCTGGGGACATCCCTGAGCTTCGTCTCTGGCAATGTTTCTTAACCTATGGGTCGCAACCCTTTCAGTGATAGAACGATTCTTTCACAAGGGGTCACCTAAGACACAGATACTTACATTATGATTCATAACAGTAGCAAAATTACAGTTACAGAGTAACAACAAAATAATTTTATGGATGGGGTGGGGGGTGGTCACCACAACATGAGGAACTGTATCAAAGGGTCACAGCATGAGGAAGGTTGAGAACCACTGCTCTATGGGACTGCACCCCACCCTGAAACTAGAAAGAGAGAAAAGGCTTATGTCTGTGTTCATTCTCACTGGGGACAAGGGTGTTGCCAAAAGTGTGGAAAACCACCAGTGTATACCCTAAGCCCCCGCATCCCCATCTTTCTGAAAGTTGCTGTGTGTGGAGTATCCAAGACAATCAACCTCAGGCATCCCCTGGGTCCTCCAACAGTACACTTAACCACTTGCCTTCCTGGGAGAATGACCGCTGTGGGCCGTCACCCCATAATTGACTGGCATGTGCTACTTTTTGACTGGAGGTTGGCGTGGCCCAAACCTGGGAGTGATTTTTATAACACTCCGTGCCCTATTTATACTCCTTTCTTCTTTCCTATCTCCTTTCTTCTTTTCTAAACTCAAAGTGCCTTTGAAAACATGCAAACGGAAATGGTTCCTATTGAAATGTGAGACATCAAAATAGCTGTACCTTCTCCCCTCCCCCCTCCCAAGAAAAAGCCATAGGAAGAAAATGGCCCCTGCAAGACACTAAAGTGTGTCGCAAGGCATCCGGAGTATGAGAAGGTCCTCAGACCAGTAACAGGGAGTTGCAAGACCAACCATCAGCCACAAAGCACAGGGCAGGTTTAATATATTTTTAATGATGGGATTTTGTGTTGCAGGTGCTGGATGGACAGATCATCTAGTAAATATACTGATAAAAGACAAATAGAAACATAAAGCTGCATCTACACTGGAATAAACTCTAGGAGGATCCATAGATTGATTTCCCTAAATGGGGGCATTTTTAATACACAATAAACCCCGAGCCAACGTGATAACAGAGAAACAAACACAGGCTGTGAAAGGTTTTTAAGGCCAGAAAGAGATTAAAGATAAGAGTATGCAGAAAGGTTGAGAAAGCCCTCTTTAGGCATGATGTTAATGCCAGTAAATGTGGAAATGAGCAGAGTTTTGTGGAAATGAGCAGAGTTTTGTTGAATAGGTGTGTAACGGTTGAAGTGAGAAATGTCCCCCACTGGTTCAGCTGTTTGGACACTTGTTTTCCCTGTAGGTGGCGCTGTTTGGGGGAGTGGAACCTTTAGGAGATGGAGGAAGTATGTCACTGCGGGGCGGGGGGAGGCTTTGAGAGTTTATAGCCTTGCCCCACTTCCTACTTGCCTTTGCTTTCTGCATGTGGTTGAGATGTGATCTCTCAGCTTTCTGCTCTGACAGCCTGCTGCCGTATCTCACTCGCCATTATGGATTCTCCTTCTGGAACCATAAACCAAAATATACTCTTTTTATCCATCCGTCCCTTTGGGCCATTGTGTTTTTATCACAGAAACAAAATGAAACTACTAACAGTGGCCATTTAGCTAGCAAAATTCCACCGAAAATGAACCTGTGAACCTGTGGGGCTGGGAGATACTTCAGTCAGAGAAATGCTTATAAGAAAGGATACAAGTGAGAAAGATCAAAAGAAGCCTGGTGTGGTGGCACGAGATTATAATCCTAGCCCTGGGGAGGGAGCAACAGGTAGATCCCTGCATCTCCCTGGCCAGTGAACCTGGTCATATTGATGGATTCCAGGCCCGTGGGAAGGCTATTTCAGAGCAAAGGCAGATGATGCTTGAGGAACACCTTCCTCCACTGCACATACAAGATCAGTCACATACATACATGCACACATACATACATGCATGCCCACATGTGCAAAAGGTACCTTCACACACGTGTACTCCCTCCACATGTACAATTGACCTGTGCATCTCTTTGACATGGTAGTTCCTTTGCTTGCTGACCAAAGGCAACTTAGTGAAGAAAGGTTTACTGGGCTTAATTCTTTTTTTTTTTTTAAACCCATGAGATAAGGTTTCTCTGTGTAACAACCCTGGCTGTCCTGGATCTCACTCTGTAGACCAGGCTGGACTCAAACTCACAAGAGATCCACCTGCCTCTGTCTCCCAAGTACTGGGATTAAAGGCATGTGCTGCCACTGCCTGGCTTGGCTTACTCTTGTAGGTCAAGGCCCATCACTGAGAGAAGTCAGGGGCAGGAAGTCAAAGCAAGAACTTGAACAACAGGTCTGCTTGCTCTTCCATACAGCATTACCTCCAACCAAGGGACTCACTTCACAACACGGCAGGAACCACAGAAGAACTCTGCTTACTGATTGCTCCCAGACTTATAGTCAGCTAGCTTTCTTATACAGGCCAGGGCAACCTGCCTAAGGAATGGTGCCACCCACAGTGGGCTGGGCCCTCCTGTGTTAATTAACAACCAAGACAGTTCCCACAGACAAGTCTAATCCAGGCAATCTGCCCATTGACGCAGTCCACTCTGTGCTTCTTGGCTAGACCAAGTTGATAGTTAAAGTTAGAGCAGGCTACCCTAAAAAAAAAAAAAAACTTGTAAAGTGCATATGAAGAATCCTTGAAGCACTTGGCAGAATCCAGGATTGGAAATCACCCATTTCTCCAGCAAGGTGGCCATTGAGTAGGGTTGGTTCTAATTTCTCAATACCAAGTTAGCACACACACATGATTATTACTCTGTCAAATCCAGATATACACATATCTGACTCTCAGAATACACATAGCAAAGGACAGGAGAGTCAAGGACAGAAATTTGCAGGACAAGAAGTGTTTCTCACAGTCCCATTCATTCTGATTTCACTATTTACAACATCCTGGTATTATTTTTACTATGATGATACTTAATTAAACACTATAGCTCCCCCAAAGACATCCTAGAACATGTGCTTTTGCTGGCTGAAGTCCTGCTTTTGATGTGGAAAATGTCCCTCAATTAAAGTATGCTTAAGCAATTCCCTTCAAAAATTGGACACCTCGAGAGAGCAGCAGAAACCAACCTGCAGTTGTAGTAAGTGTGTGGTGAAATTAGGTTTGCGGCTCTTCACGGACAATGAAATTATGACTTACCCCAAACCCTGAACAGCAGGCGAATCTCAGCCCCCTGTGCACTGAGATGCTCTGAGATCTGGGAGGGTAGGCCATGTTATGTTATGAAATCCTGGTGCTGGCACCGTCCCCGAGAGCTGTTTCTCTGTGAATATCTGTCCCGTTTTCTACGTGGAGATTATCGGCTTGGCTAACTTTGGAACTTTTGCGACAGACTGAAACTTCAAGTCTGCGTCTGATGTCTGACGGAGGGCAAGCCTGGGTCTTACTTGGTTTCGTTTTTGTTGGGAAGGGTCAGAACTGGTTAGTAATTATTTCAAGGTGAGCAAGGAAGAAAGTGAGAACTGATTCCTCGAGGCAATCCTTGTTTCGGATGCAATCAGCCTCAGGTCCCTCTGCTGTAGTCCCACAAGGATCATGAGTAGATGAGAAACTTTGCTAGGGTTGACAATCCCAGGCTCCCAAGTGTCCCAGGCCTGGGGACTACACTTGCAGACCCAGAGACTCACAGCTCCAGGCCTTGAGAGCCAGTGGCCTACTGCTCTGGGCTTTAGAGTCAGACTCATGGCTCTCTATACTCAGCTTGGTGACTTATTGCTCAGGACATTAATGACCTGGCATGTGGCAGCTGTTGAATCTTCAGCCTCCAGCAGCCAACAGCAGTGCAAGCATTAGGATGCTGTAGCCACAGCTACTGAATATGGGCTTTGATGGGGCAATGCGCCACTCCCTAGTGGCTAGTGTCAAAGCCCTCTCATGCCTACAGGGACTGGACCTTTGGCCCTCATGGCCTGGCAGCCCCTGTACCTCTCCAGTGACTGTCGTCTCTGGTGTGTGTCACATCTTCTGCCTTGATTGCCCTGTTTCACCTTCTCTCTGCTTCCATTCTCATCCCTTACCGTCCCCGTTGTAGGTGGTCCCCATCCTCTCTGCGCCATCCTTTCTGCACCTAGAGAAGGTGGTTTGCCAGGAGATGCTGATGATGCTGGTAAACCCATAAGCAGCATATTCACTCAAGACCTAGTGAGGAGCTGGGAGATGGCTCTGGGGGTAGAACTCCTGTTGTGCAACCACAGGGCCCTAAGTTCACATCCTCAGCACTCATAGCAAAAGCTGGGTGTGGCCTCGGGCCCCTGTGTCCCTAGCACTAGGGCAGGGCAGGAAGCTTGCTGGGGGCTTGCTAGCCTTCCAGCTTAGCCAAAACCCAGTGAGAGAACCCATCTTCAGGGAATAAAGCAGGGAGTAATAGAGAAGTGAATCTGGATTTCTCCACATGCATGCATATTCACACACACACACCTGCATTTACATGTGTAACCACGTATGTACACCATTCACCATACACATCAAATGTAAAGCTGTAGTGGTGGAACATTTGAACAGTGTGGCAGTCATTTTTGTTATACTCAGTTACCTGGGACAAACACAAAGAGGGATTACTGACTTTTGGTTCAGGGTCTTGGAGGGTTCTGTTCCTCACAATAGGGAAAACATGATGGAGCATCTCATGTCATGGTGGACAGGAAGGAAACAGAACAAGACCTAGCTCCTATGCACATATCTCTTGTGACCTACTTCCTCCAACAAGTTCCTGCCTCTTTTACCACAGTAAGGCCTTTTTATTATTGATAGATCAGTGTGTTAATCTATCAATCAGGTCCTCAGGATCTGATTACTTCCCCAAGCCCATAAGCTGTCAATCAAGGCCCCCAAACAGGAGCCCGTGGGGTTTCAAGTAATAGCAAATAGCCTCCTGAACTGCTGGGGGGGGGGGTTCCCGTAGGGACCAGGGCAATTTGTTTGTTTGTTTGTTTTTCCTTACTCCAGTCCCCAGAGAGCGAATCAAATGAGAAAGAGAGCCCTGAACCTGTTTGCATGTTTCCCTCTGCCCACCATGGCTTCTAATTGCTGCTTGGCAGGAATGTAAGCCATACGCTAAGGAGGTCTCTATAGTACTTTCACTCCCAGCCCCCAGCTACAACCTACAGGGGACTTATCAGCATCACATCTGTGTAGGCGCATACATGCACACGTGTCTGTGTGTCTGTCTTTCACTAGTTCTAGGATGACTGGCATATGGCTTCCTCTCTGTGCATTCCCAGTGCTGTGGAAAGCCCTTGGAAGCCAGATGGGACCCAGGAGGTGTCTGTTGAATGGCTCACGGGGTGACCAAGCGGAGGAGTCACAGCTTGGTTTCTGACCCTGCTCCCACATGCCACTGTCCTCTGGAGACAGTGTGTTCTGTTGGGAGATGGGGTCACCCCTTGCCAGCATCTACACTGTGGAGCTGACAACCTTCTCTATCCATCTCTGTCACATGTCCCCTGGGCTTAGGTCAGAAGGGAAATGGGCCTTTGGCTGTCTTATTTGCACTGAGTTGTGAAGTGGAAAGCTGGGCCCGGGAGCTGTAAGAGTGCAGGAATCTCTAGACTCTGATGCAGCCTGAAAGAGTCAATGGTTGCTATACTGGCAAAGGAAGCCACTTACCATATGCTGGGGCTGCAGAGGCTCTGATACCCAGAGGACCTCAGGGGTCCTCCAAGCAGGCAGCAGACCTGAGAGGAGACTTCATACCCCACAGGCCCGCCTGCCATGTTCTGTGGCTGGGCCTCTCCTTCCCTAAGTGTTGATTGCCTAGGTTGGTTGGCAGCCCAACAGCTTTCTGAATCAGGCTTGGGTTAGTTATCTTTGGAGTTGATAAAGAAACCTGAATCATCTGTGATCACAGCAGCATGCCTCATACACAGCCATCACATGTAGATGTCCAAAGTGTGCAGGGCTGAACTCAAGGAGGCCCCATTTATATTATACTAACTTTGACCAGAACCTCCCTGGATGGTGAGTTTTCCAGCTGATGGCCATGTGGCTAACCTGGGTTTTATCCTGTTTACATAGCATTAGAGATAGTACATGAATAAAGAAGTACATAGGAGAATGGTTGATAAAATGTTGATAGTGAGGGTGTAGTCATGGACATCTGGCTGTTTTCTTACTTCTCAGTGCATTCATTAACTGGTTCAATCACCCATCTGGCACATACTTGACACACTGAGGTCCTACTAACTAACGGAGTCTCAGAAGTGACTGATAACATTAGGCTAATTCTCTCAGCATGAGTGTATTTGTGCTTGCAAATTTTTGGGATGGTGACACAGTACCTTAAATAATTTGAAGGTGGTCAAAGCAAAGCTTTAAGTGGTAGCCTGAACTGGGAATGTCTGTACAACCACCTTGTGAATAAGGCCTGTGATATCTCCCTGGATTTCACAGCATAGACTACCTTTATGGTCTCTTTGTGTTTCGTTAATCCACACTTTACCCACAAGTTGTGCAATGTGGGACTTAGCCAGGGAGATATCTTTGTGGAAGCCACACCCACTATAAGACCACACCCCCTTCAGAAGCCAGCATCCTTTTCTGACCACACCCTCCCCTGATGACACACCTGCCTCTTTTGTTGGCTCCACCCCCCTCAGGCATAGAGTCTCTCCTTTCTTGTGAACAAATCCTTCTAGGTCTTTGGCTTTTCCCTTTTTAATCTCCAGCAGGTGGCAGCTGTTCTAGAGACACTTACCTCCCCCCTCCCCCCCCCCCCCCCGCGCGCCTCCAACCCCATATCTTAGGGTTTCTATTGCTGTGAAGAGACACCATAACCACAGCAACTCTTATAAAGGAAAAACATTTCATTGGGGTGGCTTACATTTTCAGAGGTTTAGTCCCTTGTCATCATGATGTGACATGGTGGCATGCAGGCAGACATGGTGCTGGAGAAGGAGCTGAGAGTGGAGAAGAAGCTCCATCTTAATCCATAGGTGACAGGAAGTGAACTGTGTGCCACACTGGGCGTGGCTTGAGCACATATGAGACCTCAAAGCTCACCTCCGTAATGACACACTTCCTCCAACAAAGCCACACCTCCTAATAGTGCCACTCCCTATGACACTATGGGGGTCATCACATTCAAACTATCACATCCCCTGTCACGCTTGCTGAGATCGGAATACATAATAGATCCTGCTGTGGGGTTTGAGCTCCATATCAGCACATACCCATGTGTCATATGTAATGGAACATCCCTCTAATGTGTGTGCATCCTTGGGTCGGTGGGGGGGGATGCCAAAGGGCTCATAGGAATGAGAGAATAGCCATCCCTCCTCGACATATTTATTTTTCATTTCGCCTGTGATGTGTTGTGTGTCGCCCACAGTATTTCAATAGTGAAAGTGCCAGCTTCATCAACACATATGCCGGCACCAACACGGCACATTCAAATATGTTTCCTGCTGGAGAACATGCTATCAAGTTGGAATTGCCTAATGTTGAACGCTCTGTTCTCGCTCTCCCGTCTGTGTCTGCCTTAGCTGCGTGCACGAATTGGCATAGCCCTTATATTAGTGGGTTTTCTGTTGCTGTAATAAAACACCATGACTAAAACCAACTTACGGAAGAAAGACTTTAGGTGGGTTATGGTCCCAGTGAGGGGAGTCTCCGTAATGGCAAGGATGGCATGGCAGCCAGAGCAGAAAGCTGACAGATGATTATCTTCAATCACACAGAAAGCAGAGATGGACTTGGAAGGCTAGATGCTCTCAAAACTCACCCCCAGTGAAGTATTTTCCCCAAAAAGGCTCTACCTTCTAGAGGTTCCCTAGCCGCCTCAAACAGGGCCAATTACCTGAGCCTGTGGTGGAGATTTCTCTTTCAAACCACTGCTGTCTCAAAGTCAGGATGGAAGAGGCTTAATAAAGACTATCTCTGCAGCCTAAGGTCTGGTTCTATGCCACTCCAAGGGAACATGGGAACATGGGGGCATTACTCTCACAGGATGGACAGTGGTATCTGGGAAGGCTCATGCCTGTTGACCAGTGTCAAGACAGAGCTAGGACTGAACATTATATGATGTATGGACTTCAGGGGAAGCGATGTAGTCAGATCTCTCAGAAATTAGAAGTAGACTTACTATCAACGGGGTACCTGGCTGCCACCCCTCAGAAAATGGGAATTATTTTATTCTTGGCCACAGTTAATGAGAGAAAACAAGGGACAGGAAACATTTCCAAAAATTCATCATGGTATCGACTGGTCTTTGAACTGAGGAATGGATGTGTGTTCTCCTATATTGATCGGGAGGCCTCTGCAGCATCCATCCCCACGTTTGGTGTCCAGCTGTGAGCATTCCTGCTGCTTTGCAGACAGGAGAGTCTCATGCAGCTATGGGTGATGGGTGCTGGTGGTTAGCAGGACTTGGCGCCCTGGGAGAGGAGGCTCTGGAAAAGTTTTTCTCCTTTGGAACTCAAGAAAGGATGCTCCCAGCAAGCCTTCCCTCTTGACCAGGAGACATCCCGGAGGCCCATTCCTTCCTCCCACTGTCGGATTCCAAGGAATCATAGAGCAGGTTGTGGATTACGGACAATGGTAGGCTGTTCATCTCGGCTTGGCAAGTGATCGTTTCTAGTTCCAGAACATTCCTCTGGACACATGTACTGTACTGACCACGCAAGGTTTTCTTCTCATGCTCTGAACTCTGTATGCACTAAACTTCTGTCAAAGTCTCGTTCCACCCCATGCTTCTTTGTCCCAATTTTCTCCATTTTTTTCTCTTCTCCATTCTGTCACATGTATGTGCCCTCACAGATTTTAAATAAACCTCACAAGGAGCAAAGATATTCAAATTTCTCCTTTTGAGTCCAATTTATTTCTCTTTCATCTCTTTTAACTTCCATATTTTTGGGCACCTCTTTTATTGAGCATGCAGGCACTTTTAATAACTCATGTGTCAAACCATTCATAAATGTGCCTGCACTGAATGCTCACTGGTGGCTGTTCACGTGGGGCTTCTCTGTAGTAGTGGACCTGTGTGCGATGGTGCAGGGGGATTTAGCTCTCCCCATGGGTCTCTAGGATGCGGGACACGTTTAACTGAGGTGGGAATCCTAGCTCTCCTTGGGAATCACTGCAGGCAGGTTCAGTAGCCAGGTGAGGACTGGCTTCCCAGAAGCCTTTGCACCTGTAACCATATGTGGCCAAAGACAGTCAATTGCTTTTAGTAAACTGTGAGCGCACCTGAGTTTGTCCGTCTGTCCTGCCCGTTCTTTGCCACTCCTTTCTTCCCAATGGCTGGGGCGCTCAAGACAGAGGTGCTGCAAACCATGGCCTGGAAACAGCGGGATCAGGATCTGCTCTGACCCTTGAGTATCTGAGTGGATCAGAGCCACCCATCATGAAGGAGGCCAGCTGTGAGCGGCTACAGCAGAGAAATGCAATGTCTTATTCCAAAGCAAGCCTATTTTAGGGGTCTCAGACCGCACCTCAGTCAGCCTTATGGCAGATGAAGTAATCACCTCTGGTCCAGTTTTAAAAGGCACTGGATGGGAGGCTGGTGGCTATTTCATAGTCTAAAGGACAGCCTGGGAGAGCTAGATTTAGAAATATTTGCATAAGCTAATATCAGGTGAATTTGTATATATGCAGGACAGGGGCTATTTGTACATGATAGTGCTAGGGAATAATTTGCATATTAATGCAGGGTCATTTGCATATGTTAATGCCTGGGGCCTGTCCCATATGGTAGTGCTAGGAGATCATTTGCCTATGTCAAATGCTACAGGCTCATTTGCATATGTTAATGCAAGGGACAACCTGTATACGTTATTAGGGGACAGTTTGCGTATGTTAATACTAGAGGACTGTTTGCATGTGTTGACCTCAATGGACTGGATCCTGGATCATTTGCGTATTTTGAGGCTAAGTGATCATTTGCATATGATAATGAATGTCTCATTTACATATGTTAATGTCAGAGACTAGAGAGAAAGAAGCAAGGTGGCAGGGAGGGAGAGAAATGGGGGGGGGGGTTACCAGGGTACAGTGCTTCGTAAATTCCCAGGAGAGAGCTTTTGGGTAGGTTGGCTTGGGTTAACTGTCAACCTCCTTCACAAGGTGGTGGACAGATACCCTGAATGTAGAATCTAGGATCTAGGATTGAGTTCAACATTGCCAGAGGGCAGGCTGCTAAGTATTACCCAGAGTCAGAGGCTGGGATGTGGAGGGATAGGTGGAGGCACAAACATAGCCATTATGCCCCTCCGTTCAGTGTCCAGGCTGCCAGCTAGTCCTGGCTATTTCAGGTAAGTTCCTGAGTCCTGTGCTTGAGGCTGTGGGTATACATTGTGCATATGCTATGTACATAATATAAACATCCTACATAACGCATGTGTCTAGACTTCACAGCTCCTTCTAGTACGTTTTAAAAGCACACCATCCCCTAACCCCAAGCAGGTTTTGTCTCTATCAGCCTTCACCGCATGGGCATACTCTAGGGAAAATTATGGCTTTTCTGCTCTCACCATGGTGGATGTGTTATTAAATGTAAATCTACGATAAAGTGTCTTCGGAAATCAAGTGCTATGTTTATCTCTGGTAATGAGGCTGTCAGGGTAACCTGTATTTATGGAACCACAAGTGGGTTATAAACTTCCATTAATGACTGTAAGGAACCCGCTTGTCATAAACAAAAATGGAACTAGCATTTGGTTCAGACCCAGTAATGCCGGTCTCCACAGGTTCTAAGAACTGCCTGTGTGGTGGTGTTGTGTTCCCCAAAATATTGTGCACCCTAATAAATTTATGTGGGGTCAGAGAACAGACAGCCACTAGATACAGAGGCTAGAAAATGGTGGCACTCACACCTTTAATCCTAGCATTCCAGAGGCAGAAAATCCCTCTGGATCTCTGTGAGTTCAAGGCCACATTGGAAACAGCCAGACATGGTGACTCACGCCTTTAATCCCAGAAAGTGAGCCTTTAATCGCAGGGAGTGAGGCAGAAAGCAGAAAGATATATAAGGTGTGAGGACCAGAAACTAGAAGCATTTGGCTGGTTAAGCTTTCAGGCTTCTAGCAGCAGTTCAGCTGAGAGCCATTGGGATGAGGACACAGAAGCTTCCAGGCTGAGGAAACAGGATCAGCTGACGAACTGTCGAGGTGAGGAAGCTGTGGCTTGTTCTGCTTCTCTGATCTTCCAGCATTCACCCCAATACCAGGCTCTGAGTATGTTTTTATGAATAAGAACTGTTAAGATTCATGCTACATGCCTGCCATGGACTCCCACATACCACTACTTGTGTCAGAATGATTAATGCAGTCTCACCGTGTTCGCTAAACACTATGGATCCATCTCCAAGGAGCAGGTAGCCAACCTTGCAGATGTTTGTAGGTAATGCTCACACATGGCATGGGCCTTTCTCGGGCTCTGTGTGTGTGTGTGTGTGTGTGTGTGTGTGTGTGTGTGTGTTCTCAGGAAAGTCTGTTCTCGAAAGAGGCAAATCCAGTGTTCCACGGTAAATCTTAGAAAGAATTTCCTCTTCAAAACCGCAGTGGCTATAGAAACTTCAGGTCATTCATGGGTTAAATAAATAACCCTGTACATTGGGAAAACCACTCACTGAGAAACAATCATCCAAATTCTAAATGACCTACTTAGGAATCAAATCTAAGCAAAATATAAGCCCATTATATGTCAGCAAAGGCCTAGGTACCAGCACCTTCCAGACAATAAAAAGATTGCCAAAGCCGGGCTGATGACCTATTTATTTCAAGTAAATTTGGTTCAATAGAATTCTAGCACACAGTAATTGGGACAGCCTCTATAATCCATTCTAACATATCTCGAAAGAATAGCTGTCCACGGTGAATGAAGTTTTACACTAGTAGATCTGTGTGTGTGTGTGTGTGTGTGTGTGTGTGTGTGTGTGTGTGCGCGTGCGCGTGCTCAGCGCACGTGGAGGGCACACGCCCATCCCAGGGGTCTTCATTTATTTCACCTTGCTTTTCAAATTGCAGAGAGACCTGGAGCCCATTGATTTGGCTTAAACTGGCTGGCAAGCAAGCCCCAGTGACCTTCCTGTCTCTGCTTCCCCAACCCTGGAATTCCAAGTGTTTCCTCTGTGCCCAGCTTTTATGTAAGCACTGTGGATCAAACTCATGCTTGCTCAGCAAGTACATTCTGCATTGAGCCATCTCCTCAACCCCTTCACCAGCATGCCTGACTGCCTATAATTTAAGTCGAGTTTGTACAAAGCAGAAGCCAAAACTTATTTAGCTAGAAAATTATCCTGAGCACACAGCCTTGTACATAACACCTCACCTATATGAATGATGTATCCAAAACATCTGCTCGTATAGTCATTTGAAATACAAAAAATGGGCTTGGATGTCACCTGGTGACAAAGTGCTTGTCAAGCATGCCTAAGGCACTGGGTCCCATCCAAACACCAGAAGAAACAAAACTCCCACAAAGCACATTCGTTTCCCCCATGGAAGCAATGCTGTACACTACAATCCATTTCTAAAACTACTAATGTTAGCACCCAGGGCTATCCATAAGTGGTCAATCCCCCTTGTTGTTATAGACTAATGTGTGTACTGGGGGGGGGGGGCATTATATTATTAGGATTAAAGGAGCTGGGAAAGGCCAAAGGGGGGGACAGTCGAGTCTGACCTCTAGGCAGGACTATGTTTATTGACTGAAACACAGTGTGCGGGTCATCTCAGATCTCACCTACATGTATGGATGGGCTGTAAGTCTCCTGTCATGTGGGTCGATGAGAGAGAATTCCCACAGGAAGAAGCTGGCTGTAACCTTTATAAGGGAGGAAATGATTCATATAGACCATAAGGGGATCTGGGAAGTGTAGTCTTTCAGCAGGAAGCTACCAGCTCTCAAAATCACCTCCAGGTCCAATAAGTCACTAGGAAGATTCCGAGGGCTTACCCTGTAGTCATGTGTGCTGCTCAGCCTGATGTCTCGAAAAGCACACACACTATCGTCAACTTAGGGGAAAAGGACCATGTCCAGAGGAAGCCAGGCACAACTTTCCAGAACCCTCATCCTGTGAAGCCATACAGCATGACCCTAGCTCCCCCCAAACAAATGGCTGTGCAGTGTTGTGTGCAGGGTTGAACATCGAGGGAGGGGGTGTCCCTCAGCCCAGGAGTGCAGGATTCTACTGGGGACTAGGCACATGGTGCCCTCGGTCTGGCAAGTTGCCAACACTCTTCGGCCCTTCTAGGTTACCCGGTGCTGCCTGTAAATAGAATCATGGTGTCTGCGTAGTGTAAACCCAGGAGTCCCATTCTTCTCAGCTAAGGAATGCTGGGAACTCTCCCAGGATCCTGTTCCCAGTGCCACTGCCAGTCTTCCTGATGTCCTTCCTGGAGCATGGCGACTCCATGTCCTCTCCTGCAGAGTGTGTGTAAGATTGTCCCCAGTGGAAGGAGAAATAGTTATGGACAGGCATGTCTCCATTTTCTTCTATGCCCCATTCCTTGAAGATTTCAGAGGTGCAGACAGGAACTGGGCAGAGCATGTTACCCAGACTGCTGAGAGTACCTCCATCTTCTCCCCAGGAGAACAGACACCTCCAAGCATCCCTTGGGACTTTAGCTTCTAAACTTTTTATATTCTCCCCCAAGGAACAGGAAAGGGAAGACACAGTGGGAAACACATGCTTTCTTCAGATCTACAAGGCAGTTTGTAAATCAAACTGTGAAAATTACTGTGTTGTCCTTTTGCCTTTTCCCATCGCATGTAGGCTTTTTTTTTTTTCTTTTGAAATTTCTTAGAAATAGATAAGGGCATGCGTGCAAAGAGGGCCTCCATCATCCAGCTTCTGGGCAAGGGCAGGGGTATTTGTACTTTGCAGAATAGCCCGTGGGACCATGTGGTCCCCTTCCATGATGGAGGAAGGGAAAGGGGAGGGAGAGATGATAAATGGAGTCTCAGATGGAAGGTGAACTGCCTTGGTGAATATGACCTTGGTTAAATCATGAGTAGACACTGGGTAGCAAGCCAACCAACGCTGAGCGAGTAGCAGAGAAAATGGTTACATTTAGTTTTATCAACTCTAATAGCAGAAGTTCACAGCGATACAGGGAGAGCCTAGAGTGTTGCCCTACCTGCAGCTCAAGGCCTGTTCCTCTACTCTGGAGCCATGAAAGAGATAAGACTTCCCATGGCAACTGACCTAGCAGGGTCTTTGAGGATGAACTGTTCTAGAGCCATAATGACTTTACAATAGCATCCAGCTGATGGTAAGTAATTCGTAGGACAGAGGATTATGATGACGTTGAAGAAGATGGTGGGATGATGAAAGAGATGGTAGTTGTGATGGTAATAAAGATGGATGTAGTGATGACGACGATGATGATGATGATGATGAAGGTAGGGGTTGTGTTGATAATGAAGATACTGTAGTGTTGTTGATGATGTTGAAGAGGGCTTTGCGACAATGAAGAAGACAGGGATTGTGGTGGTGATGATGATCAAGGTGGACATTGTGGTAATGGGGATGAAGAGAGAGGTTGTCGTGGTGATGACAAAGATTAGGATTGTAGTGATTGATGATGATAATGATGAAGTATGTGATGGTGATGGTGAAGGGAAGCTTGTCATGGTGATCCTGATGACTGAGTTGTGGCGATGAAGAAGAAGAAGAGATGATGATGATGATGATGGAGATTGTGATGATGATGATGATGATGTTGATGATGGAGGTTGTAGTGGTGATGATGAAGATGGGTTGCATCTATGATGATGATGGTGGAGGCTGTGGTTATGGTGACAAAGATGATAAGAATGTCAGGAAGGAACAGGACGTAGATGTTGGCTAGCCCTGTTCAGCCTAGCAGCTCTATGCAGGGACCCATGAACATCCCCTCACCTGTCTGAGTCTCAGTTCTCCTCTGTGGAACTCAGACACTGCTGGGAAAAATCAGGTGTAGTGCTTAGTGTTCATAAGGTCTGCTGCTCAGGACCCTGCCGCTGCAGATGCTCCCTTATTATGAATGTTACCTCTGTAAATTTGGCTTACTTCCGCTTCCCATTTAGTTTTCTTACTATGAGGGATTTCAGGTAGGTATTATTGTTGTTGTTGTCTTGTGTGTTGTGTTTTAATTAATAGAGACATTCTGTTTCCATATGTAACAGATGTTTGCTGAAGGCCAGCACATTTTGCTAGCTCCTTCTGTAAAAGCAGCGATAACTGAGGGATGGGATGGGGGACTAGACAGATGGATAGAAAGGTGGTTGCAAATTTGTGTTTAAATCGAATTCCCCACGAGCTCATACCTGCAAGGCTACCATGTGCAAATGTTTCACCACATCCCTGGTACCACTGCTGACCTGGACCTGGGGACTTCCCCGGGCCGTCTGAAACATTCACTTCCTGTCTCCCACAGGGCCAAGGTTAAGAAAGGAGTGAGCATCATTGCGGTGAGAGCCAGCAGCCCTTCCATCTGGGATGTCAAGCAGAGCTCGGAGTACACTGGGAAGTATGCTCCAGCTGTCATCGTTTGTCAGAAGGTAGCTGCTGGCCCAGAGAAGAGGTAAGTCCTACCTGGCCTGTGCTATGCTCAGATTCTCTGCCTCGGTGGCTTCCTATTGCTCCGAAGTTTGCTAGCTGACTTCATTGTGATTTGTATGTGGTGTGTCCAATCTGTCATTAATGTCTCTGGGTAAAAGTCTTCCAGATGGGGGCAGTGGGGGGGTCCTGTTCATAGAGAACCTATATAGGGCCATAGAAACTTTATCATGTGCAAGGACCTCTCCATGGAGTGGCATCTAACAGTAATTGAAGTTGTCACTTCTTTCTAGTTCATATCAGAGGTGTCAGAATGGTGGGGTATCTCTTAGAACGTATTTCCACATGTGTTAAACAAGGTAGCGTTCATTCTTTTACAGGCAGGGTGCATGCAGCCCACCTTTCCAGATCTGATGTCAACGTAATGCATGTGATTGTATTTGTGCACAGGCACTTTCTGATGGAACAGTGAGCCACCTGCTGTGGAATTACAGGCAATCGTGAATCACTCTAGGGAGAAATTAAAACCCGGATCTGCCTCTGATAGCCACCAAATTAGAAACAGGCAATTCACAGCTGGGCAAAGAACGGCTTGGCGACTTAGGAGTTCTTGATTTATTCCTTTCTCCCGGAACCTCATTTGGGGCTTCGGAGAATTCCTAGTCTGGTCACATACATTTTCTTTGTCACTTTTACATTTCTTCTGGATCTTCGTATTACTGAAAAATTGAGCAAAAAAAAAAAAAAAAAAATCAAAGGATGAATCTAGGAAGGTAGCCCATTGTTCCTGGAGTGCAGTTTCAAAACTCAGTGTTTGAAAAATATATCAATTTCCCATGATACGGAGGTGATGAATCACTTTGTGGCTATTACTGTTTTGTTTGATTACCCTGCCCCCCCCCATTATCAAAAGCACTTGAAATCAATTCAGGGATCGTTTGGCTTCCGTCTGTCTCTGTGCTTCTTTACCTGGTGTTAATTGGAGGAATCTGGGTCACCTACAGCAGTCTGTGTCCCTCCCTTTTTTTTCCCTGACTGGAAAAGAAAATGAAAAGAAAAGAGGAAGTCGGTGTTTGAGCTCTGCCCTGAATGTTTGTGTGGTAGGAGTGGGTGACACAGAGGGACTTGTGGGTCTTACATGTGATCTTGGCCCAGTGTGCCCGTGCAAGAGATCCAGTTTGCAAAATGAGCACCATCCTCACGCAAAGTGACTTTGTGTCAAGTAGCCAATAGCCATCCGGGGGATAGATAGGCAGATGTGTGTAAAAATGGGTAACGGTAGACAGAGTGATTGGTGGATATGAAGTCTGGATTGACTTATCAATGAATAGATAGATGGTATTGTGGTTTTGATGTGAAATATCCCCCATAAGCTCACTCATTTGTTTGAACAGGTGAGTCTTCAGCTGGTGGCCTGTTTGGGAGGTTGTGGGAAGTTCTGGAGGAAGCAGATCACTAGGGGTGGGCCTTGAGACTCTGTTTCCTGTTTGTTCTCCTTCCTGATTGCAGATGCAATGTGCCTGCCCACCCCACACTTTTGTTTGTTTATTTGTTTGTTTTTTCAAGACAGGGTTTCTCTGTGTAGCCCTGGCTGTCTTGGAACTCACTTTGTAGACCAGGCTGGCCTCACACTCAGCACACACACACACACACACACACACACACACACACACACACACCAGTGTAGGGTCCTAATGTGACAGGTCTGCAGATGGAGCTTCATGAAGAAGCCTAGACCAAAGGCTCCTTTGGTGTCAGAATCATGTCTTGCTTGCGGCTACGTCCCCAACTTCTATGGCAATGCCTGGCACGCAGGAGAATGCCTATAACTGCTTGATAAATTTTAATGAAGTCTGGAATGAGACTGTCTCTGTTCACACATGCATTAGGATACAAGTCTAAATGCATACTTATGGAGTGGTCTCTGGTTTATGAGTTCAAAGATGTCCACTCAAGAAAAACATAGAAGGATACTTATCTGAGCAGATGCTGTCCCAGAAAAACTCCAGAGGAGCTTGACACCTGGGACTCCTGCAGGCAGAGCTGGGGACCTGGGAAAGGTTGAATATGAATTAATTTCTACAGTGAACCATTTGGCTGAGGTTCCCCCCCACACACCCACTCTGTGTCTGTTTTCTACTTAGCAAAATGTACATAATGAAAATAGATATTTTTATTAGGTACCACATATTTATTAGCATCTTCCATAGTTATCTCTAACTAACCCCCTTCCAAACCTTTCATTTTATACGTCTGTCTTCATAGAATGGAATCAGGGGAAACCTTGGTCCATTATTTCAGGTGATGCTGAAGCGAGGCAAGGTCCTTTGTTTCTTGAGGATAATTGGAAAAGGTTTCATTGAGTTGACGCTTTGATAACATTGGTAGGTTTGGCTTGAGGGGCTGTTTGGCTTTATAAATCCTTTCTTCTCTCTGGCCATTTCTCAGATATCTTAGGACTCGGAGCTCAGCTGTTGGCAGCTCAGGAGAGGCAGTCTTCATTAGCTGGAGAGTCATAGATTGTGTGTTGCTGATAATCTTGCTCGGATCAGGAAGCCGCCTTAATGAAGTGAAGTCGCTATGACAGGTGCAATTTCATGGGTAAGGAGCCACTTTCGTATCAGCAATGAACTCAGCGGGAGTTAGTGAAGATCTCTTATCGGCTTCAAGTTCATATTCCTTGTTTGAAGAAGTTTGTTTGCTGAGAGTCTCATCTTAATGCTGTTATCTCGACGATCAGATCTGCTTTGATTTGCCTTCTTGGATCCTGAAACTACAGCAGAATAGCTAATTGCTCTCTGCCCCCAGATCCCATTCTGCATTTTCAGAGACTCGCTGTCCATGGCACTGACTTAGATAAATATGTACAAAGCCTGATGTGTAAAATTCTCTCACGGATGGGGGTTTCCCAGAGGTTCCTATGGTGAATCTGCAAATGATGTTCTTGGCACACAGACTTAAGTCTGAACAAACTTGAACGATACCAGCCTGCATTCTTCTGAGTTCCCTAGGATGGCTGAAGCCTGGAGAGGTGTTCACCTCCTTTAGAGAGAGGAACTATGAGAAAAGCTACCCATTGGCTCACTCTCTGGCTCATGCTCTGCTAGCTTTCTGGTCTTAGGAGACTGTGTGTCTTCAAAGCCTTGGTTTTTTGACAACATCTTGTAGACAGGCAGGCATGCATCACAAGAAATCAATCTTGCTCATAATGATCTTATATTTATTCCATGCAATACTGATTTTCCACTTACTGTAGGTAATTGTTTCATTTTAAAACAAATATATTTTACGTGATAGAATGAGCTGCAAAATGAGGTAATTGATGTTTAATTTGTATTTTAGATATAGATAGCTGTGTTTGAATTCGTGAAGCTATGCTAAAGTGAAGCCTGAGGGACACATATCAAACTGTATTTGTTAAGATTAATGTTCTCATTTTCTGTGATAAACACCATGACCAAAAGCAACTTGGGGAGGAAAAGATTTATTTGGCTTACACGTCTCAGGTCACAGTCCATCACTGAGGGGAGCCAGGGCAGGAACTCAATCAGGAACCTGAAATGGAAACCAAACCTTGGAGGAGGATGCTTGCTGGTTCATTCTCTGGCTCATGTGCAGCTAGCTTTCTCATACAGCCCAGAACCCACCTGCCTAGGGAATGGTGCCACCCACAGTGGCACCTACATCAATCATCAATTGATATAATCCCTCCCAAGCATGCCCACCAGCCAATTGGATTAATACATATTTTCATTTGAGAGTTCCTCTTCCCTGGGTGACTCTAGGTTTGTGTCACGTTGTCAATCAATGGCTTGAAATACGATAGCCATTCACTTCTTAGTCATGCAACAGAAGCAATGAAGACGGCCAGCTGGGAGAGACACTGCCATTCCTGGTACTGTTGGGTTCTTAGGCAACTGCTATGCTTGCACACCCTGTCAACTTAGGGCTTATATCCTCATAGATTAAGATAGCTGGAGGAATGCCAAACATTGCATCAACACGGCAGGTCAAGAAAGTGTGACAGGAAAGGATCACTTTTAAAAAGTGACCTTCCTGGAAACTTCTGCCAACCTCCACCCTCTCTCCCTTGTCAGAATAGGATGACATGGCTATGCCAGGCAGCTGAGAAAAGTCAGGAACTAGTTATTATTATTATTATTTTTAGACCATGTGCCAGGTCAGAATTAGTGTTCTGCCCCACAAACAAGAGCAGTATGGGTGGCATGGTGACCGGCAAACATCTCAGTAATTTACAAAGTAGAAACCTAGTGGGAATTCCAGTAGATGTTTAGATGAGGAGAGCATGCCTGTCTCTCATTCATTATCCCCATCACTTGTCACATTTCCATGGAAACCTACATCAGCACTGAACTCGGAACTCAGGGAATGCTCTCGAAAGATCAGACTGGAGAAGACAAGAGTCAGCCAATCTCAGTTGTGCCTTTAAAAAAAAAAGAATATATAACGGAATGTGAGTAGAGACCAGTACACAAAACATATCAAGAGCATGTACACATGCAAACAGATACATGGGATTTATGATGCCTGAAAGAAATAAAGACAGACTCTAACAAATCAGATTTCCCCACATGAAACAGCTCAGAGCCTGTCAGTGTTCTCAGATTCAAACTGAGCACCACGTCACAAAGACAAGTCAAGCCTGTAGGAAAAAGAAACTTCTAGAGGTCGGGAGGATGTTAAAAGATAAAAACATCACTTGCTAGATTCACTTCTACAGGAAGCAAACCCATTGTAATGGAATAAAGAGCACCAGGAGATAGAAACTCTAAGAACTGGAATGAGAAATATATAAAAATAAGAAAGCGAAAATCACACATTAGTGTAAAAAAAGAAAAGAAAAATGACAGCAGTAATATGATGTGGCAGATACAGAGTGACAATTAGGGTCAATAATTCTTGTATTAAACAGATGCCCAGAACAGGAAACAAGCACCCACAAGAAATGTGTGCATATGCATGTTTGCAGAGCCAGGCACTATGTTAACCAAAAGCTGGAAATCACTCAGTGATCTAAAATCCAAAGATGAGATAGATAGAACATAGTAGATCCAGAGGTGAAATATTATTCAGTAGAGAAAAGAGAGGATCGGGATGTGATACAGTTGGGCAGGTCTTGGAAACCTTATGCTATATGAGTTGAAGTGCGCACTTTAAAATGGTGGCATTTGTGGAGCTCATGGCCCCAGAGGTGAACCTACTACATTTATTCTGCTGAATGGATGTAGTATCAAAATGTCCTCTAAATTCATCTCTTCTACCCATAGATGAGTGATGCTCTCCGAGACGTTTATTTGTGGAGAGGGAGGTGGTTAATGGAGAAACTTGCAGTGCCTTTAGATATGACTAAATCTACACTCTTGAACTCACAATAGCTGTGGTTGTCTGTGCACAATTGAGCCAGTCAACATTCCAGCATAGAGTGGGAAGGGCTTCATGAACCCCTCACCCCCAACTGAGGAGCTATTGGCTTTTGATGGCTGATGGGGGAGAGAGAGTCAGTTTTCTTTTAAGGGTTTGGGCCCTTGTAGGTTGACCATGCTCTAGTAGATGACCCCACATCCAGGAGTATATGAGAATTGACTTGATTGACAGATTGGACTTGATGGGAGAGAAAGAAAGGACAAGGGACACGTGAAATATTCAAGTCAGGAAATACAGAGAGTCTAGTTCCCTTGTTGTTACATGGCTCTCCTAAGGAATTCTCTGGTCTCTTCTTCATATTGTATCAAGACCAAAAAATATCACATGTGTACACACACAGAGAAGCAACCCTGAGGACCATACATTGAGCATGCCTACAAGGGGAGTGTGGGTCTTATACTCAGATCCTTTAGGCTACATCTTTTCTCTTTACTCTGAATTTAAATTCTCCAACATGAGCATTGAAGTACATTAGTCATGTACAAAGTCTATGTTGAGGATGCACGGTGCTGTCTCTATGTGTTTAAACTCAGAGTCCACCAGGAGCCTTCCCAGCCAAATGTGTTTTTAGTAGATTCTGCTAAGAATTGTTTCCTGTGCTCCTGAATGGCATGATCTCTGGGTGTGTTGGCAGAGAAGACATGGATACAATAAAAGAGATTTCCTAGGATGAGGACAGGGATGATGCTGTCTCATTCATTGCTGGAGAGCTGTAAGAGGATCTGTGCTGTGGGATGGTCTGTATGTCAAGTATGTTGCTGATTGGTCAGTAAATAAATCACTGATTGGCCATTGGCTAGGCAGGAAGTATAGGCGGGACAAGGAGAAGAATTCTGGGAAGTGGAAGGCTGAGTCAGAGAGACACTGCCAGCCGCCACCATGACAAGCCGCGTGGGAAGGTCCCGGTAAGCCACGAGCCATGTGGCAAGGTATAGATTAATGGAAATGGATTAATTTAAGATATAAGAACAGTTAGCAAGAAGCCTGCCACGGCCATACAGTTTGTAACTAATATAAGTCTCTGTGTTTACTTAATCGGGTCTGAGTGTCTGTGGGACTGGCGGGTGAGAGAGATTTGCCCTGACCGTGGGCCAGGCAGGAAAACTCTAGCTACAAATGGCGCCCAACGTGTTGGCAAGAGTTTCCACCTAAAACCTGAGTAAAAAGATTCTAAAACGGAGCTAAAAACAGCTCCTAGTTGTCTCTTTCAAGCTAGCGGCAGACTGCGGGTTTGAGCTACTATGGCGGGTTCCTGGCGTGCATGCTCGACCTGCAGTATGGCGGGAATGAGGCCTCTGCAAGTGGTACATTAAGCTGTGTGGTGGATTTAGCCTTTGCTAGTACAAAACAAAATAAAACAAAAAAAGAGGTTTCTGGGCTACACGCTGCTTTGATAGAAGCATAGACCCACTATTTCTGAGAGTTGATGGCTCCCAGAGCTGGCGGAAAACGTGCCACCTCCATGTTGGGAAGCTGAGGTGGGCGGAGCCAGCAGCCACAGCGCCAGCGCCGTTTCAGGCTTAGAAGGCTGCAGTTTAAAGCAATAGGCTCAAGCTAATATAAAAAAATAAGCCACGTAAAGATGGCTACCACACAGAGAATCTGGATTATGTTCTCTTTGATATTCGTAACTGAAGAAAAACATTTGATTACAAAAGCTGTTGAGTTATGCCAAAATGTATATTTTAAAAGTACCTTGACTTCAAAATTTGGATGTAAGGATATGTTGCTTTGGAAAGGAGACTCTGCCAGGCAGGAAAACTCTAGCTACAGATCTGTCCACTGGAGATGTATGCATGGGGATGCTGTTGTAGAGGCCTGTGACTTGAAGTCACACAGCCCATAGTGGTGGCCCTGGGCCATGTCTGTTACAGATGTAGGTGAGAGACATGGGGGCCTTGTTCACAACAGTGCCTTTTGGAAATAGCAGAAAGTTAAAGACTAGTGACATGTTCATCAGAGAGCAGTTAGTTAAGAGTTAAGAGGGGTGAGAGGTGGCCCCATCCTGTTTATCAACACCAGGAAATACCTGAACATGTTGAGGCAGAGAACTCTTGAATAATGACATTATCTTAGTCTGCTTTATATTGCTGTGACAAAGCACCAGGATAGAAAGCATCCTGGGGAGGAGAGGTTTTTAGTTTACAGTTTATAATCCATTAACCAGGGAAGCCAAAGCAGGAACTCAAGGCAGGAACCTGGAAGCAGGAGCAGATGCAGAGGCCATGGAACAGTGCTGCTCACTGGCTTGCTCCTCATGGCTTGCCCAACTTGCTTTCTTATAGCACCCAGGACCACCAGCCCAAGCTGGGCCGCCCCACATCAATCATCAACCAAGAAAATGCCCCCAAACACTTGTTGACAGGCCAATCTTATGGAGATATTTTCTCAATTGAGAGTCTGACTCAACTTGATATAAAACTGGCCAGCCCAGTCATATAAAACACTATCTCTTTGCTTCTATGCGTTCATATCTGTGAGTAGACCAACATGTATGTGCCTGTTCATGTTTGTCAGGTGCATGTACACGTGTGTGTGTGGGTAGAAATCAGGTTAACCTTAGGTATCATTCCTCAGGGGCCCATTGTCTTATGTTTTAATTACATCTATGAGTGTTTCCTCCATGTATGTATTCAGGGTCTTCAAAGGCCAGAATAGGGTGTAGGATCATCTGGAACTGGAGTTACAGACAGTTGTGAGCTACCAGGTGGGTGCTAGGAGTTGAACCTGGGTCCTCTGCAAGAATAGCAAATGCTCTCTGAGCCCGCTCCATCTCCATCTGCCTTATTTTTTGAGACCCAATCTCTCATAGAACCTGGATCACCCAGTAGGCTAGGTTGCCTGGCCAGTGAGTCCCAGGGAGACACTTGTCTCTAACACCCCCCCCCCCCCCCGCCCCCGCATGCACCTTAGATCTTTTACATAGGTTCTTGGGCTCAATCTCAGGTCCTCATGCTCTGGGGACAAGCGCTGTCCTGAGTGAGCTGTTTCCCAAGCCCCTACCTCATGGTGCATCATCACCTTGTGAACAGAGCTCCACATGCAGATGTCATTTGAGAGCGAGAGATACCCTGTCTATGAGAAGAGATGAGAAAGGGTCACACCTCTCCTGGAAATACCCATGTTTAATAGATGCGCCTTCAGGTGGGGAAATATTTGGGGTTCAGTAAAGGATAGGGCCTCGGATTTGGTGACCACAGCCCCTTCTTTTGGCTGTGTGGATACAGCATTTCTGCATTGGCCTATGAGAAACAGGCCAGGCTAGGAGCCATCAGGAATTCACGCACATAGCCTCCACAGTTAAGGGGAGTTATAATCCCAGCTCTCTTTGAAGTTATGCCTCAGGCTGCTGCAGTTACCACGCCCTGACATTCGCTCAATCCTGTTCTACAGCTCGTGAGGGAACTCATGCCTTGCCTTAATTTACCCATGCATTGCCCTTTTATTACATCCATATATTTGGTGTTTAATATCTCCCATTTCCAAGCAGGGAACTATATTTAGAGCTAAATTATTTAATATCATTTTTTTTTCCCGTTGGGTAATGGTGGTGAGTTATTGTGTTCAGGCAGAAGCTACCGTTGTGGGTTCACGGCTTCTCCAGGGAGCCCTAGGCAGAAAATACCATTTTTTTTCCCTGGAGCTATAACATAGTAAATGTGGCATAAATGATAACCTGGTATCTACCATAATTATATGATGCGGCTCATCAGATGTTTTCCTGGACATTTCCATGCTGTGGATCATGGCTGACATTGTGTTGTTCTGAAGTTAGAATTTCACAGAAAGCCGGACAACTGGCCTTTGTACCGGGGCAAGATGACACTCTTCACTGTCTGACTTACTAGGAGCTCTTGCAGTCTCTGTTAGAACCAGTGTGACACCTAGGAAAGTGTAGGCTGCTGTTGGTTTTCCTATGACGTTTTAAACCCCCAGATGCTTCTATGAGAAGCATCCATGTCCTATGAGAAACATTATCAATGCCTAGATTTATGCCTATGTTGATTTCTTCTCGTACCTCATTTTTTCCTTCTATTTTCTCTTTGGATTTTTGGAAAGTTGCTGGGTGGGGGTGCATGTGTATGAACAGATTATGGAAGCCAGAAATCAACCTTGGGCCATCCTCAGTCACTGTCCACCTTGCTTTTGGAAGACACAGTCTTTCAGTGGCCTAGAGCTCACCAAGTAAGCTAAGGGGGACCGCCAAGTAAGATCCTGGGATCTGCCTGCTTCTTCTTCCTCAGCTCTGGGACTGTAAGTGCACACTACCAGGCCTGGCTTGTTTTAAGTGAATCCTGGGACTCAGATAAGGTTCTTGTGTTTGGACACAGAGCACTTGACTGGCTGACCCATCTCCTCTTTGGATTTTTGTACAAGTTCTCACCCTGTTGCTTAGGCTGGGTATGAGCTCAGAATCTTCCTGCCACAGCCTTCTGAGATCTGAGATTCTAGATCCTTTCTTCTAGCCCCTGTCTGTCTCCTGTGTCTGTGTCTCTATATACCTATGGCTCTAGTCTCATATTGGCTTCTTATCTACAGCTATTGTGTGGTCTGTTTATATTTTCTCACTGCAGAATTGAAGAGGATGCTTTCATTGTTTGCTGGTAAACGCAACTTTTTGCAATCCATTGGGTCTGATGCCTATTGATTCTGATATGTGCTATCCTGATGTGTGTTGGTCCTGATGCCTGCAGTCCTGATGTGTACTGTCCTGATTTATAGTGGTCCTAAAATGCATCTGTCGTGGAGAAGAATGTATTCTGCATTCCTTTTGAGGAGCCCAGCTCTCTCTCAGAGAGGGGATGCTACTTCACCACAGCCAGACACAGCTGCCTTTGGGTCCCTTCAGTGCTCAGTGCATTTTGTTACTCTACAGCAGCCCGGACTGTGAGCCTCACCTCACAGACCCTGAGCATCACCTCACACACTGTGAGCATCGCCTCACAAACTCCATGATCCAGGATTCCAGCGAGTTCAACTGGATGGAGCTAATGACAGATTTGGATCTTTTGCTTCTGGAGGGCCTGGGGAACAAGTTAGAATGTAACAGTGGTTCAAAGGGATATTGAGAGTTAAAAGAAAAGCGATGTGATCCTTTAAGAGAGGCTTGCTCAGAGTCCCACTGTGGGAAGCCCCACCTTGTCCCAGCATTCTGTAAAACTCACTCTGGTGGCATTCTCCTGCCTGGCTTCCTTTACTGCTGGCATGGATGGAGTCTGAGGAATTGTTTGCTTAGGACTCTCTTTTTCCTGATGGGTGCCAGCTGGTCTAAGGATGCTCTGGGTAACATCTGTGCTTGCATGGGGAGAAGTTGGCACTGGGGACATGAGACTTTCCATTCCTGCTGAGATCTTTACTTTCAGTTCTCTACGTATAAATCACATGCTACGACATTAGCCCTCTTCAAGTCTGTAGTCATGAGTAGTGTGGGGAAACGTAGTTGATTGTTTCGTTTAACTGAGAGGAAGGGAGAAAGAAACAGAGACAGATAGAGAAAAACAGAGATTCTTTCTTCCATTTTTTTTCTTTCTTTCAAGATAGGATCTCATTATATAGCCCAGGCTAGCCTGGAACTCACTATGTAGCATGAGCTGACCTTGAACTCTTGTTCTTCTGTCTCTGCCTCCCAGACATTAGGGATTACAGTCATGAATCACTATCCTTGGCGTGACTATAGTTTTATATAACATTTCACTGAAGAAATCCCCTTCTGTCTATCTGCACCGAGTCCCTGTGTTTACCCCAATTCTAGGCAACCAGGGTTCTCTTTCTATCTCTATAAAATTTCCTTTTTCTTAATAGTGCTTAAGTGAACATAACCAATGTCTAGCAATGGTGAGTGGGTAAACAGACTGTGATGACCTAGAAAAGGAACAAACTACTAACTCATTAAAAAGCAGTGGTTAACTTCAAAGTGTGCTGAAAGAAGCCAGATCCTTGAGGAGACACAGTCATGACTATAGTTAAATTCAACCTCTAGATCTCATTTTAAATGAATAGATATTCATTTCTCATTTGGACCCACTGAGTTACCAAGTACTGGGTTGCTATTATTATTATTTTTTTGGGGGGGTGTTTGAGACAGGGTTTCTCTGTGTAGTTTTGGTGCCTGTCCTGGATCTTGCTCTGTAGACCAGGCTGGCCTCAAACTCACAAAGATCCTCCTGGCTCTGCCTCCCGAGTGCTGGGATTAAAGGCATGTGCCACCACTGCCTGGCCGGGTTGCTATTATTGAGGCAGAGTCTCATGTAACCATAGCTGGCTTCAAACTTCCTATATATCTAAGAATGACCTTGAACTCCTGACCCTCCTGATCACCTGAGTGTGATCACATCAGTGTATGGGTCCTGAGGTTTGAACCCGGCACCTCCTGCGTGCTAGGCAAACATGCTATCCACTGAGCTACATCCTAGCCTCAACTTAAATGCTTTGACAGCAAAGTTGGAAGAAAGCCTGCTCTAGCCTGCCACCCTAACCACAGCAGCACTAGAATTTTCTCATCCCACTATTTTTGATGAGGTCTGTTTCTTTTAAATTAAACTTTGGTCAAAATAAATGCTAGTGGCTGCTGAGCACTTAATCTTTGTCTCAAAGGTAGGACCAACTGTATTCCCATGGTAATAAGATGCCCGATGACCTCAGTCTCCATCGCAAGGTGAAGGACTTCCTTTCCAGTGGTCTGAATTCTCAAACGCTTCAGAGCAAACCAGGTTTCTCATTTGTGTGCAGAATACCAATATGAAATACAATCCCATCAGGTTCAATTTCAAAATGTGCGGAGGAAATCGATGGGGGACTTCCTCTGTGTGAGAAGCCACCTTGTGGGGTCAGTTGGCACCAGGCATGGTCTCTGGGATTGCTTTGTCTACGGTCACTTAGTATTGAGATTGGACAGCTCCTGGATGGGTACCAGTGGATGTGTGTCAGCTGATCCCTCACAGAGACACACACATAGCACTGGATAAAGGAACATTGTGTTTGATTTGTGGGTCGTTCTTCTAACATGGAGCAGAGCCAGGTGGATGTCTAACAAGTCTAAGGATGGAGCTTGATTGATGGAGTGCTTGCCTAGCATACATGAAACCCTGAGTCTGGTGGGGCATGTCTGTCATCCCATCCTTAGGCAGGCAGAAGCATGAGGATCAAGAGATAAAGGTCATTTTCAGCTACCTAGAGATATTGAGACCAGCCTGGACTACAAGGGACCTTGACTTGGTGGTGGTGGTGGTGGTGGTGGTGGTGATGGTCATGGTCGTGGTAGTGGTGGTAGAAATGAAAATCCATGTGGCGCCCTCAAGAGACAGTGAGCCATGGTTTTACTTATTTGAAGGGGCCAGATGGGGAGCATGGCTTGGTGTTTAGAGATGTTTTTTAGCTTAGCTAGCTAAGCAGTTGTATGTGCAGGTCATTATTTACCTGACTTCTTCTTTTTTTTTTTTTGTTTTTTTGTTTTTTGTTTTTTTTTTTTTTGTTTTTTTTTTTTGTTTTTTTTGTTTTTTTTGTTTTTCGAGACAGGGTTCCTCTGTGTAGCTTTGTGCCTTTCCTGGAACTCACTTGGTAGCCCAGGCTGGCCTCGAACTCACAGAGATCCGCCTGGCTCTGCCTCCCGAGTGCTGGGATTAAAGGCATGCGCCACAACCGCCCGGCTTACCTGACTTCTTAAGGAGATGGCTTATGTATCAAGAATGGTTGTGATGGGTTCAAGTATCCCTATGCTCTGACAGCAACTCCATGCCTTCACAGAATACAGCATCTTAGCCCGTGAGGTCACTTATTCCTCTAATTGTTTTTCCATTTTAATGTAATTCCAAAGAGTTTATTTTACCACAAAACAGAAGAACTAGGGCCCCCTGAACTCAGAAGTTAATCATTAAAAAATAAATCAAACAATAAAAGCATCAGTATGATTGAATCCCAGGAAGAGGCTGCTGCTGAAGCGTGTTCTGAGTGCAGGGCTGTGCTGTCTGGGAGGGAGCAGCTGGTCAGCAAACCTCTCAGGACTGCAATGGCTTGGATCTGAAATCCCCACCCCCACCACAAGTTCACATATTGGTGCTTGGTCCTCAGCTTGCAGCACTATTTTGAAAGGCTCCAGTGACTTTAGAGAGCAAAGCCTAAATGGAGAAAATAGGTCACTGGGGTGAATACCTGGAGGTATATTAACCCAGGCTTTTCTCTCTCTGCTCCCTGTCCACTCTTGCTGCCCAAATTTCTTCCCAAGTATATATGGCCAAGCAGTCATGGGCAGAACCCTATGGCACCCTCTCTCCATTAAGTCGTGTTACGTATTTGTGTTACAGCAGCAGAGGTACCTGGCACTCAAGACTGTGGGAGTTTGTGTGTATAGGCTTGAGCCTCATTATTTCCCAGAGTTGAAGGACAGAAAGCCTGGTGGTTGGGATGAAGTATTTTGCTGTGTGCCATTGATTCCGTGTGAAATTATAGTTGGAGTCAGCTTAAAATGACATCATAGGAGCTCTCATGAGATGCTATCCTGAGATGGGACAGGTTGGGTCCCAGAGACAGAAACAAGAAGGCCCAGTGGTCAATCCAAGCCATTTCTAAGGAGCATTGCACAGGATGCAGTGCAGAAAGTCAGGCAAGAGCCACAGCTCTGGATATCCACAGGGAGGGTTTGTAGAATGTGGCTCAGGGCCAAGGTGAGTTTTTGCAGTTTTAACATGTTTGATCTGTCAGCATTTTGGACAACAACCTAAACAGCTTCATCACTGTGTGGAAAGTTCCCTGGTGACTTCCCTGCCCTGGCTTGGGTCCAAGCTTGCAGAGAAAACACTCAGCCAACCCAGTCAGTCACAGAATGGACAAGCCACCATTCCCTCAGCCAAGACGAAGGATGAAAGCCGGGAGCTGGGGCTTCATTAGTGAATCTGTGTTCTGTTGGACCCCTCAAAACCTGAGTCTTGCATAGTGACTATGGCACATGGTTTGTGCTAACAAAACAGTAATGAAGGAAAATGAATATATATATGCATATACATATATTATATAAATGGATATACCCATGTAAACATATATATAAGCATATATGAGTGTGTACATGTGTTGCCTGTGTATGGAGGTCAGAGACCAACTTAGGATTTCTTCCACATGACCCCAACTGCCTTATTTATTTAGACAGGGTCTCTCACAGGTCGGAAACTCATTGAATTTGCTAGGCTGGTTGGCTGTTGAGTGAGCACCAGGGGTCCAGCTGTCTCTGTTGGTTTTACACTGGGATTACAGGTATGCACCACTGCGCCCAGCTTTTTATTATTTATTCACAATACATATGTCCTGTGTTTCCAGAATTTCTCCTAGTTTGCAAAGTGCTTTCTACCTGGGAAACACACATTCTCTGGTTACGGCTTCTAAAGACCTGTCACTGCATCTGGTTTGAGTGTAATGGGTACTTGACAGTTCTGTGATACTTGTGACTATTTCCTCAGAATGATATTTTTAATTTCCTCAAAATAAACTTCATAGACTGAGGGATATGATTATAGTGACACTTATGTGTCCCTTAATAACAACATGAAAACTAAGCCTCTTTGAAACAGTTTTATTAGCCCTGTTATACTTTTCCATGCAAATACGTTGAAGATAGTTAATCATCCTCAGCCCCTAAGGGCTAAGAATCCTCAGATGGCATCAGCCCTGTGAACAGTGTGAAAACTGCACTCCTGTGTAATATTTATATTTTGAAGATAAATCCCTAGAATAGAGGAGCGTGTTCTGTTCTTTATCGTTGCTGTGATAAAATACTAGACAGAAGTCGCTTGTGGAAGGGAAGGTTTGATTTGGCTCCTCACTTCAGAGATGTTTCGGCCTGTCCTGGTGAAGAAAGCATGGTGGGATTCATACAGCTTGAATTTCTCCTGTCACAGCCTCGGGCCAGAAGAAAGAGTAGGCTGTTTGATAACCAACGGCCATGACAGTGAGTGTGTGTTGGGTGCCAGATTCATTTTGGATGCGGAGCAGTATGGCATAGGAACTGGTGAGAAGTGCCCATCTCAGTGACTCTTCCATAGGAGACTGTGCTAAATTCCTGTTTGAGGCTAGGAAACTGAAGGATGCATTTTTTTTTTCTCCCAATCCATGTTTATATCCCCTGAACTCTGAGTTCATAAACTTAAGACTGATAACCCTTGCATTAAAGGTGGCATGGGGCTCTTGAAATGCTATGTGACCTATTATTCAAAGGGAAAGAGTGTCCTTAAGCTAAAAATCTCCAATCACTTTACTTTGCGACTGGGGCTGGTAGCCTGTGCCAAGCTTCGGGTAATCATAAACAACAGAAAAACTTCAGGGAACTTTCTAGATAGAAGAGCAATGTTGTAGCAGGGGGAAGAAGTATCCTTTAACTGTTCAGTAACCCCTTGGTCCTTATTATGATCTTTATCTGAAATGCCCTCCCCCCAGGTCATGTCACCAAACATCTGTCCTCCAGTTGTTGGTGGTGTTTGGGCAAAGTTTGGGGGACCTTTGGGGTGCAGGGTCTGGCTAGCAGGAGTACATGGGGGATGATGACCTTGAAGGTGACACCTGTGTGTGTTTAGGGCCTCTACTCACTTCTTCTGGCCCCAGGCTGTGATAGAAGAAATTCAAGCTGTATGAATCCTACCATACTTTCCTCATCAGGACAGGCTGAAGCGAGGAGCCAAGTCAAACCTTCCCTTCCACAAGCTACTTCTGTCTAGTATTTTATCACAGCAACGATAAAGAATGGAACACGCTCCTCTATTCTAGGGATTTATCTTCAAAACATAAATATTGCACATGAGCCCAGTTTTCACACTGTTCACAGGACTGACGCCATCTGAGGATTCTTAGCCCTTAGGGGCTGAGGATGATTAAATATCTTCAACGTATTTGCATGGAAAAGTATAACAGGGCTAATAAAACTGTTGCAAAGAATTACTGGCCTGAGGCCTGGAGAGATGGCTCAGTGGTTAAGAGCACTGGATGCTCTTGCAGAGGACCTGGGTTCGATTTTCATTACCCACGTGGCAGCTCACAACCACCTGCAATTCCAATTCCAGAGAATAGGTTACCCTCTTCTGACTTCTGAAGGCACTGCATGCAAGTGGCCCATATATATATCAATACAGGCAAACACTCAAACACATTAAATAAAGCAAAAAAAATCTTGGAAATAAAAAATAATCACTGGCACATGAAAAATGCTCCCCAAGACCTTGGAACACTTCATCCCGAATGGGATGTCTCTGTCAAACCTCTCCCCTCGGGGCTCAGAGAGCTACGGGGAAGAGAAGGCAGAAAGATTGTAAGAGCCAGTGGGGATGGAGGACACCAAGGAAACAAGGCCTTTAGACACAACAGAACTGACATATAAAAGCTCAGAGACTGTGGCTGCATGCACGGGGCCTGCACAGATCGGAGCCACATGGATTCCCAGTGCTAAGAGGGAAAGTAGATACAAGCCCCATCCCTAACCCGGAAGCTTTGGGAGTGATAAACACTCACAAGGAGAATGTAGCTTTCACCAATGGAGAGCTCACTGGGTATCTGAACCACACTTAAGGGCAGACCCTCTATTCAGCAGTAGACAGCCAAACCAAAACAAACTCAATAGTATTTTTGAAGTGTTTTTGTTTTTGTTTTTGTTTTTGTCACAAAATGCTTTGTCTAGGCATTTTTGTTTCGTTTCACCTGGCAGATCTTTTGCTTATATGTATTATGGTCTCTGACTTGGTTTTTACCGGTATCCAGTATGTATGAATGTGCGTGTCTCATGCTTTTTCTCTGGCTGTTTCTTCCTGGTTGTTTGTTCTGTCCTATGACAGCTCGTTTGTTTTTATTTTGTTATTAATATTGTTTTAGATTTGTGTTTGTATTCTAGTGAGAGAGACAGAGAGACAGAGACAGACGGAGACAGAGAGACAGACACAGAGAGACAGAGAGAAAAGGCGTGCGTTGGAGTGGGTGGAGAAGTGGGAAGGATCTAGAAGGAGTTGCAGAAGGGGAAGCTGTAATCAGAATATATTGTATGAAAAAATACTTTCAGTAAAAAGGAAATAAAGGCTAAAAACTCAAACAAAAAT
Source organism: Peromyscus eremicus (assembly GCF_949786415.1). Lineage (NCBI taxonomy): Eukaryota > Metazoa > Chordata > Mammalia > Rodentia > Cricetidae > Peromyscus > Peromyscus eremicus. The sequence goes on along the minus strand of NC_081438.1, from coordinate 17,871,943 downwards.
GTTCATCTACTAGCATATTAAAGTAGCATAGAATAAAATATATAGATTAGCAAGCTCATTTCCGAACGACTGTAAATTATATAAACATATGTATACACACGCAACATAGTTATGTGAGTGAAAGTGAGAAATAACACAATGTGAATGACAGAGAGACTAGAGTAATATATGTTTTCACCTCAATCCAAGCCTTGAAGCCTCTCAAGAGCCCGTAGTGTACCAGGCTCTGTATTGTGCATGGAAAACAAAAAACAAAAAACAAACAACAAACAACAAAAAAAGCTAAAACAGAAGACCTGAGTGTGCTCCTGATCATAGAACCTTGTTTTTTTCATTTCCGGTCCCGCGACGCATCCTGTCATAAACCCCGGCCAGCTTTATCGAGTACAAAATAAAACACGTGCGGAGGTTTTAATTCTTTGATTGTCCCTACAAACTTACCATGGAAAGATACAAGCCTTCCTTTCAAGTGTGAAATTGGGCTTGGCGCTTGATGGGAAGAGAGCCGTCCAGATAGTGAGGCTGAAATAGTTGGCTTTCTGTATAGATGAAGCACTTTCTTCGAGGGGCCCTGCAGTCTGAGGATCTTGTAGCAGCAGATGTGAAACGTTGGGGAACATGGGACCAACTGGGGAACATGGGACCAACTTCTCTCCGACTGAAGAGTGAGAGGTATCCGCCAAGCTTCAGGTGGGGGTGTTGCATGGCTAGGGATAACAACCTGGAGTGAAAATTAGCATGACTGTAGCCTAGGATTCAATCATCTGAGCAGATGTGTTAAAATCATACAAAAAAAAAGAAAAAGGAAAAACCACTACATTCTAAAGGCAGCAAACTTGCTTAGAAGTTGGGTTTTCTTTAAAGGAACCTATGTCATCAGAAAGAACAAAGTATGGGTCCTCTGGCCCCTTAGTCAACTGTGGGTGCCGCGCCGCAGATGGCCTGCAAACTAATTTTGGAGTGACCTTGTGATGGGGTTATGGGCCTGAGAAATTGCAGTGGAGGCCTCAGGCGAGATTTATGGGATGACTCGGATTGGATTTTGCATGAGGAAGGGAAAATGTCATTTAGCATTTATTGTCTGGTGCTATGCTAACACCAGGCGATGGGATGGCCAGACACTGTTGACACTGCTGTCCCCCTGCCCACTTCCTCCGGAGGGCCTGTTGCTAGTCAAGGGGAAGAAAAAGCTGTATGACTTCACACCTGCTGGCCAGGACTTCTTCCTGCCCCTCCTTTCTTCCATCTCCAAATGTTACCTTTTCCTTAGGGCGTACACGAAGACCGCCACATTTGCTAATGTCAGATACCGTGATGTCCTGGTACCCGGAGGATTGCGAACTCACACAAACATCTCACATCTGTTACCAGCCTCTTCGAAGTCTTTTTTCTTATTCCTCTATTTTTAATTCATTAACTGCTTATATTTCTCATGTGTGCGTTCATGTATGTGCAGAGCTATATGAGCACTTGTGTGCAGTCTGGAGGCTCAAGATTGACATCACGTGTCTTGCTCAGCAGCTCGACACTTTATTCTTTGAGGTAGGATCTCTCACCGAACCAGGCACTCATCTTTTCAGTTCGCCTTGCTAGCCCCGAGGATCTTCCTGGCTCCCAGTTCTCCAGTGCTGGGATTACAGAAGCATGCTGCTATGCCCAGCGTGTCTGTGTGGGTTCTGGAGGTCAAACTCAGGTCCTCATGCTTGTGTGTCGAGCACTTTACCAACAGCCTTCTCCCCATCCCCCCCTTCTTCTGGATTTAATTCATTGGAGCCTTTTAATTTTAACATTGGATAAATTCACATTCAGGAAGGTGAAATCACTCCTATGGAAGAATGAGTAATATTCCCTATCCTACTTTGACCTTGACCTCTGCCCTTGACCCTACAACGTGAGAGTCTCTTCTTTACATTGTAAAAGGGCTTTGCAGACATGAGCAAGTTCTGTCTTTGGTGGTGAATGAAAGAGCAGGTGAATGAATGATTGAATGAATGAGCATATTTAGGATGGGTGATGATCCTGGGTGCCACCTTAGTCCCAGAGCGTGAAGCAGCTGTTTGGGGTGCAAGAAGCAAAGTACTGGGTTTGCCCTCGATGATTCCAGTCTTTGTAGCATGTGGATTCCATCCTTTTGCACCTCCAGAACTCAGGAGAATCCAGATGTGAGGTTCTAGGTCCCTGTGTTTGCAGCAGTGGGTTTTAGCAGCCAGAGGAAGGCAGCTCTCCTTCCCAACTCCTCCTACTGCCGTCCTGGGAGACCTGGGTTTCATGCCCCAGGAAGACAGTCCAGAGCTCCAGCTCTGGCATAGTCTGAATTTAACACCCATTTGAGGAGTGAAGTCCTTACCAAAACTACATCAGAGCAATTAGGTGGCTCTATTGGAAACCACATGACCAAGGTCTATACTCCCCATCACTAGGCGTTCTGGAATGTTGGGATCAGCATTGTGATTGGGGGGGTCACACTCCTGTCTGTGGGGGCTCCAGGTTCAAACAAATCATAGCCATCAAAAGAAAGTGTCCTAAAAGCAAAATGTCTTATAATCCCAAACATCAGCCATTCTTTCAAGTGGCGGGATCCGTCAGATCTGTCCCGCTCAGCTAATGACAAGAGGTGACTAATCAACACTGGGCCGTTTGTTTTCTGCTGAAGACGCAGAGATAAATAAAACAGGTTCTGCGTGTCCATGCAGCTCACACACACACACACACACACACACACACACACACACACACACACACACACACAGAAACCGTTTCATGGTTCTGAGATGGGTGTGATGAGAGGTGAGTGCTTGCTATTGATTTTCTGAGACATTTCAACATTCTACATATAACAAGCTCGGCTTTCAGTGTCGAAAAAGAGAGAGGAGAGAGAAACCACAGTTTGACAGCAGAGGCATACACTAGGAACACGATGTGCTCTGTGGAAAGTCTCGCTTTGTATTTCTGGATCATTCACAATTCTATCTATTAAAAATGACAGAAAACCTCCAACTTGTTCATTCAAAGGGAAAGAGGAGAGAGGAGCAAAGAGGTTTGATTGAGATGTGGTGGTATTCAAGTTATTGGTTCATGAAAGAAAACTAGCCCCTCGTGAGTGATTGGCAGTGGTTTAAATGTCTTTGTGGAGTCTTTGAACACCTGCCATTGACAGGTAGAGTCTAATAAACTTCTATAAGATGTGACTGGATTGGCTACTCGCCTGAAGTGAATGGGACAGACCAGATGCGTAGCCAGTGGGAATAACGTGTAAGGTGCCTGTCCACTCTGGCTTCGATCTCTCTAGAGACTAACACTGAAGTTAATGGCCGCTATGACACAGGGACATTTGGAGATGCACTGAGACCTCCTACAATGATAAGCCTTACCAGACTAGTAAGGACGCCTCCTCAGAGACCTTCCTACAGCCTATACCAAGTGACTGATGCCTGCAGTCCTGATCAATTAGAAGGGAGATTCGGAGCTCAAGTTACCAACCCCAGGTGCTCCTAAGTGTCGGGACTACAAAGGCACAGGGACAAGCCAACAAACTGATTTTCCTCTACCAGATAAAGATGGATTTGCAGCTCCAACGTAGGCTACATTTGCTGTTTGTCTGGCTTGCCTACTCCCTCTGCTGACTAGGTTCTTGGAAGTACCCCGCTTCCTTGTGATGAATGGACAACAAGGATCCCAGAGTCAGCCCATCCCATTTTCAAGTCTAATTGAAAACACTCAACAAAGCCTGTCTCCTACAGTCCCTCTAGAACCACAGGACCACTGTGCTTTCCCCTAGCTTTGCCATTGAACCAACCCCACAGCCAAGATGGAGTCTAAGTGCTGGAGATGGAGGGGTAAGGTCAGGGTCACTAAGGCACAGGAAGAGATTTGCAAGAGGCACGTTCTTGTTTTATAGGACTATGGTCTCCTTGGGAAGGGAGAGAGACATTTAGTGAGCTATTACCTGAGTCACCGCTCTATGTCAGGTGTGGTCATAAGCTCTGGGTTTATATCCGGGAACTGTCAAATCCTGGACCAGTGGCTTCTCAGGTCATGCCCATCCTGCACCATGTCCCTCTCCATCCTCAGAGCTGATTCTGCAGGCTACCAGACTCCCTCCATCCTCCTACCACTCAGGAATCAGAGACTGACTGTGAGCAATTATGGACAATTCACCAATCACATGACAAGAGAACCCAACCTACCTGCAACACCTGTAAAAAGGAACTCCGCTTGGTCACGTGAGCCTCACATGTCTGTGCATAGTGCTAATACTTCTAATGAATCTCTTACCCCGAAGAGCAATCTGTCTCAGTCTTCCTCTTTAATCCCAAATCTGAAACAGCTCACAGTGATGTTGTGACTCAGGTTTTCCTACAGGAGACTATCCTATGGCCCGTGTGTGTGTATGTGTGTATGTGTGTGTGTGTGTGTGTGTGTGTGTGTGTGTGTGTGTGTGAGAGAGAGAGAGAGAGAGAGAGAGAGAGAGAGAGAGAGAGAGAGAGAGACTGGTGCCTACAGTCTTGATCAGTCAGAAGAAATCACTGAGCCCAAGCTACTTACCTCCCAAAGCTGCTTCCAAGTGCTAGGTCTTCAGAGACATGGGGACAGTCAACAAACTGTTTCCCTCAAACCCTCAACCAGTTGTTCTTTACCTGTGGTTTGTGACCCCTTGAGAGTAACAGATCAGATATCCTGCATATTAGATGTTTCCATTATGATTCCTAACAGTAGCAAAATTACAGTCGTGGAGTAGCAATGAAACAGTTTTATGGTTGGAGAGGTCACCACAACATGAGGGACAATATCAAAGGGTTACAGCATTAGGAAGGTTGAGAACCACTGACATAAACCCTCCGTAATGGTGCAGTGACTTGGATTTTGCTCTTGACACCTAAACCCTAACGGTTTCAGGAATGAAACATCGAGAGAGCCAAAGCTGACCCTTTGCAGGGTTTAGATCCCAGTAAGCGAACTCGGATGGTGCAGACGCTGTGAGGTCAGGGCCTGGAGCTCCGTCTGTAGCGTGCTTGCCTCGCATGCACAGAGGCCTGGACTTGATCCTCAGCATTGCACGCAGCCAACTGTGATGGCGCATTCCAGAATCCCAGCATTCAGGTGATAGAATCAAGAGGGCTAGGAGCTTGAGGTCAACCTTGGTGACAGAGAGTTCGAGGCCAGCTTGAGCTGCATAAGACCCCGTCTCAAAGCAAAACAAAAACAAAAAGGTGAAAAAGAAGGGAATGGGGGGTGGATGGGTGGGAGAATTCTGAAGGGTTGGGAGGAGGGAAGAGGGGGATCTATGATTTGTATGTAAAATGAATAAAAAAATTCTAAAAAAAAAAAAGAAAGAAGGAAAAGAAAAGAAACAAAGCGCAAACACTAGAAGCCCAGCTGGTAATACTACTCTGCTCATCCGACAGCTCCGACATTAACTGGGACACTTTCTTCTAAGTCTTATTTCTCTCATCTGAAAAATTAAGATATGAAACATCTTCCCTCTTTTCAGAAAGTTTTCCCCCCTGCCGATAAAATGGGGTGATTGATGTGTGAATGGCGCATAAACCACACAATATTATTGTTTTCAGTCTTAAAACCGAGAGGAAATATGTGCAAATCATCGTTCTGACAGAGGGCTGATGCTCAAAACCGAAGACAAATGACCCAGTTTAGAAGAATGGGCCGCGTGTTTGAACAGAGATTTCCCCAAAGAAGATATGCAGATGGTAAATGGCATGACAGACACTTGGCACCATGAGCTGTCGGAGAAACATAAATTTCTATAGAAGATGCCAGGCTACAACCTGGAGTAGGGCTGAGTGCAAAACAAACATAAGCCAGGCATGTGGGCATGCCCCTGTAACCCCAGGACTCGAGAGACTGAGGCTGATGATCATTTTCAGTCCAAGGCCAGTCTGGGTTGCACAGTGAGGACCAGGCAGCCGGCGCTACTGAGTAAGACTCAAAGCTAACGAACAAACAAAAGCAAACGAGTACACAGGAGCTCAAGATTGACATGATCACAGCAGTCCTCCCTCCCTCCCTCCCTCCCTCCCTCCCTCCCTTCCACTCTCTCTTCCTCCCATGTGTATGAGTGTTTGCTTGCATGTATGTATGTGCATCACAAGCATGCAATCCCAACAGAGGCCAGCAGAGGGCATCGGATTCCCTGGAACCAGAGTTACAGACGGGTTGTGAGTCACCGTGTGGGTGCTGGGAATCAAATCCAGATCCTCTGTAAGAGCAGCCAGTGTTCTTAACTGCTGAGCCATCTCTTGAGCCCCAGTTACAGCAGTTTGAATCATACTTCCCCACACGCCCACACTACATGAGAAAGATGTAAACGTACAAAGGAGTGAAGTGTTAATGTGCAGAGGTGAATCACAAAGCCATGAGAGAGAAGGCGCTGTTGGGAGATGGCTCGGATGGGGAAGGGGACAATGTAGAACACTGTAGGTCACCGTGAGAGACCCTATCAAAAAATAACATGGGCAGCTCCTGAGGAGTAACATCAGCACACACATGTACCTGTGCACACATGTACATGCATACAAGCAATGCCCCCACGCAAATAATCAGACAATAAAAGAAGATGCTGGGCGAAGGAAATTTAGCACAGAGGAGTTTGTACTGCAGTGTTGTAATTACATGAAATTCCATAGAAGATAAAGCTAACCTATAGTGAGGAAAAGCATATGCAAAGCTAACTCAGGCAGCCAAGGGCTGGGATCTAAGTATGCAGATGCTTGAGGGTCACAGCATCAGGGTGTGTGGACATATTCCATATTTTGATCATGTAGACATTTGTGAAAAGTCATCCAACTGTGCAAGTGGGTGAATTGTGATTCAACCTATTTTATTTATAAACAAATTTTAATATTTTAATTTTTATACATGTGTGTGCCTGCTTGTGTGTTTGTGCACCAGGTGCTTGTAGTATCTGTAGAGGCCAGAAGAGGGCATTGTATTCCATCAAGCTGGCATTACTGAAGATTGTAAGTTGCCATGTGGGTGCTGGGAACTAAAGGCAGTCTTCGTTCAGAGCAGGCTCTTCACCACTGAGCCATCATCTCACTAGCCCCTAGAATAAATGTTTAACTACAGCCTCATTGACCTTCCAAGGACTTAGAATGATACTTTGGAGGAGGTGAAAGAGGCTGAGTTCTTCTAAAAGTGGCCTCAGAACTTTCCTGCTGGCATGGCACTCTGCCTTTCTAGACAGCAAGCTCAGACATTCTGAATCATCAATTGGCTTGATTGCCCAAAGTGCTGGTTCATAAATAATGAGTGTAATCAGGGTTTGCGAGATGGCAAGCTGCAGTCTTGATGTGGACTGTGGATAGGATTTATTTCCCCCACACGGTGTTTGAAATTGGGACATTTCACATCCCAGTGTTGACGTCTGGGTTGTCACACAAAATGATGAGGCCTGCAGCCCTGGGTCTGCCAGGCTGGTAGCGATCATGGAATGTCATGGATACCCTTTGCATGGAAGAACTATACTTCAGTCTGCGTCTTCCATCTAGCATCTGTCACTCACTTTCTTTTGAAGACAGGATTTTGAAGTGCGATCCTGGATATCAAGGGTGAAAGCTGCAAGATCAGAGAAGCAGAGCAGCTAGCTACCAGAGACGTCTTATCTCTACAAAATCTCAAACCAAAAAGGCATCCTGTCTCTAGGCATCCTCAGACTGAATGGGCACTGTCTCCACCTGTCTTATATTCCTGTCTCCACCTCCCTAGTCCTGGAATTAAAGGCCTGAGACTACCAAATACTGGGAACAAGGCTTGAGCCTCCCATGTACTAGGATCAAAGGTGTGCACCACCACCGCCCGGCTCTGTTTCTCTTTTAGACTGGTTCAAGTTCATATAGCCCAGGATGGCCTTGAACTCCTGATCTTCCTGCTTCCTCCTCCCAAGTGCCACCTGGCCTCTGTGGTTGACTAGTGGCTAGCTCTGCCCTCTGATCTCCAGGCAAGCGTGATTTGTCAGAACACAAACAAAACAGCATACAACAGGATTTCATGGAACCCATGCTGACCTCAACTTCTTCTATAGCCAAGGATGACCTTGAATTTCTGGTCTTCCTGCTTCTACTTCCTGGGTGTTGGGATTACAAGTGTGTGCCACAATGCTGGAAGTCAAACACATTGCTTCATGCATGATTGGTAAGCAGTAAGCCACAGCCCCAACCTGTATCATTCATCTTCAACACTGGCTCCCTGCTCGTTGTCTAGGAGACCTGTTCTTTGAGTGAGTGTATTTGGGGAAAATTATTTACAGCTGTTTTGATCTATGCAGCACCTCTTTTAAAATTTCTTTTAGATTTATTTTACTTTATGTGTATGAGTGTTTTGTTTACTTTATATGTATGATGGTTTGAATGAGAATGGTCCTATAGGCCATATTTAAATACTTGATGCCCAGTTGGTGGAACTGTTTGGGAAGGATTAGTGGGTATGACCTTGTTGGAGGAGGTGTGTCACTGGAGAAGGGCTTTGAAGTTTCAGTTAGTTCTCTTTCTCTGCTTCTAACTTGAGCATCAGGATATACTGATCCACTTCTATGCCTGCCTGCTGCCATGCTCCCCACCATGATAATCATTGACCACTGGAACTGTGAGCCCCCAAATTAACTGCTTTCTTTTGTAAGTTGCCTTGGTCATAGTATTTTTGTCACAGAAGTAGAAAAGTAACTAAGACCATGTTTTACTTGCATGTATGTATGTTCATTGGGTGCATGCCTGATCCCCATGGAGGTCAGGGAAGGGTGTCAGATTTCCTTCAACTGGTGTTGTGGGTGGTTGTGAGCCACCACGTGAATGCAGGTAACCAAACCCAGGTCCTGCTCAGAGCAGCAAGTGCTCTTAACCGCGGAGCCCTCTCTCCATCCCCCTATGCGGCATCTCTTTAATTTTTTTTTTTTTTACAACAGTTCTGTAACACAAATGCCTTTATTGCCTTTTCCTAGGGACGGAGATGTAAGGTAAAGGAAGGAAGCAACTTCCCCAGGGATGCTCAGCTAGAACCCAAGCAGTTTCTTATGCAATTCTTCCTAATGATGAAGAGGAGGAGGAAGGAGAGAGGGGATGGGGACCAAGGGAAGAAGGGACAAGAGGGGAGGAGGGCAAAGAGGAGGGGATAGAGGGAGAGAAGAGCTATTATTCTGAAGAAGCCAGGCTGATTATCATTGTCTGGCTCCTTTGTTCTCCTGAACCTTGGATTTCCCAATGCTCCAGCTGGCAGGGTTACTGCCTAGTTGCTATTGTTATTGAACCGAATACATTCTGGCCTCAAATATTATCTGTTTCTTTTTCTTTTTTCTTTTTTAAAAATCAAATATTCCCTCCATGATATCTGGGGTGGGGGGAGTCCAAAGGATTACACTGTCAACACATTCTATTCTGTTATATTTTGTATGTGTGTGCATGCGTGTGCCTCTGTGTGTTCCTGTGCAGAAGTCAGAAGTCGATGTTGGATGGCTTCCTCTTTGGCTTTTTACCTTAGCTTTTGAGACAAGCTCTCGTTGTACTCACCCTTTAGTCTAGGCTGGCTGGCCAGTGAGCCACCAGGATCTGCCTGCTTCTGCCTCTTAGCTCTTGAGTTGTATGTTTGTGCCACCATGCCTGGCATTTTACAAATGAATGCTGGGGAGCTGAACCTAGGTCCAGATGCTTTGTTACTGGCGGTTTATCCACTGAGCCATCAATCCCACAACCCCTGTCTGTACTCTTTTGTTACCAAAAAGTCTCATGATAAAAATTAAAGTCTTGGATTGGAGAGATGGCTTAGCAGTTAAAAGCATTGGCTGTTCTTGCAGAGGGCCTGGGTTCTGTTCCCAGCATCCACATGGCTGCTCACAACCATAAGGCCATCTCCAGGGTATCTGATGCCCTCTTCTGGCCTCCATGGGCAATGCACGTAGGTTTCAAAAGCCACACCAGGCCCACTGTCTTTTTTTCTGCCTGTTGCCTGCAGATCAGGATGTAAAGCTCTCCATTACTGCTTCAGCAGCATGCCTGTTTCCTGCCATGGTGGTCATGAACTAACCCTCTAGAACTGTAAGCGAGCCCCCGATTAGATGCTTCCTTCTATATATTGCCTTGGTCATGGTGTATCTTCATCGCAATAGAACACTAAAAGGATGGTTTCTAAGAGTGCCTCTGCATTTGCATATGCAAATAAAGTACCCTTCTTCCATGGGGCCTTTCTCTTCCTGGCCCCCCTCTCACAATCCATTCATTATTTTATTAATTAGTGTAAATGTCCCTGTATCTGGAAATCTCCACCTTCAACGAGTAAGCAATGAGGAAACCCTGTTTTCTCCCTTACACTGACCTATCTATGGTTTCCTTGTTTATTTTGTTTTGTTCCTCACTCTCTAGGTTCCTGGGCTCTTTAGAGTTTTTTTGTTTTACATTTGACACATTAAAAATAATATGGTTCCAGCCATGAAGCAGGAACCATATAAGATCCTGTTAATGTAGCTTTGGTTAATGGAGAAGGGTGTGTGTGTCCATGAAATGTAAGCAGACCCTTTGAAGTTGTGACATGAATGTCCCAGGGAGCCAGGCCTTGTTGCTTTGGAAGACTGCTGTCAACACCCCCACCCTTTTCTTTCATTGGCCATGGATTTACTGAGCAGCTGTAATGTAGGGTTCAGTACTGTAGGAATCAGGGATTGAACAAGGAATTACAGGTCCCTACACATGGTCAGGTCAGTTGACCTTACGAGGTCAATAACAAGGAATTGAGCAAGCCTTCTGGAATGGTGTATTCCTTCATAAAAAGACAGACTGGCTGATAAATGAGAACCTGGGAGCCACTGTTCCCCCATGTTCAGATTCTTTGCTTAAACTGGCATTCATCCTACCTGCTGGTCCATGGGAAGGGGAAGGAGGACCCTGAGCTAGCTAATCCTCCTGGCCACACAGACTAACGTATGGACCAGCGGGTGATGTATGGAGGTCTGATGAGTGTCAGTGCCTGGACTTGTGCCCAAAGATGCTGTTTCTCTTTCTGTGTAGGTGAACTTGGGTACACTGTGGGAAGTGGCATGGCCCCACCTGAATGTACGGCACCCAGGACAAAGAGTCCAGCAGGTGCAACAGTGTAACCATGTGTACTTGGGATCCAGCTAAATCTGGAGTCAAGACTTTGCCCTGGGTGTGAATTAATAGTATCTATTTGTTTAAAACAGCTGAGTCTGGGCTTCTTCTGTTTGCATACCTGCTGTAATCTCCGGGAAACAGTTCTGACTCTGAACTAGGCAAATAGCATAAAAATTTCAATTTTATTTCAGAATCCATATTACGATATTGCAGACTTGGGGCAACCAATAGAGGCTCTGGTTTCAGCCACCGAAGCAGGAAGTGAATAGAACTTGGGATACCTAGGCCCTGAGAGTCGACTGTTGTTTGTGACTTGGGGATGGGTTCCTCCTGTAGGTCTTTGGAAGGCCTCCCTCTGGATGTCTCTTCACTTGACCCAAGTCTTCAAGTGGGGTTATATTTCTCCATTCTATTTTGATTTTCCTTCCCCCCCATTTTGTCCTGTGGGGTTTTTGTTTGCCTGCATATTCCTGTGTGTGTGTGTGTGTGTGTGTGTGTGTGTGTGTGTGTGTGTGTACCTATGGAGGCCAGAGTTCGACATTGAGTATCTTTCTCAATTACTACTTTTTTTTTTCATTTTTTAAATCTTTATTTATTTTTATATTGTATGTGAGTATTTATCTGCGTGTATGTATGTATGTGGGCCACATGCATGCCTGGTGCCTGGAAGGCCACAAGAAAATGTTGGATCCCTTGGAACTGGACTTAGAGATAGTTGTGAGCTGCCATGTGGGTGCTGGGAACTGAACCCAGGTGTTCTGCAAGATTAGCCAGTACTCTGAACCACCGTCTTTCCACATAGTTTTTTGAAATGGAATCTCTCAGTGAATCTGGGGCTTGCTAATTGAGCTAGTCAGGCTAACCAGCAGGACCCAGGGGCGCTTCTTGCTCTGCCTCCTTAGCTCTGAGATTCCAGGCTGGAACCATTGCATTGTGGGGGCTGAGGAACTGCAGGTCCCCTTAATTGTTCAGTAAGCACTTGACTAACTGAACCATTTTCCCAGCTCAGTCCCCTTAATGAATGTCCCTGGTGGCCCATGTGTCTGTAATCTGTGTTTAGAAAAATCACAAATACTGAAAGGAGAGAGACGTGCTTGTAAAGTCTAAAATGCAGTACAGATTATAGCCGGGAAAAATGGTGAATCTGTAACCTATGGGGGTTTTATTTTGAGCAAGATTGTTAGAAGTTAGGTTGTGTGACAGCCAAAGTGGGGATAATCACATGTGCCCACGTGGGTGTCAGTCAATCCTTGTTGAGTTTATAACCAGTCTCAGCTCACACTACTAATTAAGACTCTAGACTTGTGAGATCCAGTGCCCCAGACTCCACAGACTGTTGAGACCATGCATTGCCTTCCTGTGCCAGGCACATTGCATTCATTGACCTTCAAGTTCAACCATGTTTCCATAAAATGCTAAATTTGGTTCTTTTCATGGCTGAATAGTATTTCACAGCGTAGACGTACCACATTGTCTTTATTCATTGAGTTGTCCACGATAACTTCATATATTGGTTCTGATGCTCTGCAGCACTAAAGGGAGACTCTGGTTGACTCTGACTCAGTGTATTTTACAGTGCTTAAAATGGGCGTGGATGAGCTCAGCATAGAGGAGTGAGTGATTGACATTTGTGGTGGCTACATGAGCGACCACGATGAGGTCATACCCAGTGTCTCCATCTTACTCTACTTCATTAATGAGCACAATCACCATAAATCAATTAAAATAAAAAAGACTTATAACGTAGAACCTGCCCCTAGGTTTTACCGTGCTTTCCATGTGTTCTGTGACAGTTTTTGAGAAATCTGAAAGGTTTTAGATGAGAAATGAGTTTGACTTTCTGATACAATCAGATTTTTTTTTTCTGAATAAGAAAAATTGCTGGGTGTCTCCCTAAGCCACTTTTCTTAACAGCCTTGGAAACCATGCGGTGTGAGATTATATTTCAGGGTTGCCCGTGTTAGCTCCCAGCTCTCCCCTCCTGCCTCTTCCTTCTAATCAGAGTCCATACATCTTGAGTCCCTCCATCTCAGTGAAAAGCTTCTCACTTGGTGTGTCATTTTAAGGACGTATTCTCCTCTAATCCTGCCAGCTTTATTGCATTTTCACCTTCTGAGATAGCCTGGGAATTGAATTTGGGCTTGAGACTGCAGTTTCTAGGCTCCATTCTTTATGGATGGTGTTCTGCTTTGAGGTAGACAAAAGGCACTCAAACAGTAAGTAACCTTGCTTACCGAGGAGAGAGCAGATAGAGGATGGGAGAGATGCAGATACCGATGTCCCTGACGTGGTAATGTTTCCCACTCACACCTGTTATCTGCCCAATTTTCTCAGCTCTGGTATCCATTCTAAAAAAAAAGTTTATTGCAACTCTAGGTGGTATTAAGCAAATGCCCACAAAAGATGGGGTCTTTGGGACAAAAAAATGAAATATGAAACAGTACACATGCAATTAATTAAGCATGCATGCCATTTCCACTGTTCACAATTTGTAGATTTAAACTTTTCTTTTTCTTTTTCTTTTTGGTTTTTTGAAACAGGGTTTCTATGTGTTGTTTTTGGTCCCTGTCCTGGATCTCACTTTGTAGACCAGGCTAGCCTTGAACTCACAGAGATCCACCTGGCTCTGCCTCCCAAGTGCTGAGATTAAAGGCGTGCACCACCGCAGCCCAGCGAGGGCAGTACATTCTTAATGACCTGTAACCAACATACCCTCTGCTTTGTAAAAGGAAGGACAGTTAGGTGGTGGGTCATTGTGTGGATGTGGAGCCCAGTCATACCTGGCAGCGTGTTTTGTTGGTCAAGACTAGGTACAGACATATCCCACTGTGTTCAGGGAAGACCCTTACCCTGCTCCCTCAGGGCAGGTTTTTACCCCCTGTGTTTGCAACTGAAGGTGGAGATGATGTTTGCAAATGCAGGCTGTCAAGGCCACCCTGAACCCTAACCAGAGACAGAGCACTTGATTGGATATGAGGGGTACCCCTGAGCCACGTGGAGGATAGAGGCTCAGTGAGGCTCTGTCAGGTGCTCTCTGCCTAGATACATATTGCCATGGCATCCCAGAGGAGGGGCATTAGACCACGCTACCGCAGCTATGACTGGATTCTTTTTTTTGTCCTTTATTTTCAACTCAAACCCCTTTCTCCTGCTTGCCCTCATGGTTTGCCTAAAGCGGAACCCTGCAAACCACATATCCAGTGTCACGGGACACCTAGTCGTTACTGAGTTTACACAGGACACCTAGTCGTTACTGAGTTTACACGGGACACCTAGTCGTTACTGAGTTTACACGGGACACCTAGTCGTTACTGAGTTTCATTTCCGGTTCCTTGTGAGGTCACCAGCATGGGGCAGCACCCTGATCAATATCTAGCATTCGGGGGTCGGGGGGGACCTCATCTGGGACTCTTGCCCTCCCTGTGTGTGCTCAGTCCAGGTGTTCTCTGAGCTACAACAAGCGGGAAACTGTGTTTGCCCACAGGAAACTGTGTTTGCCCTTGTCAGTCACCTGGCTGACCCACATCAACAGGTAGATCTGGGAACACAATCACATCTTCATATATTCTCATTCCATGTGCTAATTACTGCTCCTGTTCTGTTCTTGCCCCCAGCCCCTCTTTCTAAACAACTTTTACAAGGTGTGCAGCGCACACCCCCCTCTAATTATTTTATTATTCTGCTATCTACGTATATGATGGCAAGTACAATTTGCAGTGTGGGGCTAGTGAGATGATATAGTACATGAAGGCACTTGCTGCCAAGTCACATGACCTGAGGTTGATCCCTGGGTCACCCCATGGTGGAAAGAGAAAACGGACTCCCACTAGTGGCCCTCTGTCCTCCACATACCCACAACAGAGGATCCCTGCATGTTTCTGAATGGACAAAGATTTAGCAGGCAGCTTACACTTTACAGTATCCACCAGGCAGATTATCCTAAGGTCCAGGGGTTGGTAGGGAAACCATGAGGGGGTGGAGGCAATTCCCTGGGGAAGCAGAGGTAAAGAAAGTAAGAGCCCCAGGCATTTGGGGCTGATGGTTTTAGTTTTTCCTGGCGCCTCTTAACATGCCGTCCTTAGATTCTTTAGGTTAGGCCTGAATTCCCAGCTTGGCCCTTTTTTTTTTTTTTTTTTTTAATCTTGAGCAACTTTGAACATAATTCTCTTACTTGCCTCCCATGATTTTTAGCTGGCGAAAGCACCCGGGAGGGTCTGGATACAATGACACCCCCCCCCCAGCTGAGTAGAATATTCTATTTCCTTCCATGTTCATCTGGGTTAGATACATGAATCTGAAACTCTTCATTCTGACCCATCTCTGCCAGCAGAGCCTTGAAGAAAGACATGGAGAGCGTCAATTAGCTTTGCTTGTATTCATTGCGGTTTTGGACAGCTCTACCCCTTCTCCAAGCTTGTAGAGCAGCCCTGCCATTATTCATTCTGACCGTGCCTGGAGATGCTTATCCCCCAGAAGTCATTGAAACATTTTATTATCGTTTCTCTAGCCTGCTTGCTCCCTGGGCATGAGGGAAGGTGAGCCGCAGGCAAGTGGTACTGATGAAGCTTATTTTTATCTTTGATTTTTCAGTGCTCAAAGTAAGAGGAGCGACTGAAACTGGAAATTTGTCGTTCTGTAGTTAAATTAAAAAAAAGATATTTTTCGAAGAAGAGGATTGTTCTAATGCATTTTCTAGAAATCAGTCATTTTCTGTTTAATCCTGGCTAAACGTTTGGCAGGTCTCTAGGGAAGAGAACCTGGAAGAGGTCATCCTTATGGGTTATCACTGGGTGCCAAGGGGCTGGAGAGGCAGGCCTGGGGGTGCACACCTCTAATGCTAACACTTGGGAGAGGTAGGGAGTATGAGAGTTCAAGATCACCCATGGCTACATTGTAAGTCCTAGGCTAGCCTGAGCTATATGAAACTCCATCTGATAAGATCACCTCTCAATCCTCAACAAAAGAGAAGCTGCTTTTGTTGGTAGATGGTGAATAATGCAGAGGATCACAATTTGTCAAAGTTGCAGAGAATAAGCATCTATGGAGTCCTCAGGCCTAAACAGGCTATCTATACACACCCCCTCTCTCCAAGGCTTAGGAGACATCACAGAAGAGGAGGCTGGAAAGATCATAATAGCCAGAGTCATGGAGGACTGTTATAATACAGTGTCTTCTGGAAAGGTCCAGGTCACTGCTGTCATAAACTCATGCCAATCAACATCCAGCATGGATGAAGGCGGGGCTCCCGAGCTCCACCCCTACCTGAGGAACTATTGATGGAGTCGGATGGCTGGTAGAGGAGGAAGAGATAGTTTTCTTCAGTGGTGTGGTCCTTGGGTGGGTTAGCCATGCTGCAGTAGATGGCTTCGCACCCATGCACACTTGAGCAGCTCTGAGTTTGGACTGAGTAGGTATCAATGCAAGGAATGAAGAGATGATATTGGAAGAGAGGCCCGGGGTGGGGGATCCATGGGGAGCAGGTATTGAGTGTGGATATGATCAGACCATGTTGTGTACGTGTGTGAAGTCCTTAAAGAATAAATAACTTTAGAAAGATATGGATAGAAGGTGAATCTTCGGGCAAAGAAAGGGGACAGGTGACTTGGAGCTTGACTTTCAAGGGTCTTCTCTCTTCAGGCTTGGTCATCAATAGTGTCTACTCTGAGGATGCCTTCAACATCTTTTAGGTTTTATTTGACCTTCATTTCTTCTGGCCCTTTATTGTATTCATATTTTTAAAATTCATTTTATATAAATTTCTCTGTGTGTTTTATATAAATCTCCCTCTGCCTCCCCCCCTCCCCCCGTGTGTGTGTGTGTGTGTGTGTGTGTGTGTGTGTGTGTGTGTGTGTACACAAGACTGAGGACAACCTCAGGCGTCATCATTAGAAATGGTGTCCATCTCTTTTGAGCCCGGGTCCCTGGCTTTTTAAATTTACAGGCATTCGGCCGGGCGGTGGTGGCGCACGCCTTTAATCCCAGCACTCGGGAGGCAGAGGCAGGCGGATCTCTGTGAGTTCGAGGCCAGCCTGGGCTACCAAGTGAGTTCCAGGAAAGGCGCAAAGCTACACAGAGAAACCCTGTCTCGAAAAACCAAAAAAAAAAAAAAAAAAAAAAAATTTACAGGCATTCACTCAGTAGTAGATTTATTCAACAGAATATAATTATTCACACAGACTATGTCAGAGACTGTGGTTAACCAAGTGAAGTGATGTCTTCATGAACCAACTTCCAGTTGGACGCCTTCCTCCTCATTCAAAACGAGAAATATCTGGGGTTTGGGGTGCAGCTCAGTGGTAGAGCATTGCCTAGCAGATATGAGGCAATGGGCTCTGTCCATTTCACCACAAACGTGTGTGGGCCTATGGGTGCGTGCGTGCATGTGTGTGTGTGTGTGTGTGTGTGTGTGTGTGTGCAAATGCATTAGTGTACCTGTGCATGTATATGTGTGCATGTGTGTGTGTGCAGGTGCCTGTATCTATGTGTGTGCAAGTATATTCCTCTGTTTGTGTTCACCTCAGCTTTCTGATCCCGGAAGCCTTGGGAGTTTGCTACTTAGTTTATTCTCTAATGAATCTGTGACAGTGAAAATGGATCTCAAGCTTCATGGTTGCTCCCACAGCTGCTCATTGGAGACTGCATTCCAACCTCGGGCGGAATTGAAAGACGCCCAGACATGGCCATCGGCCCACAGAGCCACATCTTCCTTTCTCAGGCGGACTCTACAAGCATTCCTGGAGTCAGTGCCAGCCCATGCCCCTCCCTCCAAAGTCTTTCATTCTATCACATTTAGATTAACAAAGGAAAGACTGTGCACAATATCCAAGGAGGATGGAGGGGCGTCATCACAGGGAAGGAAAGGGGACAGGGGACTGGGTCTCTCTAGCTCATGTCTGGTGTCTGTTGGCCGAGTGCCCTGTCTTGGTCGCTCCTCCAGCAGGTTGTACCTGGTTGATGGAGATAGCCTTGGTAAACAAGCCTGTACGCAATCCATGCTTTTGTAGGTCTAGAGCCCAGGAAGAGCAGGTTGGCTCTGTTAGCACCTGCCTAGGAAATGGAGATGTAGATGGCTGTGACAGCTTCCTTCCCTGCCCTGTGTACTGTGGGCACAGGTGGGAGGCCTCCAGGGAATACTGGTCCAGGGCTCTGTGAGGTTAGCAGAGAAGCCTTGGATTCCTGCCCAGCAGTGCTGAAACAGACAGGCTATTGATCCTTCAAACCTTGAAATTAGGACTGCAGCCTTCATACCTGAGTGAACCTGACGGGGCCATCCCAATGCTTTTTTTTTTTTTTTTTTTTTTTACCTGAGAGTTGAACTCTGTTCTGAAGAAATGAGGTTTTGCAGACAGGACACCAGCCTGCCTCTCCTGACTCCTCCTCCTTTTCCTCCTAACCAGGCAGCTGAGGCAGTGGCCGATGGGCAGAGCCTCTGGCTGGTCTGCCCTCCCCAGGTTACCTGGGCTTTGCCCTCAAGCCTGTCGCTGCTGCCTGGACATCCTTCCCACTCCAGCATGTTGACTTGGGGCTGCATTTCATGAAGCATGTGCTTGGTTCCCCGAAGTTTTGCAGATATGGGGTGATTATCACTGAAAGCAAGGACACCTCTAAAGAGCCTGAGTGTTTTCTGGCCTGTTTGCGCAGCACATGAGTGCAGTGACTCACAGAGGCCAGAAGAGGGCATTACATCCTCTGGAACTGGAATTAAAGACAGTTGTGAGCCGCCACCATGTGGGTGCTGGGAACTGAGCCTGGATCCTCTCTGCAAGAGCAGCCAGTGCTTTTCAGCACTGAGCCATCTCCCCAGGCTCTTCAGTAGCACACTTGGGGTTTTAACTTTCTGACTCTTATGTCAGCGTCTCATTTACAAACCCAAGTGGAGAGTTGAGATGTTACCTATTCCCGGTCCAGTGTATCAACGGAGCCGAGTGGCTGTTAAGGATGTGTGCTCTGACGACAGCTGTCTGATTTGGGTCTCAGTGTGATCCTGTTTTCCACCCTGCTTCCTCAGAGGCCCAGCTACCTCATGAGTGCAGTGAAGACCCGATAAGGCAACAGAGGCACTGGATGGAATCATGACATGGAATCACAACCGGTTGACCCATGCCTTCTGGCCTTTGTGTTTAAAAAAAAAAATCACCCAGTGAGACTGGAGGGATAGTGCAGCAGTTAAAAGCACATATTACTCTTCCAGAAGACCTGAGTTCAGTTCCAAGCGCCTACTTCAGATGGCTTACAACTACCTGTGACTCCAGCTCTGGGAGGTCTGTCTCCCTCTACTGGTCTCTACAGGGACTTCACTCAAGTGCACACACCCATACACAGATATACCTATACACAAAGACACCCATACACAGACCCACCCATACACAGACATACCCATACATAGGCATATCCATACATAGGCATATCCATACATAGGTATATCCATACATAGGCATATCCATACACAGACACACACATACACAGACACACCCATACACAGACACACCAATACACAGACATACCCATACATAGGCATATCCATACATAGGCATATGCATACACAGACACACACATACACAGACACACCCATACACAGACACACCCATACACAGACATACCCATACATAGGCATATCCATACATAGGAATATCCATACACAGACACACACATACACAGGCATACCTATACACAGATACACCCATAACAGAAACACCCATACATAGTTGCACCCATATACAGACATATATACCCATACACAGAAATACTCATACAAGACACATCATTAAAAATAAATCTTTAAAAAAACCCCACACACTCAAATGTGTGAATCTTCACATTTAATAATGCCTGTTTATGTTGGTAGACTATTTCCAAAAGAACACAGTAATCAGTGATGGAAATGAGACACAGAATGGCAATGAGACATTTAATTTTACACTGTTTGTACTGCTTTTTTATATATTTTTTTATAGTACATATGTACTATTACCATACAAATCACTTAATCCACGCCTCATATATAGTAATCACCCAATAAATGCTATTTTCATCCCCAATGCTACTTTTGATATTAAAGCTGGTCGCATTAATTACTTCACTGTGTGTGGTGCCTGTGAGAGATGAGACAGAGATTGCTATAAGCAAAGCTTTCCCCATTAAGTGATGGATTAGTTTGGACCCTGGTTGCCAGATACAGAATCAAACAAGATTAGACAAGACATGGAGAGGAATAGAGTGAGATGGAGAAGCTGGATTGATTGGCTTAAGGATTGGGAGGTCCGTGGGGATCTTTGGCTTCCGAGTCCAGCTGAAGGGCACAGCTGGGGTAAAGGGGATTGGATTGCACTGCACAGTGACCTAGAAGTTCCCATTCTGTTCTCTGAGCTGGCTTGGCACATGACTGCTCTGAGCCTGGGAGCATGGGACATGCTGAGCCTTTAAGCTTTGCTGGTAGGAGATCTGCTTGAGAGTGGGGCACCTTTACATAAACTTTTATATGAGGGTGGGAAAGATACTCCCCAAAATACTTAGAGCAGTATTGCCAAAATGAGAAAAGGTACTGTTGTTGGATAAAAAAGGACAACTCTAACCAGAGTCTGACATAAACGCAACATGGTATTTTCTTTTTTAGTTAATAGTGTGTGTGTGTGTGTGTGTGTGTGTGTGTGTGTGTGTGTGTGTGTGTGTGTGTGTGTTGGAGTGGGTATCTGTGTCATAGCTTCCATGTGGAGCTCCGAGAACTAATATGGCTTTGTGGAATCAGTTCTCTTCCACCTTTATGTGGGTTCTGGGAAATCAGACCTCAGGCCAGCCGTTTTGCTTAGCAAGGACCTTTTACCCCCCGAGCCATCTCACCAGCCCCTCAACTTTGCCCTTTTGAAATTTGTTTATTTGGTACATTTTTGTATGAGTTTATCTGTGTGTTGACCATATCTCCCATACATCCCCTGCCATCCACAAGACAGTTTCTCTCCTAGTTTCATGTGGCGTATACATACATGACAGGCACATCTGGTGTTTGTCATTCTGCATCAGGTTTAATTCACCTACTGTGGTTATCTCCAATTACATCCATGTTCCTGAAAATAAGATGATTTATTTTTTTTAATGGCTGAGAAAAAAATCCATTTTACACACACACACACACACACACACACACACACACACACACACACCACTTTTCCCATTCATTCCTCTGTTGACTGCCCCCTGGGTTGGGTCCATAGATCACCTACTGTGCATAGATTTGGAATGAACATGGGCATGCAGTTGTCACTTTGATGCATGCATTCACTTGAAGTCTATCTTGGGGTTTTATTGCTCTAATGAAACACCATGACCAAGAGGAACTTGGGGAGGAAAGAGTTTATTTCATCATACAGCTTATAGTCCAATATCCAGGGAACTCACCGCAGGAACCTGGAGGCAGGAACTGAAGCAGAGACCATGGAGGAACACTGCTTACTGGCTTGCTCAGCCTGATTTCTTATAGAACCCAGGACCACCTGCCCAGGGGTGGTGAGCTTGGCCCTCTCACATTAACCCTCCATCAAGAAAATGCCCTACAGTCTTCCTCACAGACCAATCTGACGGGAATATTTTCTCAACTGTGGTTCCCTCTTCCCAAATGACTTTAGCCTTTGTCAAGTTGACATAAAACTGACCAAACACAGAGTCTTTTGTGATTAGCAAGGTCAAATTGCAGAATGACAGCATTCAGAAGAAAAAAAAACAACAAAAATCCTGGGAAGGATGTGGACCCACAGATTGTTGTTGTGTAATTTAGTCCAGCTGCCACAGAAATCATGATGGAGGGCTCTCAAAAAAATCTGTAAGTCAATGTTGAGTATATGTACGTTGCATTTTCTCTGGGCATCTGAGAAAGCAGAATTGCTAACCAGCAAAACAGAAAAATAAGATTATGAGATGTGATAAGGCCACACCTATGTGTAGTATGCTGGCTTTATGTCCCCAAGACTCACGGCCACCATTTGCTCCTGGTGTACTATAATTAGATGTTCTCCACCCTCAGTTTACTTATGTTCCCCACACTGTATAGACAAAATTCTTCCTTGATGTCCTCTCTCTGTAAGGAAAAGCTCCCTCTTGTTTTCTTAAAATACGTATTAATTGCTTTTCTGCAAACCCTGTAAGCAAGCGGATGCCATCTCCCAGGAAGCATTTCATAACTGCCCAGTTTCCAAGCACCACACGGGTAACCAGACGTCTCCACTGGCTTGAAAGTGACACCCAGTACTTTTCCTCACTAATTTTAACTTAAAGAAAGAGATTCTTGAGATAAATCCAGGAAGTTTTTCAGTCTGGTGTTCTCTTAGATGTTATAAACTGTTACTATAAATGATGCTGAGTGCATTGATGGATCCCAGGTTGATCGCAGCTCTGCACCATTGAAAGTTCCTTTTTACAGATCAACTCCAAAGGTTTTGCTCTTGATAACTGACCGTTCCATGAAGGCTTGGGACCCCGGTTCCTTCCAATGGTGGTTCCCTTGTCTGCAACAAACACATAGTTCACCAGGAAATCAAAGTGATAGGCATCCAGTGAGGGGAAAGGAGACCAATGATGGGCTCCTGTTTGCTGACAGACCTGGAGGGGACATGGATCATTTTATATAAATCCATTGGCTGGACTGAGCACAAGGTTCTCTCTGTTGCAGGACGCCGAGGATGTTTGGTCTGGCTCTATGCTATGAAAAAAAAAAAAAAAAGAAATGGGTATTGGTAAATGCCTGGCACATACTGGAGGATTTTCAGTTTTCGTAGAACTTTTCAACGTGAATTATTGCACTTGATATTTACAAACTGCAGACGATAGCACTAGCTAAGAAAATTCAGTTTCCAAGAGACTCAGTTTCCTGAAGTTTCACTTCCGCTGAGTTCAGAGTGGGAACTCCACATCTTGGCTCCAGTCCTACAGTACAAAAATTGATGTGTCCGTCACTGTGGATGGAAGCATGCATAGAAACCAGCAAGGCTCCCACAGACATACTCAGGTAAGACAGGCAGAGGCAGAATGGGAGCTCAGAACTGAGCCCCTGGGGAATTGCAAGAGAGATCATGGCAAACAGTGGTGCCAACTAAATGTGAATGGAGTCTCAGATCCCACTGATTGTTGCCATTTGGAAGTGTGGGTCCCTCCAGGGTTGTCATAATTCTCTAACCAGAATGAAGAAATTCAGGCAAAATGTTCAGGCAGCGATCGATTAATGTTATCTATTTGTTATTGTTGTTGTTAATGTTGTGGGAGCAAGCGAGAGCTTCATGAACACTCGACCAATGCTCTTACCACTGAGCTGTAATACCCACATCACCTCGAATATTTAAAACATCAAACCAGGCACACCTGCCAGTGGTCCATTTGCAAACTCCAGCTCCGTGTTTGAGTGGCTGATTCTTGGTGTGCATTAGAAACTCAAGCAGATCTGCCAGGTCTAAATTGGTTGGTTTGTCAAACTACACTGAATGCACTCAGGTGTGTAGAAAGGTATTTATTTTGAGAATATCATATGTAATAGTTTGGGACTGGAAATGCTCAAATATCTACAGAGAGTTAAGTCAATGAACTGTAGTAGTCATAGTTAACAGACCGTCACGTGGCCATCAGAAATTACGGCATGATTTGGGAAAGGCGCCCAGGATTTCTAGTCATACCTAAACATTTTAAGACAGCATGATTATTACTATTCCATGAGGCATATGGATTTCGTAACTGTCTCTAAGAGAACCTGGTGCCTGAACACACACACACACACACACACACACACACACACACACACACCCTCTCTCCTTCACTCAACCATTATATTTTCCACAGAAGGACTTTTATCACCTTTCAGTGTAATTATCTTTGGTGGAACTATATGGATGGTGATTTTTCAATCTGACTTACGCTCTATATTTACAAACTGAGCTACTGTTTAGGGTCCCTGTAAAGGTTCAAAAAGGGACAAATGGCCTTCTGAGCATAAAGAACCTAAAATCCAGCATCATCTGAAAGGCCAAGACCAGGGGACACTTAAAACTGCAACCGTCAATGCCATGGAGGGAGGGGGGAATCAGTAACCGTGTGCCACTTCGCATCTGTAAACATTCTTGGACATTTATTTATGGTCCTGAGATTGAGCACAGGGCTTTTCACCTGTCGGGCAAGAGCTCTTTCAATGACCTGCCTCCTCCCCCAGCGTGTGTGTGTGTGTGTGTGTGTGTGTGTGTGTGTGTGTGTGTGTACACACCACCCTAAACCGAGAGACTTAGGCTCTGTACACACCAGCCGCAAAGTGAAGGTGTAGCCAGGTAAAGCCAGAAGCCCAGAGTCCAAGAAGGGTGGGAACCGCAGTGGGGGATAGAAGGGGCTTAGGAGGGTGACGCCAAGGACCATGAGATGGATGCCAGCAGCATCGGCTCCACATGGCCTTTCCTGAACATTCCAGAGTTATAAATGAAGCTCACAGCTGATAAGTGAATGGTGCTCTGGTCTCCCGTGGTGACAAACACACCTTCCGAGGCATCTGGAATGCCAGGCAAGGGTGCAGAATTCTCAGAGTCTACCCAAGACATGGCTTTCACAGCTGCCAGCTCAGTGAGAACCAGCCTGGGCCAAAATTTCTCTCCTGGTCTCTTTCTGCCCTCAACTCCTCCCTGACCCCGAAACCACATATGCCAGTGGGAGACGGGCCCTTCGAGGGGAGTTCCCTGAGTGTGCTGCAGCCCCCTCTGACCTCACCTGTTCCAGCAGTGGACATCCTCAGAAGATAAAAAAGGGATGAGATACACAGACCTGACTAAGATGGGTTTGCTCCATCTACTTCGCATGTTTTGGGACTCAGCTGCAACAGATACTGATGCCCCCCCCCAAGGTAGCCTCACAGTACCCATTGTACACTGAGAGGCCTCCCATGAGCAAAGGCCAGAATGGGTGGCTTTTCCTGGGGTTGCTTTGGTTGTTGGGATCTCAGAGTTCAAGCCTGCCAAAGAGCTGCGTGCTGGACAGGGGTCAGCAGGGAACTCCATGACAGCCGCTGTTGGGTTTTCTGGAACCTCTTCTACACCATCCCCTGAGGTCTCCAAAGGGAGAAAGCCCCAGCCGTCCACAGTGATTCACATGCTCAAGCCAGGCACCACTTATCCGCGTCTCTCTTCCTCTGTCAGTTCCCTGTCTTCTAGGGTGGGTCCTGTGAGATGGCTGGAGTGCTGTCCATAAGGGTGACGCGCTTCAGGTGATTGTGCCTGTCTGGCCCAATGGACATGTTTCCCTGTGGGAATAGAAATGGGACCAGACCTCTGAATGGTGGGGGCTGGCCTAGGACAGCACCTCCTGCAACTCAGCGAGAGCCCCACAAGTAATACCTGGATTAGTGTCATATAAGAAATGAGGTAATTTGAATTTTCACATAGTATTCTTTCTTATGTACGGCAACTGGTTTTTTTCCCAAACAAAAGTAAGTCAGTGTTTAGACATAATTATAGATGAGGTGTGAACACCACACTCGCTTCTGACTTGCACAGAAATGCAGCAGAGAGCAGAGGGATGGTCATGTTCTTTCTCCGAGCTTAGAGCTAGAAGAAAGCATGGTAGATGCTTTTAGAAAAGCAGTCATGGGAGTCAGCTTTGCCCAGGACCCAGGCAATAGACTCTGCTCAAATCTCTGGAGGACAAGGCAGAGCCTCCTCAGACACATTGGAGTCTGTGGACTTTGTGAAGTGGGAGGTCATGAGAGGATGGAGCTAACAAATTCAGAGCAAGAATTAGAATCAGAAGAGGAGACGGGGACCTCCTGTGTGGAGCCCTGTTGCAGGTTTCAGGGAAGTTCATGCACAGGCTGCTGAGAGCATGCATGTGAACAGGATATACAGAGCGAGGCTCAGTCCTGAACAAGTGAGAGTTGTGAACAGTTTGCGTGCATATGGACCGGCATGTGCGAGCCAAGTTAGAGCTAAGGCATGGAGAACTGATGATATCTTCAGGGAGGGTTTCTCCAGGGAAGGACGCTTTTCCATGGACCTGGGTAAATCATCTGAAATTTCCCAGCCTAGTCCTGGAGCACCAGCCCCTTTCAGCTCCAGCCCTACACCAGTGTTCCTCATCAACATGACGTGAGTGTTGACAGGGCTGTTTTGGCAGGAAACAGACATGTCTGCTTCCATACAAAGCCCCCCGGTTTTTATGTTTATACTCATCTCAAGTGTCATACCAGGCTGAGCGTTTGAGATGAAATGGCATTTTTAAAACCAATTTTCAAGTGTTTCAACTTCAGTAGAGTGCGGTTCACATTCAAATGATGGGGAATTTAATTTGTCACTGATTCAGATGTCACAAGATCAGAGAATCGTACGTGTTCATTGAGAATTCCAATTAGTCCTGCTCCTCAGGGATCAGTGGTTCTTATGCAGGTTCCCCATCCTTCTGTCCAGGATCCATATAAATTAAATAGGATTCTTAGGGTGGGAGCCAGGCATCTGGATATTTTTTCAACCAATACCAGCATAAGGTAACAGAGAGGATGCAGAGCACATTGGGATGAAGTTGTCCTTCAAAGAGGAAACATCATGATGGGTACCTGAGAACATTTTTTTTTTTTTTTGCCCTTTGTTTAATGAGGATGAAGAGAGAATCCATTTTTTAAGCTTTCAGGTTATTTGAACCTCAGAGTAAAGGGAATTTCTGGAAATTTGAACATATGAGTCACCCTGTACTATATTCATTCATACAAGTACACATATACATACATGTATAGACACACATGCATGCACACACATATATAGTCATGTACAAGCATACACATGTATAAATGCACTCACGCACCCACACGTGCTCACACACATGCATACTTATGTGCACACACTTATACAAGTGTGTTCCCAGGCATATGCATGAATGCACATGTGTATATGTTTACACACACATTCATACCTCCTTACTTGCACTCCCACACACTCTCAGATATATGAATACACACACATACACACACACATACACATGCATACATTCTCATTTACACTCACACATGCACTCAGACACATGTACACATGTGTACACACATATACACACACGTACACAGTGTATTTGTTCTCAGCGATAAGATCGGATGTCTGTTCTCTCAGTAAAATGTGCCTGAGAAGGAGCGACATAACCAGATTCAGTCTTAGATATGAAGGATAGCAGATAGCGAAGGCCCCTGAAACTTTCCCCAGAATTTACCAGGTCTAACATGGCAAACCTGAGGTTGCATTTTAAAGTCAGTCAAAGAACCCTGGGAGCACCACAGAGTTCTCAGAAACAGGCGGGTGAGCTCCCGGACTGATCTCTCTTGTCTTGCCGGACATTCACTGCATCTCGTTTTCAAGAGTGTTGCCTGAGTTGGGGGAGTTCCTTTCAAAGTGCATATAAAAAGTCAGCGATCTGCACCGACCCCTCCCATCAGCTCAACTCCCCCCACCCCGAAAACCATTGCAGTCCACCTTCTAGTTTCTGAGAGGCGCTTAGTTAGGTACGTTGCACGCATCTCTGCATTTGACTATGTCTCTGTGAACTCCGGAAGCCTACGTGATACTTCTGCCTGCTCTTCCGCTTCCTGCCACGTGATCGCTCTTCCAGATGGGTGGACAGAACACTCCCCTCAGGGCACGCCTCACGCATAGCTCTACTATGAAACCAGTGCTATGAATTCCATGATTTCTCGGTGGATGGACATTCTGGCTGCTTCTGGCTGTTCACTCTGCACACAGTGACAGACTATCACTGGAGATGGCTTCTGATGGAAAGGGGCTCAGGTGAGATGGCTTGCACGACTGGGAGCTGGCCAAAACAACTAAGCCATGGCCGTGTGTCTGCGACTTGGTTCTGGGTATCCCCTGGGTCTCTCCGTTCTCCCATGTGGCTAGGGTCTCAGGGTCATGAGGGTCAAGGGGAAAAATAGGCTGGGATTCGGCAAACCTCTAGCCTCCCATTGGCCAGAGAAGATCACATGGCCAAGTTCAGCTCCCCTGTGATGGAGGGTTACGCAAGAGTGGGCTGTATTTCACAGCAGCCTCCAAAGGGAATGCTCCCCTGTTGGAAGACTAGGTGAAGTTCAGATTTTTATAGGCGACACCAATTTAATTTCCCTGGAAGCTGCAGCAATTAACATTATCCCTGCTAACAAATTCAAAACCTCATTTCCCAAATCAATGCCCTAGTAAATGTTAATTTTATAAACTTGACAATATTATGGCTGAAAACTGTCTTTTAAATCCCCATTTCCTTCATCACTAGTAAGACTAAAGATCTTTTTTTATATCCATTTGGTAAATCATAATTCATCTTCTTTATATTTTTTTTCAGTATTAGGATGGACCCAGCATCTTACATATGCTAGGCAAATGTCTGTTTCTGACCTGCACACCTTTTTGTGCTTTTTATTTTGAGACATGGTCTCACCAAGCTTCCTTCAACTCATGTTGCAGCCCAGGCTGGCCTTGCAATCCCCCTGCCTCAGTCTCCCACTTAGCTGAGTTGACAGGCCTATGCCATCGGCCCTGGCTCTGACTCTTTTTTTTTTTTTCAGTATTGTTTTAATTATTTTTTTCTGTTTTGGGGCAAGCTCGTTGCCTAGTTTTCCAGTGTCTCTTTGTATAGTGAATTGCTCCTAACTTCTGCTTCCATAAACATCACCTGCTCTGGGTTTCCAGACGTGGGATGTGGCCTACACCTGGGTCAGCCAGCCTCCTCTGCTCTTCATCTGCTCCTGCCACTTGCAGGCTGACCCATGTTTCAGAGTGTCACTGGCCAGTTGTTTCTTGTGATTCCTGTAGTGTCCCCTGCTGTGTCCCCCAGCACCTTGCTATATAAATGATGACACATGGTCAACCATTGCCCACGTGCCTCTGTGGTCCTTCGTGAGAACACTTCCAGAACGCGTCATCTCGGAAGTGACTGTGGGGACCATGGGAGATTTGCAGTCTTGATGTGAGCACCTCCTGACTGCTGCAGCATCCTAGGGAACACCGCCTTCTCCGTGTTCTGGCTTTCCCGCTGTGTTTGCTCACTTTGCTCAGATTAGCATACCTGGCCCCTGGGAATTCTTTGTTCTTCCACTGTCGACCCGGAGATGACTGACTATGTGTTTTTCAGGAAGGTGTGAATCAGAACCAGATGGCCATGCCACATGCAACCATCTCTTCCCTGCAGTTCTTTGCTGGGCACGTGTTCGGGTGTCCACAGAGCATCTCCGGCCTGGGTGGCTGGATAGCTAGTCTCCCTTGTAGATGTAATTCTAAACAGTCTTATTAAATAAGAAACACAGAGTCAAATAAAGAGTTAAAAGCCCAAGAGGTCAGAGCACTAGCCTTTAGCTTACCAGCCGCTGCCATCCTTCCCCTGAGAAAAGAGACCTACTTCCTGTGTGTCTGTATTTTTATTGACTTTCTGTTCTGCCTTCTCATTGGTTTTAAACCCAACCACATGACTTCTTCGTCACTGCCTGTCTATACAGACCTCCAGGTCTCTATGGTTGGTACTTGGATTAAAGGTGTGTGTCACTATGCTAGCTGTGTCCTTAAACACACAGACTCTGCCTGCCATGTGATCGGATTAAGGGCATGTGCTACCACCGCCAGACTTCTGCTTAATGGCTATGACCTCTTATCGATCCCCAGGCAACTTTATTTATTAACATACAAATAAAATCACATTTCAGCACAAGTAAAACATCACCATACTCCTCCTATCCATGCTCCTTCTCAGTGGAGTGCAGCAGCAGAGGGACTCTGCAAAATGCTGTGACACTTATGTTTCCAAGCTCTAGTGGCCCCTTACCTCCCCACAGAGAGGTATCAATGCCTCTGTACCTGCCACCCTCATTAACCTGTGAGGCATTCTCAGTGTGGCTCCTCACTCACCCTCTAACTCTGCTCCCTCTTGTGGGCTCCCTCATTCCCTCTCCGGCTTAGCTCTCTGGTGCATCATGCTCCCTCTCTGAGCACAGAGTGAGAACTTTCCAGATCAGTCTCAACTCCACCACACCAGGCACTCCTTGTGTCTCACATTCTCTGTTCCAGGATGCGTTCTTCTTCTCATTCACTTTCTCATTTTCCCCTTTTAATTCAGTCTGGACTCCTAGCCCTTGGGATTATGCCACCCACATTCAAGGCAGATCTCCCTCTTTACTTAATCCTCCCAAGAAAAGCTCTCATAGGTACATACCAAATGTGCCTATTAATGACCTGGTGTTTCTTTTTTAACTTAATTTTTTTATCCTTTTGAGAATTCTACACTGAGTATTTACGTCATTCCCCCCTCTCCAGGCAACCCCACCCATGCCTCCCACTCCTCCCAAATTATGACCTCTCCTCTAATTATTATTATCACATATGTACACATGTATGTATTTTCTATTTTGTTCATTATATATCCTAAATACTCCAGCATCCTCAATACCCATCATATGACAGGAACCCAGTCAGTATTCAGATTAAGGACATCAGCAAGTCTCACCAGGACCCTACCTCCCTGGAATTCTAGATTCTGGTCTCGACTCCTGGGTCTCGACTCCAGCAAGAGTCTCCATCTCTAGCATTCTGAAATCAAGATACTTCTACAGTAGCTAATGGCCTTAGAATGAAAGCAAAAATTTAAAAAGACAACCTAAACCTTCCCATTCTGTTTCTTTTAATAAAAAGGGAATGGTCTCCAGCAGATCTGACAACTGAAGTTGTTCATTCTTAATAGTGATTGCTTGTCGCAATTCGGTGTTTTAGATAAGATAGTTAGTTGGTTTAGACAAATCAGCTCGTACTGGCTTTACAAGGCAGTTTAAGTTTTGTTTGTGATTATCAGGCTTTTAAGAGGGATGCTGACTTTGTTTCCCTTGCAACTGAGATATAAGATGGGTTAAATTGTATTCACTTGTCTTAAAGGATGGTATTTGCCTGAGCTTCTCAAGCCCAGTCTCCCTTTAATTGTGTTGGGACATCCGTGGTCATTTAGAAGGCCCAACTTGAAAACTTCCTCATGGGATATTAATGTGGCAAAGTTAGACGTGTGCTATTCCTAATCGAGAGAGTGCTAACTGTAGCCTATAACTGAATAGAAAGTGTCCTAAGTCATGCTGGCAACCAAGTCAGAGTGGCTTGGCTCAGGGTCCTACTCACTTCTTCCATTTTCATTTCTGTTGCTGGGATAAAACACCCTGACCAAAAGCAACTTAGCAAGGAAAGGGATTATTTGGGGTTTAGAATTCCAGGCTACTATCCATAATTGAGGGTAGATGAAGGTGGGAACTCAAGCAGCCAGTCACGTCACATCCACAGTCAGCAGAGAGAAATAGACCCTCGCTTGCTCACTCTCTTACAGCAGTCTCCTGCCTTATGTAGATCAGGACTCCCTTGCCTAGGGGAATGGAGCCTCCCCCAGTGGGTCTAGCTGTCTCTTCTTATACCAGTTAACAATGAAGACAGTCCCCCACAGATGTCCCCACAGGCCAAACTGATCAAGACAATTGTTGACTGTCATCTTAGGTGAGTCTAAGTTGTAGCAAGTTGACATTTAAAACTCACGAGCACAACACCCAAGTGAATGTCACCTAAGCAAGGTGTGGAACACACAGAGGAGAGAAATAGCCTGTGAGGAGTTGTATGGGACTTGCGTAAGGGACCCATGATTATATTTAAGTATAGCCTTGATCACTTGATTGGGAGTGTCCTGTGTCCTTCACCTTGATTGCTACCAACAGTACTTAGCACCATGATGATTCCTGACAAAAAAGAGTTGGCACACACATTTCCAAAAGTATTCTGCACACATGTAACATGGACATGTTCAGACATGCATGCATGCA
This sequence comes from Peromyscus eremicus, assembly GCF_949786415.1. NCBI lineage: Eukaryota > Metazoa > Chordata > Mammalia > Rodentia > Cricetidae > Peromyscus > Peromyscus eremicus. The sequence goes on along the minus strand of NC_081438.1, from coordinate 17,840,035 downwards.
GATATGCAAATCCAGTCACCAAGTATCTAGGGATGCTTTATTAACACAGAGTCATTCTCTTTGTTTCCCACATTTACTGAGATGTGTCAGTTAGTATTCATGGGTTGGAGACCAGAGCTGTTAGATGCCCTGTGATTACGAAGGGCAGATTCAGTCAGCAGAGAAAGCAGTCATGCATCCCACACATTCTCCAAGTATCCTCCCAGGAAACTGGCGAAGGATGAAAAGCTACCTATAGATAGCTGCTTCTCAAACTCAACTTCGTTTCCTTCCTAAGTCAGGAGTATGTCGACATAGCTTTACTATAGATGAAAGCGTTTAAGGACTCCACCCGTTGGTTAAGTCAAGGAAAGGTACAGGCTGGAGAAGTGGTTCAGCAGTTAAGACCACTTACTGTTTTTTTTCCAGAGGAACTAAGTTTGGTTCCCAGCCCTCATGTCCAGTGGCTCACAACTGCCAGTAATTCTGTAGCTCTGGAAGAACTGATATTCCCTTTTGGTCTCTGTGGGAACCCACATTCTTGTGTACATTTCCACACATAGATGCACACATACGTGTAATTAAAAATAAAATATTTTTTTAAATGGAGAAAAGTTTGCATTTGGTCTTTTCTGGATGTTTCAACAATTGTCCAGCATTCCAGACAATCCTATCAGTTCACACAAAAACACACCCCTGGCTCTCTGCATGGTAAGAAGCCTTGATTGCCTTGTTATATCTTTCAGAGCAGTTACACGCTCATCTGCATATCAAAATCTATGCTGTCTTATTATGACTCTTTCCTCCTGTTTTTTCATCTTTATTATGAGACGTTATTATATTTCCTTTGCATTATGCATGCAGATAATTGTGTCATCTATGAGTTTTGTCTTAGAGATGAAAGAGGTCAAAACAGAATCTTTATTATAAAAGGGTGGCCCTGGGTCCAATTAGTTTAAGATGAAAAACCAATGACTGTCTTCAAGCTCCGACCACATTATCTTCCTTTTCTCCCCTTTAGAAACATCCTTCATGTCTTCTCTAAATTGAGGACATAATTTGTGGAAAGAAGCTCTTTTCTTTTTTTCAGTTTTTTGAGCGTGTGTGTGTGTGTGTGTGTGTGTGTGTGTGTGTGTGTGTGTGTATCATGTTTTTCCATTTGTGCGGACACACACATTTGTGGAAGTGTGTGTGCACATGCAATTGGAGGTCTGAGGTTGATTTTAAGAATCACCCTCAATGGCCCTCCCCTCTTATGCATTGAGGAAAGCCAACACTCCTGACCTGTGTTCTACAGGCCATTGTTATTGCTATGGACATCTGAGTTGACATAATGAGAGGCCAGGCCAAGCTCTGGATCCTGACAGTGGTCAAGAGATCTCAGCTTGAGCCTCTACTAAAGGAGTCGGGTCTACAGACATCAGTGTCAGGGACCTTGTTTGCCACCACCCGTTTCTCTGCTGGTCTGTGAATAATACTTATCTCCGAGTTTTACTGTGTGCAACCCTAAGCAAAGAATGATTATAGTCAGGTCACCCCACTGATGGACTGATGTAAGCACTAAGAGAAATAAAATATCTGAAATATTGAGCATGCTCATAGTGTCATTGTTCATGGCCCCAAGCAAGTACTGCTCAGTTGATACATTCACTGTCTTAGAAGAGGCTACAAGCATTCAGGCATCTATCAAAGTGTGACACTGTTACTACATATCTGGAGACTCTGTCCCAAAGCACTCTGTTACAATGCAGATGCTTTTAGAAAGCACTATTCAGGGGACAGCAAGATGGCTCAGCCCAGTAAAGGTGCTTGCTGCCAAGCCTGATGACCTTAGTTTTATCTCCAGAACTCACAGAGTGGAAGGAGAGATGAGGAGAGAGGAATGAAGAGTCTAATTGTAGCCCAAGTTAGGAAGATAAACAAATGGTTGACTTCACTATCTGCCCAGAGTGAGTAGAGGCTAGTCTAGCCTAGACAATGGTTGACCTTATTTCTTAGTGTGTGTATTGGGGGAGATAGAGGGAAAAGAAGAGAGATGTCCTCTAACCTGTATATATGCCATGGCATGTGTATACAAATTGAGTAAATGTACATACACTGGTGAGTTACATTTAGTACATTTAGTACTGAAGTAGAATTATTTTAAGAGAAGAAAGTAAGACAGGATGGTCTACCTTGTCAAGCAATGCATTTTAAAGGCTAAATGCCACTGTTGGATTTCCCAGAGTTCCCCCCAAGCAAGCAGAATTCATGGGCCAACGTTGGCTCAATGGTTGTCTGTTCAGATGTGTGATTCAACATGTATCCAACAGGCTGATCCACTAGCATTGTAGTCATGTATCTCAGGACTGAACAACTCAGGATTATTGTTGTTTATCTAAGGGGTTGACTCACTCAGTATTAGAGCTATTTATCTAACAGGTTGACCCACTCAGGGTCATGGTCATGTGTCTGGGGCATTTGACCCTCTCAGTGTCACAGTCATGTATGTGAGGAGCTGACCCACTGAGGGTCACTTGTCATATGTCTGAGAGGTTGACCCACTCAGGGTCAATGTCATGTATCTGAGGGGTTTACTCACTGAGGGTCACTGTCATGTATCTGAGAGGCTGACACACTCAGGGTCACTGTCATGTATCTGAGGGGTTTATCTACTCAGGGTCACTGTCATATAGCTGAGAAAATGGCCCATTCAGGTTCACAGTTCTATTTAGGAGCTGCTTTGTAATGGACAGGGAGAATGGACAGTGCTGAGTGAATAGGAAGTAGCTCTAGCTTCTCTGCACTCACCGATCAGGGCTCCATCTCCAGTGGGCATCTATCTGACCTGAGCTGGAGAAAGTTACCTCTCCTTTCTTATGTCATAAAGATCCTGATAATGGCTGGATAATGGTAGTTCAGCAGTGAAGAGCTCTTCCTACTCTTCCATGGGACCTGAGTTCCGTTCCCAGCACCCACATCAGACAGATCACAACCACTGTAAGTCTACCTCCAGAGGATCTGATGCCCTCTTCTGGGTTCCTTGGACATTGTGCGCGCGCGCGTGAGCGCACACACACACACACACACACAGAGAGAGAGAGAGAGGATAATGATGAGCACTAGTCAGAGATGATGGTTTGCACTCATGGGGCGAGAACCCCAAGCCACAAACAAATTGCTTTTATAGTCAAAACTAAAAATTTGGCCCCTCGATCAATAGTCCCTTCTTATGAGCTGTCAGTAGAGAGACTGGAGAAGGTACCTTGCTTGATTGCCTAGGAATAACAATTGATTTTCTAATATCAGTCCACATTTAGATCTGGACTTGAGTCACATACTAGACTCAGGCTGGGCAGCCATACTCCATCCCTCTTCAAAATGACATAGTCAATACCTTTTCCACTCACCGTGTCTTATAAAATGCAGGAAAGGGAACATGACCCTGGTCAAAATACTGCCAGGGGGCAAGCCATTCACAGAGGTTGGCTTTGTATCCAGCAGACACCCTGGGGTCACAGTTCCGAGCTTCTAGGTAGCACAATGCGAAATGTTTCCCATGACTCCACTTTGGCGGTGCACCTGCCGCTTTGATCATCCACAGGGACAATAAATGACAGCATCGAATGATGTAGACGTGCCGGCCAAAGTTTGCCACTGTGCTTTCGAAAACCCGCATTTCCTCCTTACACCTGATTGCCCAGGTGGGAAGCCAAGCCTTTGGCTCTTTGTAATTGAAAGCTTTGTGTTACACTTCAGAAGCACGCCAGGGCTGCTCTGGAGTTCCAGACAAGGAGAGCTATGCCAGGGCAGGCATGCTGAATAGTGCCTTCCCTCTTGGGGCTTTGGGGCAGATGGATGCAGTGTTTGGGACAGACAGAGCAGGTGCACCAGTGGTTGCTTGAGCCCTGGCTAGAAGGAAACATTCTATTCTCTTAAAGACTTGTGGATTTCACATTCCCACTTACTGCATAAGCGGTTCCCAGGGTTTGGCATTGCCTTCAAACATCTGGAAAGCAGTTTGAAACACAGACTGCTGGCACCCCTGGGACATTAAAAATAATTATTAGTACATATTGATTGTACAAAGTGATGGGTACCATAATAACATTGTCACTCAAATATATCATACTCTTTAACCATAACCCCCTACTAGTCTTTCTTATCTCCTTTCTACCTCTTTTGCTAGTTTTCCTCCCAAAAGGTCCCCCTCCAACTTTCAAGCTGTGTGTGTGTGTGTGTGTGTGTGTTTGTGTGTGTTTGTGTGTGTGTTGTGGTGTGTGTGTGTATGTCTTTGTGTGTGTGTTGTGTGTGTGTATGTCTTTGTGTGTGTTTGTGTCTGTGTGTGCCTATGTGTGTAAAATCTCAGATCCATATATAGGAGAAAACATATGCTACTCGGTGTCCTGGTTGGTCTGTAACTGTCATCTTGACACAGCCTTGAGTCACCTGAGAGGACAGCCTCCATCAAGGAATTGTATAGATTAGACTGGAGTGGAGGAATGTCTAGGCGGGATTGTCTTGACGGTTAATTGATGGAGGAGGGCCCAGCCCACTGTGGGCAGCACCATTCCCTGGGCAGGTGGTCCTGAGCTGTGTTAGAAAGCTAGCTGATCATGAGCCTGTGAGCCGGCAAGCAGTATCCTTCATGGTTCCTGCTGTACTTCCCTGGCTGTGAAATGAATTCCTCAGTCAGAGGTAAGGCTAAGGAATAGCAAGCAGGGCTGCCATCGGGTGCCTACTGTGAGTTCCTAGCTGACTTCCCTTCAACAATAGACTATGACCTGGATGTGTAAGCCAAGTATACCTGTCCTCCCCTAAGTGGCCTTTGACCAGAGTTTATCACATCCACAGGATAAATCCAGAACACTTGCTTTTCTGAGTCTGGCTAATTTCACTCAATAATTCCCAGACCCTTCTATTTTCTTGCAGATGTCATGATTTCATTTCTCCTTATATCTGAGTAAAATTCCACTGTACGTACATACAGCACATGGGTGGATGGATTCTATAACTAGGCTATTGCAAAAAGGGCTGCGGGAAACATGGATGTGCCTTCTCTGTGGTGTGCAGACTTCAGAGTCCTCCTGGAAGACTTCAGTGTACTCTGAGGAGGGAGAGAACTGGGAGACGCATGCATGGGATGGAGCATTTGTATTCCAGACAAGTTTCTAGTGCTGATAGGGCCTCAACCTGAGAACAGTAATTATGTAGCTGGCCTTGCTTTACTTAGTCTGGGGCCTGAGGTATCCAAAGTAAAATCTAATAAGCAGTGAAACCGAAACAGAGAAGCATCTTGGTCTCTTGGTTTGAAGCACCATGGACAGAAGAAGGAAAGGACCCTGTTGTCTTGGTGTCTCGGCAGGACAGATTCGAGATACCTTCGGGATACAGAGCTGGGCTTTCTCTTCAGTTCTCTGTTAATTGTTTGTTTATGAGCCAGTTATCTTGATCAAGCTGGAGAGGACAAGTTTTGTTTTGTTTCCCTGGCAGCTGCTCCCGTCTCAGGTGATTGTGGGTTTGGGGCACAGCCCAAGAGAGAGCATTCTATGAAGCAGCCTGTCCTTGCCACCTCAGCTTTCTTCAGAGAAGCCACATGGAATGAAGCAAGCCCCGTCAAAGAGGGCAAGCCAGCTGCTTCCATCTGGGAGCAGCCAGATTTTAAAAGGGAAAGCATTAGAATTGATTTATCTTATCATAAAGAGCAAGTGAAATAAAATGCAGCCAGCGCCCTTGGCTTGGGGTAATTAGAAATACATGGTTGTTGGGAGAAGAAGTAGTTTATGAAATATTTTATGGAAAATATTGTTTTATGAAGTGTGAGTGGAGAAGCAGCTGCTTGGGGTGGCTGTCCAGAAGTATAAAGACGGAGATAAACTTGCAAAATTATTTATGTATCAACTTGTGGTTTTGATTCATCTCTAATGCTTTTCAATGAGGTTAAGACAAACAAAATCCCCTTGACCAGGCTCTCTGGTGATTGGCAGCCTGGCGGAGCCTCCTCTAAGGCCAGATGTGGGGACTAGATCTTTCTGTCTCACTGTCCACCCATGGATGGCTGAATGGCATTGGCCTGAATATCATCCAAGTCTCGCGACCCACAAGCGCCATGTGGAGAGGTGTGCACTGGCAAAGCAGTCAGGGCTGTGCTTTCCTGACTTCACTATCTGTAGGCACCATGGTTTTCAAAAAGAATTGGCCACCAGTTGGCTTCACCGGAGCTCAGTGTTCAGGGAGCCATGAGGCTTGCTCTCTATGTTCCCTGCCCTCCTTTCTACAAAAGAGAAGAAGCCCAGCCAAGGCGGAAATCAGGCAACAGAACCTTGTGATGACAGACCTTGAAAACCTCTTTGCAGGGGCCAGTGAGATGGCTCAGTGGGTAATGGAGCTTGCTGCCAAGCCTGATGACCTGAGGTTTGATCCCTGGGACCTGCACGGTGGAAGGGGAGAACCAACTTCTGCAAGTTGTCCTCCCATCTCCACATACACAACGGCACAAACACAGTTAAGTGGGCAAGTACGTGCACATGTGCGCATGCGCGCTAAATAAATAATGGTGTGATAAAAAGTTTTTTTTTTAAAAAAAAAAAATTTAAATGTCTTCGCTTTATCTCAGAAATGGCAGCTGCAGATGCAGGTGGCTGAAGTGGTCGGCCACTAGTCCTCATCTCTCAGCTCAGCCACAGCGCTACCCTCTCTATAGCACCTAGCATGGGTGATGTACAGCTCCATGGTTGGGATTTCTTTTCTTTTCTTTTCTTTTCTTTTCTTTTTTTTTTTTTTTTTTTGATACAGGGTTTCTCTGTGTAGTTTTGGTGCCTGTCCTGGATCTCGCTCTGTAGCCCAGGCTGACCTCGAACTCACAGAGATCTGCCTGGCTCTGCCTCCCGAGTGCTGGGATTAAAGGCGTGCGCCACTGCCGCCCGGCCTGGTTGGGATTTCTATAAAAAGACTGCTGACCTGTGCGGCTGATGCGTAGCTTCGTGGTCGGGCTTTCTGCGACACAACTGTTATCCTGCTTCATCCCCAGGGAAAGAGCATCACAGGTCTCCTTCCTTCTTGGCCAAACTTGGCTCCTGCAGCCCGGAAGTCCGGTATATTTCCAAACATGGAGCCCACTGTAACTGCTCTAGCACAGATGACCCTTCTTCAGCCCGCTACATCTTTCCCAGTCCCCAGCACATAGCTCAGTTCTTCATGGGCTTCCAGACCGAATCCAAGACCCTTGATGCTGCAGGCTGCTCTGTCACTCATTTGCCTCTGAGGCAGCCTCACGTGGCTCATGGGCTCTGACGTTAGACACTTGTACTGTCATCCCAGCATCCTTCCTTTCTCCATTGAAAGCTGCCCACAGAGGGTTGCCTTCATTGTCCCCATCCTACCCCAGGAACAAGTATAAACAGGCATATATGTAACCCAGCCTGGCCCATCAGAACATGCAGCCCACTGGGATATGTGGTGCTTGGCTGAGGATGGTCATGTGAGTCGAGCGGAGCCAATGAGGTTCCATCTGGAATGAGGAGACTGGGGCTTCCTGGGAAGTGGCTTATTACAGGAAGCCATGGGAGCTGACGTTGTGGAAGTGATGGGAGAAGAAGCTGAGACATTGACATTTGGATAGAGGGCCAGGGATGTGTCCTGAAGACAGAGTTCCCTCCCCAGATGCAAATGGGTAGGTGGGCTTAGACCTAGCATCTGAATTTCCCTGGCAAGCTGTCCAATGAATTATTATTTGTTAGGTCTGTGCAAAAATTCTGTTCCTAGCTGGGAGGGGGGCGGTGCATGCTTTTAATCCCAGCATTCAGGAGGCAGAGCCAGGTGGATCTTTGAGTTCAAGGCCATCCTGGGCTATAGAGTGAGTTCCAAGAGAGGCGCCAAAGCTACACAGAGAAACCTTGTCTTGAAAAAAAAAATTCTGTTCCTTTCTATTCTTCCAAACAGTATGTTTCCTTTTGCAATTATAATTATGGGTACATGCTTAAACTTTTATTCCTATGTATTTGTTAAAGCGTGTGTTCATTAAGCACCTACCGTGTGCACCTACCATGCTAAAGGGAGTAAAGTAGTTCTGTGTACACCTTGAACAACCTTCTCTGCTCCTGCAGCCTTGGATCTGTTTGAGCAGAAATCTCAGAGACGGTGGCATTTGAGTTGGGTAGCGAACGAGGAAATGGAGTTCTTCCTATGTCAGCTTCAAGGAAAAATCCGAAGCTTATGAAATAGTGTGTAAGAACAGTGGCGGGTGAGCTCAGTGGGTCTGGGGTGGTGGCAAATATTTTCTCATAGCTGAAAGACTGTCCGGGGTCTACTGTACAGGAACACACTTTGTGGATGTTTAGTGAATATGCTAAGGTGTCGATATTCTAGGCAGTAGATGACTCACGACAGTTGTTGTAACAAAGAATGACAGGGACAGAACAGAAGAACCACAAACTAAAAAGGAAAAGTGGAGCCTGGGTTGTCGCCCAGTGGCTAAATGTTTGCCCAGCACCTGTGGGTTCCTGGGTTTCCTTGCACAACTGTGTCCCGAGCCAGGTCTGGCCACCCATATTCAATGAGCTAATTAAAAATCATATTAATAGTAACAGCAGAAAAAGGAGATTAATTCATTTTGGTCACATTGGGAAGCAGGACAAAGAGATCCAGTCAAGCTCCCAAGTCCATCTTTGGGGTTCTGAAATGAGGTTGAGATTTAAAAATATAGGGCCAAGGATGTACATATCTAAGCAGTCCCACTAGGGTGTGGTCCTGCCCACCATGGACCATCACTGTCTGGGCTTCAGTCCCTTCCTGCAAGGTCTCTGACAATTTGCTAGAACTGTGTAAAATCTCTTCCTGGAAGACAAGTCACCCCTCTCCGGCTGGTGCCTTTTCCTTCTCTCAGCACAAGACTCCCTGGGGAAATTCCCATTTGGGGGGGCCTGTTGTTTCTATAGTTTGAGGGACAAGTATCTCTTCAGAATACCTTCATTTCCTCCAAGCTTGTTACAGAGTTGGTGCCTTGTAATTGTAATTCTATACCCAGGAGGTGAAGATGGGAAGATCAGAAGTTCAAAATCATCCTTGGGTACTTAGTGAATTTGAGACCAGCCTGGGCTATGTGAGTCATTGCTGACGGAAAGGGATGAAGAATTGAAGAAGTTGGGAGGGGAGGAAAGGTCTATTCAAACAGCTAACCTTCAGTCAGCTCCTCCTCACAACACCCACTTTTTTTTTTTTTGAGTTCTTTATGAAGGAGAAGACATACCAGTTTCTGTTACTAAAGATTTAGCATGGGAAAAACAACAGGGATGCTAATGTGATGTGTTCACCGAGAGCAGTCTACCATGGTCTGCAGCGAGCTATTGTATACATTGCATCGACTGTCTAAGGAGCTATTGTGTACACTGTGTCGACTGTCTAAGGCTAAAGGGTACCACATGGCTTCTTGCTGAATCTAAGAAAGAGAGAAAACCAGAGTTCCATTCCGGGCTGGCTGCTTGTGCTCTGTGGTTTTGTCCAACACCATCCAATCCCTTAGACTGTGTTTTGGAATCTGCCTGGACTCACTGCATGGGAGGCTGGGGATTCACGGGTTAATCCCTGGTGGCTTGACCGCACATTTACACGGTCCCACTTGCAATCAATTTGAAATCATTAATTGGACAAAGTAACTCTTTATTACCATATCCCAAGGGTGGCCAAAACAGAATTGCCAGGCCTTGTTTGTGCAGGCAATTTCTGTTTAACAAAGAAGAATATTTAGTGTCATTGTAAAATTAATTGGGTGTGTTATGCTCCGAGGCCCAGCATGGTAACAGGGCTGAGAGTGGATACACGTGCAGTATTTATTAACCATGGCGCTGTCAAAACAGTTCCTTCTACAAGGGCAGTAATAAAACTGTCCAGGGCTCTGTGTTATTTCTAGCCTGGAAGTATGAGAATGCAGAAGTAGGACACTTTTTAAAATCGTGGCTGGTGGTGCAACGGCAGTGTGTAAAGTCTGCCCAGCATGAGATGAGAACAGGCTTCCTTCCTGGTCTTTGGGTTCGTTCTGTCTGTCTAGCTGGTTTTCTCCCTGGGCCTCCTTCTGTCTGTCCCTCCTCTGTGTCACTCTGTCCTGGGAGTGTGTCTGCTCTGCATTTCTTTCCTCCTTCTCTCCCCATCCTGTGATGGACAGCGGGGTGCTCAGGATAAGAATCTCTTAGTGCAGCCTCACTGTAGAGATTCACACCTCCTCAGTTTCTCCGTTTATTTCTGTATCTCTGGCAGTAAGGCTTGCCTATCTACACTTGGTCATTTCTAAGTGGTGATAAAGAGTTCATCATTGCATTGTGACTCTGTGGCTTGTTCTGGGTGGCTCTCCTGTTTTCTTTCCCCAAGCTCACTTAATTACACACAGTCTGATCCCACTCCTACAAACACCGAGGACAGCACAGAGAGCACGTGTGCTGTGCCGAGCTCCATCCCCAGCCGCTGGATGTGGTACTCAGATGTCTCCGGGGCACCTTTTTATAAGATCCAGTCTTGCTGAGTAGAGTGGTCCATGCCCGTAATCACAGGACTTGAGGGACTGAGGCGAGTGAGTCACCAGTTCCAGGAGTTCACAAAACCAAAGCAAAACAAAGCCAAGAAACAACCAAAAAATTCACAAAAGAGCTTGCGTCTTCTGAATGTAACCAAATCCTGTTAGAAGGTTAGAATGGCTTTAATATTAGTTTTTAAAGTGTGTGTGTGTGTGTGTGTGTGTGTGTGTGTGTGTGTGTCTGTCTGTCTGTCTGTGGGCATGTGCATCAGAGTGCAGGTGCCTTTAGAGGCCACAGGGGTCACATCCTCTGGAGCTGAAGTGACAAGCACTTACTAATTGTTCGGTCTGGAAACAGGACTTAAGTTCTCTGCAAGAGCAGTACATGCCCGTAACTTCTGAGCCAGCCCCTCCCCCCCCCCCCCAGCCCCGAGAACTGCTTTATGGGAGCTGTAGGATCTACAGCTGCTACTTAGCTACAGGTTCTAATTTCAGTCTTGGGGCTGCTTTCCAAGCAAGGAAGTGGCATGATGAAGCAGTGAGGCACCTTCCCCCAGGCTCACAAGACAGCTAGTGTTAGCATCGTAAAATGGCCAGTGAGATCCGTGGTTGCCACTCAGACCTGGGCAGTGTGGGTTCCTGTTCCCAGGGAAGGATTCCTCCCTGGTATTTCTCAAGAGTTTTCCCTGCTTTTAAAGTCTCCAATGCAGAGGTGAAGAAGCAGTGCAGAAAAAAAAGTACAAAGTGGGGTCACTTGGGCGTGGTGGGACATGCCTTTAATCTCAGCACTTGAAAGGCAGAGACAGGTAGATCTATGTGTTCCAAGCTAGCCTGGTCTACATCAAGAGTTCAAGGACAACTGGGGTTATATAACGAGGCCATGTCTCAAAATAAATAAATAAATAAAATAGTACAATTTCCATGAGAGAGATTATGCTTTGTACACAGAAAATGCTTCTCTGCAATGGGCAGCCAGCAATGCAGAGACTCAGAATCAGTCAGAGTGCCAAGAATAAGTAGCCGTGGAGTGCTCGACCCTCAATGGGATGTCTTTATCACCCCTCCCTTGCCAAGGCTCAGGGAACATTGTGGTGGGAAGAATGCAAGAGCTGGAGAATGAGGAAGAGAGTGGTGAAATGTTGTCTTTTCGACATGGCACGGCCAGTGCACTCATGAGCTCAATGCAGTTACGGTCACCTGCACAGGATCAGGTCAACCAGACCAGTCAACACTAGTTGTGCAGGCGGCACTAACTGGACTCTGTGGGTTACAAAAAAAGAAAAGGGAGAGGGCATGAAGGTGGAAGGGGATGTGTTGGGAGGATGTCTGGGGGAGTCAGAGGAGGAAGGTGGGGATGGCTGTGGCCAAGATAGATTGTATGACATTTCAACGAATAAATATAAGGTATTTTAAGGGAAAAAAATGAAGCTTAATCCAAGCAGAGATTGCCCAGGGTGTGAAGACTCCATGGAAGTCAGGGGGAATGAAGGTCGAGATGACGGAAGGCATTGAGGGTCTAGTAGGTGTTTGGCGATGCTGGCACAGTAGACCATGGCCAGAGCTCCCATGAGTTCACCTTGCTTGTAGCCTGACTGTGTTGTGACATTTGCTGGTGGCCCAGTCTCCTGCCAGCCATGAGTCATTTCCAATGATCAGAGTCTACAGAAGTGTATCGTAAGAAGTGTTCTTACGATAACGCACCCCTGAAACAAAGTAAGTCCTTTATTGGCTACTTTATTCCCATCCCATCCACTTCTGCCCGTTCTGACACAAAAGCCTAATACAACTTTACCATGACTCTAACCAATAATGCTTGCAGGGAATTGGCAGTTCTTAAGCGTCATGTGCACTCCATAACTTGTGGATACAACTGAAACCAGAAAGTATTTCTTACTTTCTAATTAGCTTTATACATTATCCATCACAGCTAGTAAAAAGATATGAGGGATGTAGAAATATTTTAAGAAAACCTTTGCTTTTTAGAATCTTTGAGGAGCCTTGGGGATTTCTCTTTCCCAAATACAAAATATTCATGCATGTGAAGAATCCAGGAAGACACTCTGTACCTGTGGCTGTTCCCTGGGACACACTTGGTGTCCCTTCTCTTGTTGTTGAAAGTGTGGTTTCCATCTGCAATGGAGAGGCTTTTCTTTGTGTCCCTCCTGCCTTCTCAGAAGAGATACACTGTTCTCTAGTTGCCCATGAGGGTCAACACCCTGGATAACAAGGGCTTTCCCACCTCACGAGCCTTCTAAAGGATACATGGCTGAGAATCAACAAGGAAATCTTAAGAGCATTCAAAGACAGCATTCCAGGAAGGCTAAGACTGAGCTAAGCATGCCTATTCAGCAAAGCAGACGCTTTCTTGATTTTTGACTGCAGGAAGCAGCCTGAAAAAAAAGCCTGAAAGCTTCTGGGCCTTGGCCTGCCATCATCCTAGATGCCCTGCTGGGCTGCTGCCCCAGAACTGTCATTAAGCGGGGCTCACTATGAGCCAAGGCAAGGAAAGTCATGAAGACCTTCAGGGAGCATGTTGGGAGTGTTATGGCTGCCATTATAACCCAGCCGGCAGAATTCAGTGTGCTCATTCAGGAAGCATGTGACAACCAGACCCAGGTCAGCAGGGAGTAGCCTTGGGATCTTTCTGAGTAACTGAAGGGGAAAAACAATGTTTTCTGCACATCAGAGAAAGTAGAGTCTGAGGTGTTTGAAACTCCTCCCAGCTCCGCCAAGATTCTGTGGGTCTCAGATGCCCCTCTGAGCTGGCTACCCTCTTTCTCTCTTCTCTACCTGGAGAAGCTATGCCAGAAGTGGAGATCAGGGGCTGGAGGGCGTAGCTCCGTGGTTAAGAGCACTTGTTGCTCTTGCCGAGGACCCAGGTTCAATTCCCAGCACCCACATGGCAATTCACAACCACCACAACCACATGGCTCTAACTCCAGTTTCAGGGGATCTGACCCCCCTTTTCTGGCCTCCACAGACGCTACACACAGGTGGTGCACCTATGTGCAGGCTAAACACCTGTACACATACAATTAAAATAAATTAAAGAAGCAGAAAAGCAGATTCCTACCTTCCACAGCAGCTCCTCCTGAATGTCAAGGGTAGTGTCAGCCTACCTGGGATGCCATTAGCACCTGTAAGGGACCCCATCAGAGCCTTCCTGTGGATCCCATCCCAGGTTCCCTGCCCTCACTGAGTCCTGGCTGGAAGGTTAGCAGCTACCTTCCATCTAGTTCTCTCCCTCTGCGTGATTCCTGGAATCTTCCTATGTCATTATCCTTATCAGATGCATCTGATTAAGCCATTTCAGAGACTCTTTTCACAGAAAATACTGCAAATTGTCATGATTTCTCTTGTGTCTCATGTCTCTCTCATTATCCGTGGGCACCAACTTCGCCTAACAAGACAAAACTCTCTGCCCACTCAGATGCAGGTAGACACTAGCCCTACATCCACCAACACCAATATTCTTTTTTCTCCCTTTTTCTTATCCATTGCCATGAGAAGGAATATGATGGGTCAAAAGGTCAGCAGCCTGGCTGAAATTCTGTCTCAGGCCTTGCTATTATATCCATGGAACCACCTGGAAACTAAGGGACAGGAAGCAGTGTCAGAGAGGGGCTGTTTATAAAGGTGTGAGTAGGAGGTCTAAGGAGGCTGCAGAGACTGTCGCTACTGCCTCTCCAGATCTTAAAGGACAAGGAGAAAAAGGAACAGCATCCTGTAGCCCATGAGCACCATGTGCCTGCAGAAAGGGGTGTGGACAGGATCTCTAAACACGACATCCATACAACTCATGTCAGATCCGGTAATCAGGGAGAAAGAGAACACACCTGCCTCCTCCCCTTCTCTACCCTTCTCCATGCAGCTGGTACTTCCCTTAGCCTCCAGCCAACCCAGGAAATAAATAAGGGGCCCCGAAGATGTGGTTCTTGGAAGTGAGAGTCGATTTGGAATTGTCATTGGGTGGGAGCAGGAAGGGCATTCGGGACCAACAAGCCCTTGGGTCATTTCTTGTTAAAGAAAGAAGATAATGACCTTTTAAAAAGGATGTTGTGGAGCTAGAATGATGGCTCAGTGGTTAAGAGCACATACAGTTCTTGCAGAGGACCTGGGTTCAGTTCCCAGCAGCTACATGGAAGCTCACAACCACCAGTAACTAGTACCATGGGATCCAATGCCCTCTATTGGCTCCCAAGGGCTCCTTGCTGGTGAACACCGTGCAGGAACACACACAGTCACATAAATGAAACATAAGTAAGTAAATCTTTTCAAACAGAAGGGAATATTTGGTGGCTCATGTAACATGAATCTTAGAAGGTCTTATTAATAAAATCAAACCTGAGGCCAGGTATTAGGGTGAATGCTGGAAGATCAGAGAAGCAGAACAAGCCACAGCTACCTCACCTTGCCAATTCCTCAGCTGATCCTGTTTCATCAGACTGGATGCCCCTGAGTCTTCATCCAGAATGAATCTCAGCTGAATTGCTGCTCGAAAGCCTGAAAGCTTAACCAGCCAAATGCTTCTAGTTTCTGGTTTCCAAGCCTTATATATCTTTCTGTTTTTGCCATCACTCCCTGGGATTAAAGACTCACTTCTTGGGATTGAAGTCGTGTGTCACCATGCCTGGCTGTTTCCAATGTGGCCTTGAACTCACAGAGATCCAGAGGGATTTCTGCCTCTGGAATGCTGGGATTAAAGGCGTGTGCTACCACTGCTTATCCTCTATGTTTAATATTATGGCTGTCCTGTTCTCTGACCCCAGATAAGTTTATTAGGGTACACAATATTTTGGGGAACACAATACCACCACAGGCTCATCCATATCATACTTCAGGAACAAACAGGTTGCTAATTTCATAAAAAAAAATTGCTTGTGTTGCAACTGCGACAAGAGAGCTGTGTAGAAAGCCAGGTCCCTTCCTGATGGAAGAATCTGGAAGGCACTAGACGTCAACATGGGAAAGAAAGGACAAGGTATGGGGTTCAAGTTGGTCCATCTTCAGCCAGAAAAATCTATTAAGCACTTGGAGTGGAGGACTGGGGGGGGGGGTCCTGTCACCTCTATCTTATTAAGGACAACAGCAGTCATCTCAGGGAAGCCACAGGTATTGTTTGCTGAGTGGTCAGTATATATTTAGGACTCTGCTGATGAGTCTTTGTGTGTTCTTTTAGCTCGCCCTCATGATCATTCCAAGAAAGCCATTTAAATCATCTCCAGTTTACAGCGAGAAAGCAGTGCTGGTGTGCCTGAGGACAGGGTAATGCAGAGTTAGAAAGCGGCAGCGTTGAGATCTGCTATCAGGTCTTTCAGGCCAAAAGCCTTTGCTTTCAATTTCTATGTTATCCTCTTTGATTTCAATCATGAGCTGTTCTGTCTGCTCATCAGGTGTTTAACCTGCTGGCTTCTGCTCTCCTAGCATCAGCTCTTATCTGGATTATTGTAGTAGCCTGGGAAAGAATCCCCCCACTGCCACAGCTCCTCCTCTAGGGTTTATCCTACACAGGAAGGGGAAAATCATCCTTTAAAACATAACAAGTCAGTGTGCACCTGCATTAAAATTGCTGACTCTCAGCTCCCTGGAGAATGTAGTTCTGTTTATTGTTCAGACTGGACAATGTCCTTTATGGCTAGTCTACAGCCCCGTCTACTGATACTGCTCCATGCTGTGCAAGCTCTCCTGTCCACTAAGCTTCCAGAATGCACAATGTTTTCTTAACCCATGTGCTTTTGTAGATATGGCTTCTGCCTCCATTCCCTGCTCCTGCTTCCTTTCCTCTCCATGGGGAATTCCCTATACTTCAACACCTGATGACATGGTGCTCTCATAGATGACCGTCCTCAACCCCACAAAACTATTTTTCTCTTTTCGTGTTCTTTCAACTTTTTTATACATTGTCATAAAATTCTTTGTAATGGGAACTGGAGTGGGGTCATGGGTTACAAGTATATCACCCTGGGTGTCATTAATCATGAGATGTTCACCTTTTTTTAAAGCTGGGTTCTATCACTGGTCTAGAACACTCCAAGTAGGATAGATTGCCTGGCCAGTGAGCTCCAGGATATCTGTCACTGGTCTAGAACCCTCCAAGTAGGATAGGTTGCCTGGCCAGTAGCTCCAGGATATCTGTCACTAGTCTAGAACCCTCCAAGTAGGATAGGTTGCCTGGCCAGTAGCTCCAGGATATCTGTCTGTCTCTGCCTCCCCAGTGGTAGAGTTATAAGCACATGCTACCATGCCTAGCTTTAGTACATGGATTTGGGGGAATCAAACTCGGGTTCTCATGCTTGTATGGCAAACACTTGGCTAACTGAACGGTCCTCAGTGCCATGGGTTTCTTGGGTTCACATTTAATTATTCTTCACTGGAGGATGATTGCCAACCATAAAGTCCCCGAGGAAGGCATGCTGCAGCCAACAGTCATATATACCTGGTTTCTCAGAAGGGTTGGATGAGGTTAAGATGTGCAGAAAACTCAAGGCAGCATTGCTAAAAGCAAGAGCAGTGGGGTACAAACAGCATCGCTTCATGATCATTGCAGAGCAATGCAGCCCCTGCCTCCCCAGAAATGGCCCTGGAGTGTAACTGACCAATTCCATAGCAAGTTTGATGGTCTGGTTCTCAGTCTGCTGATGCCAGGCTTGGTTACTGCTCCCACCACCATTAACAGGGGCACACCTTTATCCTGACATTCGGCATGCCATTTATTTATAGTTTCCCCCAAGGCAGGTACCGTTACACAATGTCCCTTTCTCAGGCAAAATCTAATAATTAACTGCACGGGTCTAGAGAGTGGACCGAATGGGATGAGAGGGAGGGTTCATCCATCATGCTTCTCGAACAGAGTCTGGAAGGAGAGTAACCAGTCCAAATGCATGGCATCTCAGAGACTGCCCTCTATCTCCCTAGCCTGACCTTGGAGGCCAGACACAAGATAGATCATCCCCTCCCTGCCCCCATTCCATGACATGAGGCTGTGTACTTCTCTAATCTCCATTGTCCCTACTGACCGTTCCAGCAGCTTGAGTCAACAACACTCCACGTCACCCTTTGGCCACCTTTGTGCTGCAGTAGTAACATGACCAGGTCTTACGGTGCAGGTGGGACTTTCCCGGATGGTTGTTCTAGAAGAATGTTACCAGCATCAATGTTTCATTCTTTGCCTCTTCCTTCCTTCCTGGGTACCTGCCAGCATCAGGAAGTCTACATCCTACACTTGGCCTGTAGGAGCTTTTTCTGGATTCCTCCTTACACAAAACCTGCCCCACTATGTGCATGCCTCTGTGGACAGGCTTCTGACCGTGACACTTTAATCAACCCTACTTTATACAGTCAAGGATAGGGTCTTGTTCATTCTTAGTGTGCTGGTCAGCCTCCTTTGTAACATGTCAATCATTTACATGATTGATTTCAGCAGGCTTGCTACCTAAGCCCGACGCCACCCAAGCACACAGTAGCGGTAACTGTCACTCAGTCCATGCCAGATAGGCAGCCAAAAGTTCACACCAGATGCTTAAGTGGGTTCAGCTCTGCCAAGTGGGTCTCAGGTCAGTGGGTCTGAGTTTTAGCAATGCATTGGTGAACACCACTTACCAGAGTGGTGGTTGATGGTCGTCTGTGTTTTGGTGGGCTTTTCTGGTGGGTGTGTATGGAAACCTTCTGTCCAGCATCAGAGTATCAAGGCTGATTGGGGCATGCTTCAACCTTGCTGTGGAAAGCTTGTGAAGGGAACCTTTTTGAAGGTTCAGATGCTTAAGCCACCTTGTGAGGTTTGGGGCATCAGAGCCCAAGTTTTTCTAGTGCTCAGGAGAAACCTAGAAAGAAATCAGGTAACTTCTAATTGCTGCAATTCACATCTGGAGGCAATGCCAGTATTCTGACGAGTTCAGATGGCTCACACCAACTAGCAAGTCCCAGTTACGTGGCCAAAGCTACCGTCTGTGCACTGAGTACCATGCTGTCCGCAAATAGTATTGTTTTTTGTTTTTTTAAAAAAAGAGGTCTGCTTCAGGGGCCAGGGAGATGGCCCAGTGAGCAAGGCACTTGTCATACAAATGTGAGGACCAGAGTTTGGATCTCCATAGTCCATGCAAAATCGGGAGCAGTAGAATGCATCTTTAACCCTAGAAATCCAAGGGACAAGACAGAGGTTCTCTGGAAGCTCAAGGACCAGTGAGACTTCCATATTCAGTGATAAATAGCAAAGAAGATATACTGTCCCAAATATGGTAGAAGGTGAGGACCAATAATCCAGGTTGTCTTCTGATTCACCACACACAGGTCCTGGCACCCACACACCTGCACACAGAAACACACACACATATCTCATACACACATACGCACAAAGATAAACAGGAGTGTTTCAGTTGGGGAATAATGATGCATTTATTGTATTATGTATCCAGGAAAGTCTGGTCACCCCAGTGTCCCCCAAAGGCAGCAAGCCAGCATGTGTGCAAAGGGGAGCACAGTCATACAGTTCCATCCCTCTCTCTATTTTTCCTTTTATATTTTGTAGAAATGTACATGTGCGTGTGTAGATACGTGTGGTGTTCATGTGTGAGTGTATGCGTGTTTTTGCACTTGTGTGCACATTCATGAGGAGGATGGAGGTCGATGTCAGAAATATTCCTCCATTGTTCTTTCACCTTATTCATTGAGTCAGGGTCTGCCAATCAAATCCAGAGCTCACCCATATGGCTAGTCTTGCTAGCCCGCTTGCTCTGGGGGATCCTCTGTCTCCATCTTCTAAGGCTAGAATTACAGGAGTGGGGAGTCACACTCCCCTGTAACTGATGTGGGTCCTGAGGATTTGAACTCCAGTCCTTAGGCTCACGTGGCAAGCTCTTTAAAGGGGAAGTCCTGTGGGATAGCTTTCTGTATGCTGTGAATACTTTTGCTCTGATTGGCTGATAAATAAAGCTGCATTGGCCTGTGGAAATCCAAGAAGATAGATATACGGAGAGCAGAAAGGAGAAGAAGAGAGACACCAGCCGCTGCTGAAGGAGAAGCAAGGTGCCAGCAGACTGGTAATGCCATGGCCACTTGGCAATTTATAGATAAATAGAAATGGGTTAAGTTATAAGAGCTAGCTAGCAAGAAGCCTGCCATAGGCCATGCAATTGTTAATTAATATTAAGCCTCTGAATGATTATTTTATAAGCAGCTGAGGGACCGGGGGGGGGGGGTCAGGCAGAACCTGAGAAAACTTACAGTTACCACTGAACCATCCTACCAGCCTGCAACGATGTACCTCTACAAAGGAAGTTTCATTTTGCACTTCTAATGCAGTCTTATCTCAAGGAGAAAGGCTACTCATGCGATCATGTCTTTAAACAGTATTGTTTGCTCATGTCATTTTTGCACACCCGAGCACCAGTCTAGACATGGCACCGTTGGCAGGCAGTAGGGTGTGGATGGACTCAGCAGCGTGGCTTCCTTCTCCTCCTGCATGTTTGTGGCTGCCTTCTGTTGACAGCAAGTGGTACCAGTTTGTGCTCAATAAAGCTTACTTTCAAAAGGATGTGTTTAAGTAAAGAAAGAAAGTGTGTTTAATCAGTGTGGCGTTGCATAATAGAGCTGGTATCTTGAGCTGGAGCAGGGTGCTAGATGACTTAGAAAGAAGCTTCGGACCCTAGTATGTGAGATAGAAATCTCTCAAATAAAATACTACTGAATAAAAATACTAGTGCTTTTTCTGTTGTTGTTGAGACAGTATCCCATGTAGCCCGTAATGGCCTCAAACCTCTCTAACTAGCTGAGGATGACCTTGAGCTCCTCATCCTCCTGCCTTCACCACCTAAGTGCTGGGATTATGGTCCATGTGATTCTGGGGATTGAACCTCCAGGGCTTCATGCACGCTAGGCAAGAACCCTACTAATTTAGCGGCATCCCTAGTCCTGTGCCCTTTGAGACTGTGACGATGCACTAACTTCCTCACATGCTTCGATGGCCTCAGAGGAGGAAGGGGATGGTGGCATGGGGGGGGCAGGCCCCCCTCTCTCAAGAAGAACAGGTGCTTTGTGCTTGGGGGGATACCAGCCAGCACCAGGGTGAGAACAGCCCACCCTGGACCTGAGTGGTAGATAAAAGATGCTGAGTGCTGTCCACTTGGGGACTCACTGCCGCCAACTTCCTTAAGACAGTGGGCACCAGCTGAGTCTTACAGCCAAGCATGGTGATTAAAACTTGGGCGGCACAACCTGCTGCTCCCGGTAAGAAATCTCCACCATGCCACCCCCCCCCCCTTCAAGTCACAGAAGAAATTGTAAAACACGGACGCCTCAAATGTATCATTAACGGCGGCATTTAATTTTCCATTTTAAATCAGCTTTGTGCTGCACCTGTCTTCTCTGTGACCCAAGATGCTATCACGCTGTGACTGTTTTCATTCAGTGTCATCACTCAGGATGCTGGAGCCC
This sequence comes from Peromyscus eremicus, assembly GCF_949786415.1. Taxonomy (NCBI): domain Eukaryota; kingdom Metazoa; phylum Chordata; class Mammalia; order Rodentia; family Cricetidae; genus Peromyscus; species Peromyscus eremicus. The sequence goes on along the minus strand of NC_081438.1, from coordinate 17,819,145 downwards.
TGAGCTCTACAGAGCAGAGATGTGAGGAGCGGGGAGAAGGAGACAATAGATGTGGGATATCAGTGAGTAAAGATGGAATTGTGGCATGCTGGGTGAAGGTCTTCATGGCCCCACAGGGCATCGATCTTGCCTGTTTTATGTACAGCTTTCCCATTAGGTCCGGGACATCATATTCTCAATAAACACTGTAAAATTCGTAGCAGCTAAGACCTGTTTCTGTGTAGGACTCAGCAGGGAAGACCTGGTGTAGGGTTCTGTGGGGCACTGGCATGGAGCAGGGTAATAACTACACATCAGTGTGTTGCAGAGATGCACTGCATTCCTGGGTGTGAGGGATGGATCAGAGGCAGCCGCATTCTGTGGGTGTGTGTAGGGAGCAAGGGTAGGTCACTAGCCTTTCCATGTAGAGGCATGCACAATAAGAAGGGATCCAGAGAAAGATTCTCTGGCTAGATGTAGGGACTTCCTGATGTCAACAGGCATCTGGGAAGGGGGAAAGAGTCATACAGTGAAAGGTTAATGCTGAAAACATTCTCCTACAAAGTTTACCCAAGAAACTCCCACCTGCACTGGCTCACATTGTTACTGCAGCATAAGGGTGATGTGGGTGTAACCAACCACTTTCTGACTGAACAAGTGTAATACCCACCACACTTGCCTGGTGCTGTACATCTGACCAAGAACCCATAGTTGGGGAGCTCACAGGCCCCAGGGTGACCCTCCTATCATTATTCTGCCAAATGGACACAGTATCAAACAGGCTTCCAAACTCAGCTCTCTAGAGCCATAGAACAGTGCAGCTCTCAGACCTCAGCAGAGACATTTCTTTGTGCAGAGGGCAGTGGCTAATGCAGAAACACACAACTTGTCCAAGTGCAGATAGTAGGAGTCATTGGAGTGCTCAGCTACAGTTGGGACACCTGTATCACATCCTGAACATCATGGACCTTTGAGGAAGAGGGAGCAATGGAAAGATGGTAAGAGTCAGCAGTCAGCAAAGATCAGAACAAAAGTGTATCTTAGAGATACAACAGGACCACTGCACTCATGAACTCTTAGCGGCTCTGGTTGCCTGCCCAAGATCAAGCCAGCCAGCATCCAAGCATGGAGTGGGAAGGGGTTAATGAGCCCCAACCCATAACCAAGGAGCTACGGACAGTTGATGGCTGGGTTGACTGGAGAGCATTAGATTCCAGGTGTCCCTTACTCCTCTGGGGGGAAAGAAGAATCAGTTTTTTTAAAGGATGTAGATCCTAGCAGATTCACCATGCTCCCGTGAATGGCTCACACCTGTGAGAATATTGGGGCGGGGCACTAGAGTAGATAGGTTGTTAAAACTTTTAAGGGGCATGGAATTGGGGGTAGGGAGGTAGAGGTGGAAGGGATTATGTGGAGAAGGTGGGGCTGAATATGATCAAGATACACTGTATAAAATTGCCAGAGTTCATCTAAATATTTTTTAAATTATAATCATTCTGATTAAGATCACCCGGGTCACATGTTGAAATTACAGTCTGTCCTTGTGGACAGAGAATGTGAAGCTTGTCTGTGGCCAGGCTGGATTGGGGGCTCTTTTCTAGTTCAAGGAGGGAGGCATAGAGTGGAGAGAAGCTGGCCTTCCAAAGGGTGGTTGGAGGTCATAAGCAGGAACCCTGAGGGGAGTACAGTCAGGAAGTAGTGACTTTCATCTGCTTGGGAGAGAAGAGAGGAAGCCAGATAAGGGAAGGTTGGAAGAAGGGATAAAGAGAGGGAGAACATGAGGGGTCAGATCTGGGGTAAGGATGGACAGGCCACTCGGGTTTGGCAATGGTTGTTGCCCGGACACCCTTGAGTGTGGAATCCTTGGCATGAGTCATCAGCGCTCACTGTACAGCTTGATCTCACATTTATCATTAGATTAAAATGCATATAAAGCAGGTTTTGATGATACCAGAACAGGGCTGAATGGTTCAGTGGATCCCACCGATGGCTCAGACCTTGAAGTGAGCCCAGCCAGAGGCAGATCACCTTGGGAATCTCATTAGGAACTGGCAGCCTCCCCTTAAAGGAGGGGCTCCCTGGAAGCTGCTGTGTGATGGTAATGTGTATAGAGGAAGCTTTAGGATCCAACCCTGAGGAGCAGCAGGGGAATAAGTAGGAGTGGGCAGAGGAGAGGATGGGGCTTATGTGGTTCCAACAGAGGCTGGGTTGACTGGAGAGCATTAGATTCCAGGCGTCCCTTACGTCCTGCTATGAGGAGGCACCCTGCTTCAGCAGTGCGCTGACCAGCCTTGGATGAGGGAACACAGGCCTGGGAGGGAGGCTCACTTCAGCCAGGGAAATTTCCATGAGTTTACCACCCCCAACTCCCCAAGTAGCTAGGACCCTGCTTGCCTCCATCCTGGGGATAGATAACGGCCATGTCAATGTCAACACATGCCTGATAGGAAGAGCCAAGGCTTAATGCTGGAGGGACCTGAGGTCATGCATGTGGTGGTTTTGACCTTTTGTAGATCCTATTCTGGCCTCTTATTCAAACATGTTTCTGTGAAGTTGGTATGATTAAAAACATTTGCCGTTAGGAAAGTGTATGTTCATGTTTGTCTTGGGTTTTTTGTTTGTTTTTTTGTTTTGTTTTGTTTTTCGAGACAGGGTTTCTCTGTGTAGCTTTGTGCCTGTCCTGGAACTCACTCTGTAGACCAGGCTGGCCTGGAACTCACAGAGATCCACCTGGCTCTGCCTCCTGAGTGCTGGAATAAAGGCGTGTGCCACCACTGCCTGGCTGTCCTGGGTTTTAAGACTGCGAGCATTCCTGGGATCCATTCCGTGTTGGTCTACAGATGACAAGGTAGAAGGAGAGAGTTTCCCCCTATAACTTGTGTTTCATGCCTTGGCAAATGAGGGCTCTTGCGGGGGGTGGGGGGGGAGTCATGATTATTACACTAGGAGAACCGCATACCTCCCCCTCCATGTTGGGCTGTCACACATGACCATGGAACCTTCTGGAATGCCCATACCAGTTGCCCTGCAGGATACAGACACACCACCCTTCTCCATACTGCCATTCCCCCACTAAACTCTAAATCACAGGGGCTGGAGCATTGCAAACTCCCCTTGGGGCTTCTTGTTCCTCTGCATTGGGAAGACATAGCCAGTGGAGGAAAAAAAAACCCCCACAGGTATTTTGAGGGAGAGACTAAAGCCATGCCAGGTTATTTATCTCTCCCCATTTCCGTTCTCCTGTCCTCCCCCACATCACCTCTTTCCTTTCTCTTTCTTCCTCCTCCTTATTTTCTTCATCTCTTTCTCCCACCCTCCTCCCTACCCCCTGATGTTGCCTCCCCATATATCCAGTGCCCAAGATTTCAGCTTCTACCAGGGCTGCAGTCTCTGGCTTGGGGAGATGCATCTTCGCGGCTGTAGCTGTATCCTTTCCAGATGACCTTCTTTGATGGACTCTATCCATGCCTCACCTCGACAATCCCCCTGTGGTCTCCAGTTCTACCAACACCTTTAGGAGGTGTTTCTGTGGTTGCTTTAACAACAGTCAGCATTTTGAACATCTTGGCCTACATCTGATGTCTTCCCAACTACCTTGATGCTGATGAAACTCTGCCCACTACCACTGACAATGTAGAAGTGCCAATCAAAGATGGATAGATAAAGACTTTGAAGATGAGAAGCGACTGTTGATACAAGTCTGACCTAACAGCCATGGGAGCCGAGTGTAGGGAGGGGCAACTTCCTTCTTTAATTCTCTCCTTTCTGCTGGCTGAATGCTCAGCATGCAATCAAATCACACCCTCTCTGCACCATTATTTCCAAGTCTGAGTAGTTTGCAGGGGCCATAGGTTTGAGAGGTGGGTGTTGGGGCCCTGAGCCTGGGCATCATGCAGCCAATTGACAACCCCTGCCTGAATGAAATCTACCAGAGGCTTCACCTGTGGGTTCGCACAGGATCCTCTGCCGTTATCAAGACATCTTTCTATATATCACCTTGAAGGTCAGCAACCTCTTAGCCATCCCCTTGCTTTCTTATGGCACATTAAGAATCTTATTTTACTCACAAACCACAGAGCTGGGGAGAGGCCACATCTGTACCTCTCTAAGATGATTGGCCATGACACATGGCACAATCATCTAGTCTCTGGAGTCTACTACCTGTTCAAGAAATACATTCTAGTTGATATCTCTCTCCTTGGTCTCTGGCATCCTCTCCCTGAGGCTCAGTGAGGCAGAACTGGTCCTGTCCTAGTCCACATATAGTCTATCCATCCCTGGCTGCTTCTTGGAACCACACAATGATCTTTTAAGCATCTGGCTCATGGGCTCATATCTCACTTGTCTTGTGCCCCAGGTACACTAATGTAGGCCACATGCCCTAACCTGAAGTTAATAAATAGGGACACACAGTCCATCCACCCCAAAGGGACCAGAATACATTTGAAAAGAAAATAGTACAATCCACCACACTTTAGAATTTTAGTATCTGGAAAACAGCCTGCTGAGCACTCAGAATAGAAACACAAACACACACACATACACACATGAGAAAGAGAGAATAGAATAAATCTTAAAAATTAATTTTTTATTTTAAAAAGATATTTTATTTTAATAAAATAAGAAACTTAGCCTATGCTTTCGTGATAGAATGTAAGCAAGGAGAAAAGGGGAAGAAATTAATTGAATATTTGTGTATTAATTTGCTATGCACTGCAAATGGGAGTTAAGCTATTATTTAGAAGTATGGACTCTCTGAGAACGGCAGTTCCTGAGTTAGCATTGGAAAAAAAAAACCCCAAAAATCAAAAATGCTGACTCACTCTGAAAAGCTGGGCAGCCACCCAGTACCCAACTGGATTACCCTGGGTAGATTTGCTCGCCACCAGATGAGGCTTTCAGCCCAAACAGCAGTGCTCTAACTGCGTTCCAGAACCCCACAGAAGAAGTCCGCTGCCAAAGGGAAACTTGTTTCCCTTGTGCGTTTCCGGTTTGGCATATGTCACCTTAATCCTCACTGATGCAGGCATTCCCAAGCCTCAGTTTCCTCTCTCCCTGACTTCCTGCAGACAGTGTATTTGAGGAACCCCTGCAAGGGACTGTGGGGCTCATGATCCCAAGCCGAGCATCAGATCACCAGCTCAAGAATAAGGAAGTTCCGGCTGGCAAGGATATTCAAGGAAGACTCTACATGCTGTACTGTAGACAGGCTCCGTGAATTGATGACCCAGCAACCCTGCTGCCCTGCTCTCCTCTGCACTACGGTTTCTTTCCTTCTCATACCTCACTGGTGGTGTAGGGATATTTAACAGCTAATCCCCACTGAATTAGTTACACACGAGAAAAAAAATATAAAAGCCTAAAGTGGATGCAAGTCCAATCCCCCACATCCTTGCTCTAGGCCTCCACCAGCTAGATGTAAGCATGAGAACTTTCCTAAAATGCGTTCTCACACTCTTGCTTGCTCACGCTTAGTCATCCCGAGGAGAAGAATCTCTCTGTCCTTCACAACCACAGGCTGGGGCTTCCTGGACCAGACGCCATGTGAATAAAGCCATATTGCTTTCAATTCTTTTTACCAAACTAATGCCAGAGAGACTCATCTCCAAAGTCATGGGACATTGTTCTTGGCATCCATCATACAAACACCTCTTCTCTTTTATTCCTCATTCACTTTCTATTGTGTGAGCATAAGATACGCTGGTCTATTTTAATTTAAAATCTCTTCTCTCTCTCTCTCTCTCTCTCTCTCTCTCTCTCTCTCTCTCTCTCTCTCTCTCTTCTGTGTGTGTATGTTCATTCTACTTTGAATGTTCATCAACTTGTTTTCTAAATACTAGAAAATTTTTAAAGGTGGTGGATATTGTCCTTGGCATCCATCATACAGACACATCAAATGTTGCACATGCATCCCTTCAAAGACTAGGTAGGTGGTTTGCAGTTTGGGACTCTGAGGTGTAACTCCCCTTAGATCACTACTGCACCCATGTTTGGTGGTCTTGAAAACTTGTTTTCTGAACATATGAGCCCAGGAAAGCAGTGTCTGTGCTCCATGCTAGGTCTGTTGTTGACTCTGTTCCTGACAGGCATTTTTCAAAGTGCTTACACACCCCATGTAGGAGTACTCCACCAGCAGAGTGTGAGAATTCTTCTGTTCTCTTTCATCTCTTCAATAGAAGCCTGTTGTCAACAGAAAGTCTTGTGTGATATTTGTTATCAAAATTTAAGAACTAAGAAAAAATATAAAAGAGACACGAATGCTGGCCACATTCCTTTCATTTAGACTTGACTTCTAACAGCATTTTAGGGATATTTATTTAAAACCAACTGAACTCTTATACACCTAAAGGTTGTACACACAGTGGCTGGGGTGCAAAGTGATGGTGACACACATTGCTTCCATATGTTTGTGGAAAATACCCACAATGGAAAAAATTTGGTATGCAATTCTGGAATCCCACTTCTGGAAGGAAATGAAATGAACACTTGGAAGTAACCCATTTGTAAAACACAATAGCCAAGGTACAGAAACAATCCAAATGCTCCTCAGTGAACCAGGGAAGAAAAATGGAATACTGTTTACCCTTTACAAAAGCAAGGAAAGTCTGTCATATATGACAGCATGGAATTCTGGTTTCGTTTCTATGGCTTTGATTAAAAAAAAAATACCCTGCCCCAAAGCAACTTATGGGATAAAAGGGGTTTTATTTCATCTCACAGTTTCTAGTTACAGTCCATCATAGCAGGGAAGTCAAGGCAGGAACTTCAAACAGCTAGTCACATCACATCCACAGTCAGGAGGCCAGGGGAAATGAATACATGCATGCTTGCTTGCTTTCTTGTGCTCAGCTTGATTTGGCCACTTTTATACAGGACAGGATTTCCTGTATAGGGAATGGTGCTGCTCACAGTGGGCTGAGTCTTCCCATGTCAATTAACTGTATTAAGACAATCTCCGGTAGACACATGAACAGGCCAGCCTGATTTAGATGATCCCTCCCCCAGTTGAGACCCTCTCTCAGGTAATTCTAGGTTGTGTCAAGTTAACAGTCAAAGCTAACCAGCACAATAGTGTGTCCAGTGTCATTTCATGATTCGCGTGTCTGGTCCACATCATTCACTCAGGCTGCTCTCTGACCATTGTGGGTAACTTCATGTCATGCTCTGATAAACACTGAATATGGAGTCTTGGCCCTTTCTCATACTGGCCACTGTTAGGTGTACTCTCGTGATGAACCTGTTTATTTAGGCTTGCCTCTTCTGTGGGAGCATCCTGAGAGCCCTTGCCTGTAGGACTCTAGAGCAATGTTTAAAGAAGCATGCCTCACACTGTCACAGGACAGTTTATGGCTTGTGTTGCCTGCTAAACTCACAGCTAATGCCTGTCATGAAGTTTGCCTTAGAACATATTAAATATCCACAGTCACCCCAGAGAAGGGTCACACCTACCCTTCTTTACATATCGGTAAACTGAGGCACAGGGACTTAAGCGACCAAGTTCATCCACCTAAGGGACTGAGTCAACATGCTATCTCCCCTCACTTATCACCTGATACTTCCTCTGAGCGCCTAGGTTTATGTAACTGTCTCAACATTAAGAGGACAAATCTTAGAAGGGAGAGAATTTGTGCCTCTTGACCTCCTATTGCTGAATCTTCTCCTACAACCTTTCTAGATACAATTCCTCCTTAGGTAACTCAACTGAGTTATAAAGGAAATCTCAGAGTGCTGGTTTCTTTGGAGTGTTCTGCAAAGATGATGTGATGGTCAGTTCTGGCTGTCAACTTAACACACCTGGCAGGGGGTAACCTCAACTAAAGAGCTCCCTCCATCAGATTGGCCTGTGGCCATATAAGAATTGTCTTGGCTGATGATTGATGTGGGATGGCCCAGCCCACTGTGAGCAGCACCATTCTTTAGGTAATTGGCCCTGTATAAGAAAGCTAGCTCAGCATGACCTGGTAAGCACCATCCTCCATGGTTTCTGCTTTAGTTCCTACTTGGGTTCCTGCCCCGATTTCTCTCAGTGATGAACTGTGACCTGGAAGTATAAGATGAAATAAAACCTTTCTTCCTCCATTTAAGTTGCTTTTGATCATGGTGTTTATCACAGCAACAGAAGGGAAGTGAGGACAGATGGTCTGTTGCCCTCAGGATATCTTGTTCTTTAGATACAGAGGATGGATCATGCCCCAAACTCAAGTGAACAAGAAGTATCACTTTCTGTAGCTGGAGTTTCTCCAGTCCTGCCCAGCCCCATGGAGCCCACAACCGCTTATAAAATAATCACTCAGAAGCTCATATTAATTAAACTGCTTGGCCATTAGCTCAGGCCTACCACTGTCTAGCTCTTACATTTAAACTTAGCCCATTTTTATTAATCTATACCTTGCCACATGGCTTGTGGCTTACTGGTAACTTACATCCTGCTACTCACCGCGGCGGCTGGCAACATCTCCTGACTCAGCCTTCTTCCACCCAGCATTCTCCTCTCCCCTTGTCCTGCCTACACTATTCTTCCTGCCTGGCTACTGGCCAATCAGCATTTTATTTATCAATCAATCATAGCAACATATATTCACAGCATACAGGACATCCCACAACACTTCCCCTTTTCTGTTTCTGCTTCTCACAATCCTCATTATTGTGACTCCAAACTCCATTTATCTATCTGTTTGGGTGTCAGTCAGTCCATACCCTCTGACGCTCAGTTGCGTTCTTGCTAGGAGCACTCATTCCCTGAGACTAGGAAACCCATTCCTCACTGAGTTGCTCTCTGGCTTCACCTCAGTACTACCCTTTCTGGGTGGCCTCTCCTGGAACTTCTGGAAGTTATGCACTTGCTTTGTCTTTGGAGATGCAGGCTCTTCTCTCCTCACTCAGCCCTAAGATTTCTGAAAAATGCTATAATTTATCTAGATGTCTCTGATAGTGGTTCATTTCTATAAAACTCAAGGTGGAAGAAACAAGTAAGGGGGACTTTTAAAAAACATGTGAAAAATGCTGCCCACATAAAGTTCATATTACAATGAGAAGAAATAAAACCCACTTATCTGTGCTTCCATCCATCCATCCATCCATCCATCCATCCATCCATCCATCCATCCATCCATCTATTCATCTTTACATCCATGCACTCAGGCTTCTAGGAACCAATCCATCCATCCATCTATCCATCCATCCATCCATCCACCCACTCATTCATGCACATGTCCCTGCATCCCTCTCTCCCCCTCCCCTAACTCATTTTTTATCTCCCTTCCTCCCTCTATAGGTAATGTGTTAACTTAGCTTTATCCATCTCATTACAGCTATGAGATGGTGTTGTGGTTAAGGTATGACTTTCTGTCCAGTGGTAGAGGGAGTTTACTCTGACATAGACCCAAGCAGAGATCCAAGAGATTTACACATGGAAGAAGAGAGCTGAAGACAGAAGGAATGAATGTCCAGGGCAACATTCATGGGGCAGGACTGTACGTGGTGTGTAATGGATACGTTTTAACCTATGACCTTGAAGTACCAGCCCCTGGGGCGTGGCCTTCCGGCTACCCTTAAGACCTGAGAGGCAGTATGGCAGCTCTCTTCTCTCCCTCATGGACTTGGATGGTACAGACTGACTCAGGCACCAGAATAGCATGGGACAGGACCTCAGCCTTCCAGGACCCTGCGACGATTCACCTATTCTGTTTAGAGAGTTTTCTTTTCCAATTTATGTCCTAATAAATTCATTATACCCCTTAAGCAGACTCTCTTGGATTTCTTGCTATACATGGTGTGCTCATGGGAAGGAAAATCCAGTGTGGGTTCAGCAGAAGAAAAAGAGGGTGGCATTGGAGATGGGCCAGAAAAATAGCCAAGGACCAGACCATACAGCAGTTGCTGAAGCAAGTGACAGGGACCTAAGCTTTTAACTGGAGAGAAAGCAGCAGGCTTCTGATGCATGCTTGGCATGATCCAAGTCTATATGACTGGTGAGTATGCAGTGAATGATAGAGGGCAGAAGCAGAAGCAGGCCAACCATTGGGTACTGATAAACCCAGGAGGGCAGATGGTGACAGAAGGTGGTGGCATGTCTTAGGACCTGGGTCCACTTTGTCAAGTAGAGCCCTAGATGAAAGTTACCCACAAGACATCTGGTGTTTATGGCACTCGAGGATAAGAGCCGATCCAGCAGCTGGCACCTCTGTGCTCAGCCCAGGCGTGACAGCTGTGAGAGGTAATACAGAACATCTGGCCTTGGGAGAATCTACAGAAGAGGAGCTGGGGGTGGGGGTTAAAGAGAGAGAGGCAGGCAGTGTTCTGGGAGGAGCCTGTGCCAGGCTCAGGAGACCCTGTAGAGCACATCCTTGGCTATAATGAAAGGTAGTTGTTTGAATGTTAAATGTTCTTATGATAAAAAAAAAAAAGAAAGAAAAAGAAAACAAAACACCAGAGCCAGATATTGGGGTGAAAGCTGAAAAATCAGAGAAGCAGAGCAAGCCACAGCCAACCTCACCTCACCCATCCTGTTTCCTCAGACTGAAAGCATCTGAGTCCTCAACCAAAAGGGTCTCAGCTGAACTGCCATAGTTCCTGTTTCCTCACGCCTTATATACCTTTCTCTGCCCTGCCGTCACTTCCTGGAATTAAAGGCATGTGTGCTTCCCAGTACTGGGATTAAAGGTGTGTGCCACCACTGCCTGGCTTTGTTTCTAGTGTGGCCTTGAACTCACAGAGATCCAGACGGATCTCTGCCTCCCGAGTGATAGGATTAAGGGTGTGTGCCACCACTGCCTGACCTCTATGTCTAAACTAGTGGCTGGCTCTGTCCTCTGATCCTCAGGCAAGCTTTATTAGGGTACACAATGTATCACCACAGGTACTGTCCTTGACCAGTGATAGGGACATTGCAGGAGCTACCCAAGGACTAAATGAGACAAGCCAGATGACATCACCCCAGTCTCTACCATAGATAGAGTTCCATTCTTGCCTCCTTCCTGGAAGTTCCTGGCCTAAGACAAGAGGCAGCAAGGCTGGGCTATGGGGTTATCCTCATCAGGTCTGACAGTCACTGATGGCTTCTCCCTCTCTGAAGGTGATCTTCTTGTCTCCTCTCCTACAGGTGGCAAGTACCGAATCTGCCATTTTCTGATTAAATACCTTCCTCAAAAAATACTTAATGTAGTGCCTAAGGATAGCTCAGAATTTGGATAGGATGAGTTTCTTCTCATTGAACTTGATTTTGTGTGTGTGTGTGTGTGTGTGTGTGTGTAGTGTTTCTAAGAAAACTTATATGTAAAAAACAAAAGTGTGCTAAAATGGAAACTTTTGATGTTTAATAAGTGAGCACTTGGGGCTGGAGAGCTGGCTCAGCGGTTAAGAGTACTGACTGCCAGAGGATCTGGGTTCAATTCCCAGCACCCCCATGGCAGCTCACAACTGTTTGTAACTCCAGTTCCAGGGGATCTGACACCCTCACACCAATGCACATAAAATTAAAAAAAAAAACCAATACATTTAAAAGAGAGAAAAAAATAAGTGAACATTTGAGAAACACACACACACACACACACACACACACACCCCTCTTTAGTCATCTGTCATTCTTCATGACAAAACCTTCAAAACCCCTTTCTCTACTGCTTTAGACATATAGAATGTGACCGCTAATCTTAAGTGTGAACTGGATTGGATTGATGGTGTGTTAGGCAGTAGAGAAATGTCACTCACCCTGGACTTGTCCGTGGGGGCGTTTCTAGAGATGAATCACGAGCGCTGTGACTTATGGATGGACCAATCCCTTGGTAGATTTATAATATGATGGAATTGTCAGCAGGTGGTAAAAGGCCAGACCCAGTTAGGGAAAGTGTGTTATTGGGGGGTTGTCTTGGGGCTTTATCTCACCCTCACCCCTTCCTGTGTGCCTTTCTTTCTGCATCTTGGCCACCATGGAGTGAACTGCTGTGCTCCTCCAGTGGCTGAAGCTTCTTCCATAACTGTGATCTCAAATACATCTCTCCTCTCTTGAATTGTTCCATCAGGCATTTAGTGACGGCACTACAGAATAAGTTGATACACAATACTTAAGTGTAACCACTCAGTGCTCCTTGCTCTTGTCTGTAATTTAGAACACATCAATCCAGCTTCTTCCTCCCTCCCTCCTAATACTCTTCCTCCTTGTACCCTCTGGTAACTGCTCCACTCCCAACATTTATGAAATCAACATTTTCATCTTTCTTATTCAAGTAAGAACCTGTGGATAGTCTTCCTGTGCCTGGCTTCATTATTATTATTATTATTATTATTATTATTATTATTATTATTACTTTTAAAGAGTTACCCAATTCATTCCATGTCATTGCAAATGGCAAGATCCATTCTTTCTGGGGCCGAGTGGTATTCGGTTGTACACAATGCATCCCACAGTGTCTTTGCCCATTGATCAGGTCAGTCAGTGGGGATGTTGGTTGAGTCTGTATCCTGGTCATTGCTTGTGAATGGTACTGTAGTGAACACAGAGAGTTGGTATCATTTCAACAGAAAGATTTTACTTCACTTGGCTATAGACCCAGTGGAGGGGCTGCTCATTGTACCCCAGCTCTATTTTTCCCTCTTGGTATGTGTTCTTATTTAATAAGAAATTATCATCATTTTTTAAATTATTAATTGTATTAATTATTATTAATACCACCAAATTATGAACAAATTTTATCAATTATTAATAACATCACATAATTATTAATTAATTATATTAATTATTATATGATTGTTCATTAATTTTATTAGATATTAATTCTTTGAGAGTTCCATACAGTGAATTTTGATCCTACCCACTCCAGCTCCTTCCAGTTTCACTCCCACCTCCCTACCCATCTGACTTCATGCCCTTTTTTTTTCCTTCTACACTCATGGAGTCCAGTGTGTGCTGCCCACGTATTCTTGGGTGTGGGGCCTTCCCTGGAGTGTGGCCAACCTACCAGGGGCCACACCCTTAAAGAAAACAGACCCTTCCTCCTCCAGCAGCTGTCAGTTGTGATTAGCTACTCAGCTAGGGGTGCGACTTCCTGTTCATCTCCCCTCTCCACGCGGAGAGTTGGTCTGGCTTGAGTTTGCACGGATCTCCTGCAACCTTTGCAGGTCTGCCATGAGTTTATACCTCGCGGCTTTGAAGAGCCTCCATACTGTTTTGCGTGCTGGCTATACTAATTCATGCTCCCCCAACACAGTGTGGGGATCCCTTTTCCTGCATCCTTGCCAGCACTTGTCAGTTTTACTCTTAGATGACAGCCATCCCCCCCTACAATGAGATGATGCCTCACTGCGAGTTTTTATATGGTCTCTGAGGTTTGGTGATTTTGAGTATCTTTTCACATACCTGTTGGTCATTTTGTATGTTTTTCTGAGAAATGATGATAATTTCTTAGGTCTATTGGTATTTAGTTTTAGGGGGTTCCCTGCACCAGGCCTGAGTAGAATTCATAGGTTGATCAGTTTGTCTGAAGACTGCACATCTCCATAATTCTCCTGAGCTTTTCCATCTGCTCCCTGGACCATGGCTGTGTGCATAGGAGCATCCCTCTCAGCTGGCACACATCTCATCAACTACACTTACAGAGCTGAGACTGAGGATCTGTCAATCATATCTTCTTATGGATTTTCTAGAGGATTGGGGATCTGTTAGTCACATGACCCCATGACCACATGGGAGTGGAGATCTGCTAGCCCTTTGCAGTCATACACCATGATAACTCCATCTGGGTTGACAAGAATCAAGTGTTCTTGCAACTTCACGTTGGTGTGGCTATGCAGAGCCACAGTGAAGAGGCACTCTCAAGATGCACAAAGGTGAATTCTGAGTCAGCTACAGGTTTTCTGATGTTCCTATGTATTTTTGTTAGCCCCAGCAGCAATATGGTTGTCCTCTTCAGAAGTCAGTTAAGATTTATTTTCAGATTTATTTATTTAAAATTTGTGTGTGTGTGCGCACATGAGTGTTATACCCACAGAGGCCAGAAGAGGGCATCAGATCTCCCGGAGCTGGAGTTATAGATGGTTGTGAGTTGCTTGACACGGGTGCTGGGAACGACCTCGGGTGCTGATACAAGAACAACAAGCCCTCTTAAACACTGAGCCCTCTCCGTCCCCCCTAACCTAAGCCCCCCACCCCCGCCTAAGCATTCCTGAGTCTGTGTCAGCCACAATACTGCAGAGCAGAGAGGAACATACTTGATTTGTTCCTGTGTTTTTGAATGTTCTGGTGATTAAGATTCTATTGCATCCCAAGGTATTTAAAGAGCCTCACCTGGACATGGAATTATCCAATTTAGACCATGATTTTAAAACAATCAACTGAAAAGAATCACTTTGTAAATAATTCACAAATTGCTTCTTTTCCTCTGATTACATCACTCACACACCTGACCCCCATCATCTCATTTTATTGGTTTGTTTTTGTTCTCACTTTTGTCTGGGTGGACTTCTTTGGTTTTGTAGGGAAGGTAAAATCATGGGTATTATGTATAGGTACTTTTACTGAGGTGTAAGTGCCCTATTGAGAAATCTCAGTTAATCCTAAAGAGGATTGAAACAGTGTAACTAGAGAAGCCATGCTATAGAGACCAAGCTTTGGGGCCTCTCAGTGGAACTTAATACCTGAAAACTCTTACTGCAGCAATTAAAGCCAACTGTCCCTTTTAGTAAAATCAAAGTCTTAACCCATTATTTTCTTTTTCCTCCCATGAGAAATTTACAACATTTACCTTTTCCTAAGCATACTAGATTTTTCTTAAAAAAAAAACAAACAAACCACAGTTTAATTTTATTGCTTTCCGACAAAAGTGGGAATGCACACTACATGTAAATAGTCAGGATCTAACACAATGATTCCTTTACAGACACTTCCCCAATACTGAGTTCCATATTATGAGAAAGCCAAGAAACAATGGAACATTGTTGGTCTCTTTGCCATGATGCCTCAGCTCCTCTCTTTACCTGGCTTCCTATCTTTGGGTATTCACTTACCTTTGATCTTTCCCTAAAATTCAATCCACACAGCTAATCAATGAGACAGCAAGAATGTATCTACATACTGATATATTAGTCGGTGCTGCAGTATTACTGCCACAAGATACCTGAAGTGGATGATGTTTGGTAGAAAAGGGGGCTCGGTTATAAAAGCTTAACTCACATTTTAGAGGTTCAAGATCTTGGTGCCTACATGGGTTCAGGGCAAAGGGCAGGTGAGAAGAGCAAGCTTGTAAGTTAGAACAAGTGGTATGATCTTGAGCCTGGAACCTAAGAGCCTGGGTTCCCTCAAGGATACACCTCCAGTGACACAAGGCCCTCCCACTAGGTTTAACTACCCAGAACTTCCACCACCTCCCAGCAATGCCATGCAGGACTCAAACACAAGCCCTTGTAGGATGCTCACCCCATAACCAAACCTTCCCAACAACAGGGCAAGGATTAGCATATATCTGCCCCTGACATGGGGTTATTTTTTTCCTCAAAACCATCCTCTGAGGTGTGTCTCACTGCCTGCCTTTCACAGGGGCACATTCATCTCAACAAAGGAAAACGGCGCATCCCAGACACAAGCTGGGTTTTCCATCGCTTTCTGACGGAAAGCAGTTGCTGGGAGTCATAGGTGTGGGCAGAGCCTGGCTGCCCCTCAAAGTCATCTATGAGCTGACGTCACAGTTTGATCAATTAACAAAATCATTTTAACACACACTTGACACTATTGGGTTAAATCATGGCCAAAATATATTGTAGTAGAAAGTTTTTAAAACCTGATGCACCTGCTAGAGAGATGGCTCAGTGGTTAAGAGCATCGCTGCTCTTCTTGAGGACCCGACTTTGGTGCCCAACACCTACATGGAAGTTCACAATCATCTATACCTCTAGTTCCAGGAGATCCAGTGCCCTCTTCTGGCTTCTGTATGTACTTGACACACAAGGTATACACACATACATATACAAACACACATATACACATAAAAAATTTTAAATAATAAATCTTTAAAAAAATAAGAGTAAAGAATCCCTGTTTCCCTTGTGCTGTGAGACTAATACCTCTAAAAGAAATAGATCTCAGAGGTTAAAGACTCATGGCCTAATAGACAGGAAGTGTCTTTCCATAGTCAGAAATAGGAAGCATTTTTCCTCATGAGTCAAAGGAGAATGTGATGGTAAAGGAGTGTTTCCTATTGAGGGGATTTTTGTCATGATCTCCCTCAGTTACAACCAAAACCATTTACAAAGAGCTTTTTGGAGAGTGAGCCATCTACATACATAGATGCTTTCTGTATCTCCTTAGAGTGGCGGGTATTGATTGAGTGTTATGATGCTAGACAATACTATTTCATTCATAATACTCAGCCCCCATTAGCATACATACATATTCATGAAAATGATGAACGGGTCTTTGTGAAAACTATAACAAATGGTTAGAATGACTTTAGGCAAAGCCCTGAAAATGTTAACTATCTTCTCAGCCAAAGTCACCCAGGAGATCTGCCCTCAGCAACTGATGGAGAGGAAAGGAATTTGGGGCTCACAGTATTTGTTTCTAGTGGATTGATTTCTGTGCTCTTAATGGCTCTCATCCAAATGTGCATATACTCACATATATGTGTATATGTACTAGTTAGTGTGAGATGTGTGTATGTGCGTCGGTACACATGCACATGTGTGTGTTTGTATGTGGAAGCCAGGAGTTGATAGTAGGTATCTAGCTCAGTTGCTTACCACCTTTATGTTTTGAGTCACTGTGTCTGGCCTGAGTTCACCATGCAGGCTATACTGGCTGGCTAGTGAGCCCCGGGGTTCTCCACGACCTCTCTGTCCCAGGATTTGGGTTATAGACACACTGTTACACCCAGCTTCTTATGTGGGTTCTGGGGATCTGAACTCAGGTTCTCATGTTTGTGCAACAGACACCATATTGACTGAGCCATCTCTCCCTCACCCCAGAAGATATTTTTTATGCATAAAGATGAGGATGCAGTAGGCATTTGGAGTCCTTGTCCAAGGCTGCGATGCTGAGTGAAGGCAGAGGCTGGCATTCACATGCTGTCAGTGTCTGACCATGTTATTATACCCCAACTCCTCACTGGTGGTCACAGACCTCTACTTCCAGTCTCAGAACACATCCAAAGTAGCGTCTAGAACCAGGTGAGTGACCTGTGGAAGACACTGGCAATCAACTGTAGTGTCTCTTTCCACAAAGCCTTGACATGGCTTCAGGTAGCCAGTTGCAATCAGCCATGTTTGGCTTTTGAAATGACACCCACTTGCTGACCACATGCTTGAGGACCGGGTACCCAAATGAAAATCCCATGCAGATAATGCTAAGGCACAGTGGGAACAGATGTTGGCCACAGTCAAGGGATGGTTTTGTGGCAGCCATTTATTTCATGGCCGCTCCCTCCAGCTTTGGTTTTAATTCTAGTTGTTGAGAACACTGTTTATGTCGATGTACAGGAAATGAAAAACAAAAGAAGGAAATTATCAAATGATGTATTTCAGGCTGAAAATGTCATCCACATCTGTCTAAATGAGGGTGAGCATTCTTTATTTTAGTAAATTGAGATTGACTCATCTTTGTTGCTTAAAAATCTTGTGTGTGTATCCCTCCAGATGTGTGCATGGGCTGCATTCTTTCAAAAAAAAGAAAGAAAGAAAGAAAAGAAGAAAGAAACTGTACATGGAAGTCATCAATGTAGGCTTTACCATAATTCATTCAACCATTCACCTATTGGAAGGCTGTTTCTTCCTAATATTTTTATAAGCTTAAAATAATTCTCATATACTATTTTGTATGTGTGATTGATTTTATTTATGTGGATAGATACCCACCCATGTGAGACTAACAGTACAAGGAAAAAGTCTGTTTTTTTATAAATTTATTTCATAATGAGTTTGTGTATGTACCCATGTATGCTTGTGTGTGTGTGTGTGTGTGTGTGTGTGTGTGTGTGTGTGTGTATGTGCACATGGGTGTGCAGTTGCCTTCAGAGACCAGATGAGGGCATCATATCCCTTGGAGCTGAAGTTATAGGCATCCATGAACCACCTGATGTGGATGCTCCCTTATGGTTGCCTCCTGCATCAACTCACAACTACTGAGCATCTCTCAGGCATTTATCCCCCTCCAGCATCTCCTCTTCTTAGACATGCCTGTCTCCAACCTCCCCTGAGTCTTTGTTTTGTGGAGTCACCTGTCTCTTCCTCAGGACTCTCTTCCCATCCTTGCAAAGAACCACCCATCCTAAAATAAAATCTTTGGTTTTGCTTATGGCAATTTCTACCAACAAAAGTGATTTCATTTATATGGATATTGCTTTCTTGATTCCCACTTGTGGAATTTCCTTATAACCAAATAAGTACATTTTCTCTTAAAGCACAGAAAAGTAGGGGAGGAATTTTTTGACTTGCCTGTGTGTGTTGGTTCACTGAAGTTAGCATGAATTAATTTTATAATAAAAGTATGGCTTAACATAGAAGATGGGTAATTGGTCATGAAGGAGTAGGCAAAGTGATGGGGAGGGCAGTGGAAATCTGTTGTGTCTCCACTGTCTGGACCACATAATTGTGTTTGTGAAACACAGATGCACAGCAAAAAATGTTAATTTTAAAAATGTATTTAAAAAGGAAACTTTTCCACACTTGACAGTAGCTCAAAATTAAATGACAGTACTTGCTAAGTCAATTCTGCACACAAATACAAACATCACATGTAAAAAGTTAGCAAGTCGGATGTGACAGTGTGTCAAAAAGATGGTGGTTTGAGTTGTCGTGGAATGTCCCGGGCCATGGTTTGCTTTCTACTGCTGTCATAAACGCCATGACCAAAACCAGCTTGGGGAGGAAAGGGTTTGTTTGGTGTGCATGTCCTGACCACAGCCCATCATGAAGGGACATCAGGACAGGAACTCAAGGCAGGAACCTGGAGGCAGGAACTG
Source organism: Peromyscus eremicus (assembly GCF_949786415.1). Classification (NCBI taxonomy): domain Eukaryota; kingdom Metazoa; phylum Chordata; class Mammalia; order Rodentia; family Cricetidae; genus Peromyscus; species Peromyscus eremicus. The sequence continues at coordinate 17,800,222 of NC_081438.1, read as the reverse complement.
AAGCAGAGGCCATGGAGGAGTGCTGCTTACTACCTTGTTCCTCATGGTATACTCATCCTGCTTTATTATGGCACCCAGGACCACCTGCCCAGGGGTGGTACCACCCATATGAACTGGGCCCTCCCACATCAGTTGTCAATCAGGAAAATGCCCCAGGGGCCAATCTGATGGAGGCACATTCTCATTGAGCTTCTTCTTCAGATGACTATTTTATATAAAATTTACACACACACACACACACACACACACACACACAGAGAGACAGAGAGAGAGACAGAGAGACAGAGAGAGACAGACAGAGAGAGAATGAACCAATTGGTATTCAGCAATAGAAAATATGGGTCAATGCCAAAACCAAACAAACATATAGATCCGGGTTCCAAAGCCTGGGCACTCTTGTGGTTTGAAATCCATTGTTGGTGGAGTCGATAGTGGGTGGAGTTCTGGAAATGTTACTGTCAGAGGACATTGCCTGGGGAAGTACCATGGTCCTGAGCAAAGCAGATCCCACTGTTGAGCCAAGAGTAGCCAGTGGCTAGGCAAAAGCAAGGAGGGCTGACCTTCTGGTCCTCAAGTCCTTGAGAGAGATGAAGGTGTGGTAGACACTGCTGTCTCTACCTCTTTAATGTCTGGTCACTAGATCTCACAGTAGTAGTTCTGTATCTGGACACAGCTTTCTCCTGCCATCCCAGTGAGCTTCGGTTCTTGGTTTTGTTTTGTTTTTTGTTTTGTTTTTGTTTTTTTTTCCAAGAGAGGGTTTCTCTGTGTAGTTCTGGTGCCTGTCCTTAATCTTACTCTGTAGACCAGGCTGGCCTCGAACTCACAGAGTGCCTGGCTATGCCTCCTGAGTGCTGGGATTAAAAGCATGTGCTACCACCTCCCGGCTTGAGCTTCAGTTGTTGACTGGAGCCTGTCACTGCAGACAGGTTGACCATGGGCACCCTTGTTTTCTCTCTTTTATGTAGTCTGGGGACTAGCCCATGGAATGGTGCCACCTCCATGCAAGAGAGGTATTCCCTCCTCAGTGATACCTTTCTGAAACCCTCATAGTTATACCCAGTTGAGTGTCTCCATGGTGATCCAGTCAAGTTGACAAGTTCTAAATCCAGGCAAGTTGATAGTGAGACTCAGCCATCACAAAGGCTGTTGTCAAGAGGGTGGGAGTTAACTGTTGGAAAGTATGTAGGAATGGGAAAACTACTCTGTTAGTGAGACTGGAAACAGTAGAACTACCTCATGGTTCCACTGTTCCCATGGGGAGAACACACAAAGAGGAGGAGACACTCAGGGTTTGTGTATTATTTACAGGCACGAGACAAAGCTACCTATGAGCACACTAATGAATGAATGGATATTTAAAAAAAAGTGACTGTAAGAGATGAAAGACTTTCCATCCTTAAGAAATGGGGAAGGCCTGCCTCCTCCTGAAATACCCCAGTTGAACCTGAGGGACATTATGTTAAGTGAAACAAGCCAGATGCAGAAAGGCAAATACTACAGCAGACTCTGGACCTAAAAATACTGATGTCATGAAAAAGAGAGTAGAATGTTTATTGCCAAGGAGCTAGGATGGGGAAGCATGATGGTTTAAAATGGCAATCACAAACTGAATCAGTTCTAGATATCGTGTGTCCATTGTTGTGACTGCATTTAGCAAATCCCACTGTCCGCTTGAAAACTACTGAAAGAGTAGATCACTGGTATTCTTATTAAGTGTGTACACACACACACACACACACACACACACACACACACACACACACACACTTAGATGCAACCAGCCTCTTTGTTACAAACACCTATACTTGAGCATATGAAAATGCACTGTGCATTTGAAATCTATGTCATTTTTGTCAGCTGAACTTCAGCAACCCTGGAAGACACAGCTTCTACTATGGAGAATCAGACCCTCGTTGCTGTCCAGGGAGTGACCGCAGTGAAGTTAGCAATGATCATCACAGCCTTGTGGTGTCTTCACAGGTTCCTTCTTCATGTAACATGGAGCAACTGATAACTTACAGCCTGCTAGATACTCTGAAATTATAATGATCCAGGAGCCATTTCTTCCTTCACAAAGATATCTACGTAATGAGGGCCATAACCACAAAGCCTATGTAATACATATTAATATAAGAAAGGTATATGGTATTAGGTAGAGTACCCTGGCATCTTGCCTTATGCCTAGATGTTCAGAGGGTCTTCAGGGTGAAGGGATGACTCAGTGGGATGACTCAGTGGGAGTCATCCCAGCAAGCAAGATCCTCCCCCAGACTTCTTCTGTCTTCATAATAAAGCATAGCAGTGGGGTGTGCCTATAGGTGTGTGTGGGTTGTGTTCCAGCTCAAGGGTGCTATCAAGTGTTTTGATTTCATTTAGATGCTCTTGTGTGAATAACTGTGGAGTGGGTGACACTGTGGATTCATGGCTGGCTAAGATGTTAGTTATGATAACTCAGGCTGCTTTCTATGCAAGCAGTAATTATTCTTTTCTGTATGTCTCAACAATGCACCGCCCAAACCTCAAGGATAGATTTTTCCATATTGTTTTAATGTTGGCTTCTTAGAGTGGGTAAGCTTTCCAAGGTCAAGATTTCTTACCCACTTTGCACTTAGCCACATACTTGGCAGGCAATAAATATTTGTGAGACTCACAACCTTGAGGAATGAATCACCACCCTGAAGACAGTTGTCCTCAGGAACTGTGACTACTAGAAAGGAGGACAGATTTAATCGTAGTCTAGCATCAACCTGTTTTACTCCAGGGCCAGAAAAGAGCTCCAGACTTCCAAACTAATTGCATGCCCAAGGGATGGGGAATGAGATACCTTAGATTCTATAGGAATTTTCAATCTCAAACTAATGACTTGGAACAATTCTGTAGAAAATTTCCATCTTCAACTACTGAATATTAAATGAGAGGCAAGGAGTGTATTGGTTGGATATCATTTGGTTCTCTGTGGTAGAAACTGGATGGTGATAGTTTGTGCTCATTTAGACTATGTTCTCATGATTACCAGGCTGCATCTACCACCAGTGTGTAGCTGGAGTTTTCCTGCCTGGCCCACAGTCAGGACAAATCTCTCTCACCTGCCAGCCCCACAGCCGCTCAGACCCGACCAAGTAAACACAGAGACTTATATTGGTTACAAATTGTATGGCCATGGCAGGCTTCTTGCTAACTGTTCTTACAGCTTAAATTAATCCATTTCCATAAATCTATACCTTGCCACGTGGCTCGTGGCTTACCGGCATCTTCACATGCTGTTTGTCATTGTGGTGGCTGGCAGTGTCTCTCTGACTCAGCCTTCCACTTCCCAGCTTTATTCTCCTCCTTGTCCCGCCTACACTTCCTGCCTAGCCAATGGCCAATCAGTGTTTTATTGACTAATCAGCAACACATTTGCCATACAGACCATCCCACAGCACCAGTGTCTGAAGCTCGCTGGGCTGTTCTTGTCTTGCATGATAAACAGGCGAAATCCCTTCCCAGGGCGTGAAGATAGTTGTTCCCTCTCCTCTAGAAAGAGCGGGAAGGAAGAGATGCCCAATTAACAGGAACACAAAATGTCTCCAGAAGTCACAGAAAGCTCCACTACATTTTTATTTATTTGTTTTTATTTTATATGGATGAGTTTGTCTGCACGTATGTCTGTGTTCCACATATGTGTCTTGTGTCGGTGGAGAGGCCAGAAGAGGGTTCCAAATCCCGTGGAACTGGAGTTTCAGATGATTGTGAGTCACCGTGTGGGTGCTGCAAACCCAATCCAGGTCCTCTGTAAGAGCAGCAGGTGCTCTTAACCACTGAGCCATCTCTCCAGCCCTAAACTCCGCATTTGAAAACTTAAGCAGAGCCATGTACTGGCCACTCTTAGACACGGGTGGAGTTGTTATCTGCTTCTCCCCACCCCCCTGGTTCATTGCCAACCCCACCCCCCAAAAAAACTGAAAACAAACAAAAATAACCCCAAACAAACAAGCAAACAAAAACCCCAAAGTTCTTTCCATCTAAGGGAAAAGGAGAATAATGTATTTGGGGTAAACAAGTAACCGTGTCCTTACCAGAGAGTTCCTGAATAAACAAGTCAATTCATGGTATCTGGGTGTGTTGGCTAGAGCCCAAGAATCATGGGGAATTGGACTCTACATTAGCAGTGAGAGTTCAGGGTAAGTTTTAACAACACAGATTTTGTCTTGGCTCCTTTAGAATGCCTATGAAATGAAGTCTTCTGACATTTCGACACATTGTTCTGTCTCAAATAGGCTGCTTTTAAAAACAAAATTAACAACAGCAAAATGTTGAGTGATCATGATACTGTATTTGGTTGAAGTGCACATTTGGTAATTTCTAAATTAAGCGGAAAGGTTGAACACATGTGTTTACATCCCACTCTGCAAAGTGGACACATAACATCAGGAAAGAAATGAGAAAGACAATAAACTGATGGGGGGAGGAAATCTGGAAAAGGCAGAAGGATCTGTGACTGATGAGAGGGAAGCCAAGCAGGTAAAGCCTGGGATGGAGCAGATGCAGTCACCCCCAGAGTCTCAGAGCAGCTCTGGGCTCGGATATGCTGATCTGGCTGGAAGCTAGCAAGGAAAAGAACTGCTGGACTGAAGGAGAAGAGGCTGCCAGAGTCGTGAGGAAAACAGAGGAGTCCAGTTGCCCACAGCCACCTTACACTGCACAGTGATATGGCAACAGTTAGACCATTGAGAGCAATCAGAGCACAGATCTGGGGGGAAAGGAGTGAGGTGTTGTGTGGCGATATTTTATTTGTGCTGAAATGTGGTGATATTTTATTTGTGCTTTAATAAATAAAGCTTGCCTGGAGATCAGAGAGAATGGCAAGCCATTTTAAGTAAACAAAGAAGTAAGGCAGTGGTAGTATATGCTCTTAATCCTATCACTTAGCTGGCAGGATCTCTGTGTGTCCAAGGCCACACTAGGGAACAGAGCCAAGTGTAGTGACACATGCCTTTAATCCCAGTACCAACCATAGAGGTCTGGAGGTCTGTACAGACAGACAGAAAGTGGCAGAGCTATGTAGGAAGAGGAAGTGATGGAGCTGGGCTAAGAGAGCCAATAGAGAACAGAACAGAAAAGGCATATAAATGTGAGTATATAGGAAGAAGTTCTTTGGAAGCTGCAGAGGTGGTGAGGTGAGGTTAGCTCATGGTTTGTTCTAGTCCTCTGATCTTTCTCTCAGGCTTTACCCCAAATTTCTGGCTCCGTGTTTTTTTTTTATTTATTAAGGCCATTTAGAAATTCGTCTACAGTGTTGTCTTACAGATGGCATAACTGTACTCTGGGAAATCCAGGAACTGATGTGGGAAATGAAGAAAGAAAAATTAAAGAAATAATAGATTTATGAACCACCATAAAATTCATAGCTTTTTGGCGAAAATAGAACAATATATTACTTTTAGAATATCAGAAAGAAAAAGATTCAAGTATAAACTTTTATTATGAAAAATTACTTAACACCCTTAAATATAACTCCACTAAATTACTAAATAGGAAAGACTTACTATGCCCTTGAATAATGTACTAGTCAAGGTTTTCTAGTGTAACAGAACTTATAGAATGAATCTATCTCTCTCTCTCTCTCTCTCTCTCTCTCTCTCTCTCTCTCTCTCTCTCTCTCTCTCTCTCTCCACACACACACACACACACACACACACACACACACACACACACACACAGTTTATTAGAATGACTTACAGGCTGTGGTCCATCTAATCCAACAATGGCTGCCTATGAATGGAAGTCCCAAGAATCTAATAATTGCTTACTATTCTGGTCTTCAGCAACACTGGAATCCCAAAGAAGTAGACTCAAATGCCAGTGAAGTAATGGACTTGCTGGAGAGGCAAGTGCGTGGAGGCAAAGAGCAGAAGCTTCCTTTTTCCATTTCCTTATAGAGGCTTCCAGCAGAAGGTGTGGCCAAGATTAGAGGTGGGTCTCTCAAAGATCCAGATTAGAAGTAGATCTTCCCACTCCAAATCAAGCAAAAACCCCTTGTAGATGTGTCCCTCCGTTTGGGGGATTTTAGTTATTTCTACATGTATTCGAGTTGATAACCAAGAATAGCCATCATAAATATTCCTAATATTGAGGCTGGAGACACTGCTCAGTGGTGAAGAGTGTTTTCTACTATTGAAGAGGACAAGATCAGTTTCTAAAACCCATGTACGGAGGTCACAACCACCAGTTATTCATGGTCCAGTGTTTCTGATGCCCACTTCTGGCTTCCACAGGCCCAGCACTCACAGGTACGTACTCACACAAGCACATAAGTGAAAATTAAATAATGTCTAAAAGATGAGAATGTATTTCTGGAAAGCAAGTGACTCCTAAGACTTAAGTGTATTTATAAGAGAAAATGTGTTCACAAATGCAAGAGCTAGCAGGTAAAAACTAAATCCCTTTATTATCTGCAAGTAAGGAAAATGCAGTCAATTGTGACTCAGAGTTTCAGAAAGAAAATATCACACCAATGTGTGACATAAACAAATATGGGTCTTGAATAAAACCATGTTACAAGGGCATAAAACACATAAAAGCTGGAGAAATATGTCTTGCCCATCAGACAGCTGCAGCTGATCCCACCACATTAGCTGTTATGGATCAATAACTCTATGAGAAAAGGACCAGAGATAAATAATTTGCAAAAAGAAAAAGGTAAAGGGAGTTTTGAAAGGGCTATTTATATTATTCCAAACATGAGAAAAATATTTTTAAAAAGTGAAAAAGCAGCTAAAGGAAGTAACTGTGACCAATGTCAGGAAACAGAATTAATTGTGGGAAGGGAGGGGTTGTTTTCATATTATTTTATCCCTTTATGTATTATTTAATGTCTTAAGCATTTACCTGAAATTGCTTAGTAAAATATTTGAAGTAAAATTTAGCTGAGTAGCTAGGAGTATAACTCAGTGGCATAGCATCTGTCCATTGTGCTCAAGACCCCAAGTTCTACCCCCAGCAGGAAACCCAAATTATGTACAAAAAAAATCTCAATTTTAATTTTTTGAGGGCTGGAGATGACTCGGTGCTTATGTACTCTTACTGTTCTTGCAGAGAACCAGAGTTTAGTTCCCAGCACCCACATGGTGCCTCATAACCTCCTGTAATTCCTGATATCCTGGTCTCCACAGGCACTGCACTCCATGTACACACACAACACACATGCACACATACACACGCACACACATACACATGCACACATATACATTGATTAAAATAATTCCAAAAATCTTTTAAAAGAATATTATTTTTTTCTTTGGCAACTGAAAAAGACATCACACTCCCTTTTGTTGAGATTTATAATGGCGTATGCCAATTATATTAAAGGTTAATAATGTACATTAATTTAAAAAGGAAGCAATTGTTAAAAGTTAATAAAAATCTAAAAGGAGATGCATATAGAAATATAAATAAATATGCATCCTTTGTTATGTAAAATAGTGAGCCTGGAGAAATGGCTCAGCAGTTAAGAGCACTGGCTACTCTTTTAGAAGACCCATGTTCAATTCTCAGCACCCACATGGTGACTCACAGTTTTGGGGAATCAAATGTCCTATTCTGGCCTCCATGGAGGCCAGGTCTGTGGTACATAGAAATACATGCTATCAAAACACCCATACGCATAAAATAAAACAACAAACATTTAAATAGTTAAATATTTCAATGAGGATTAGGACTCTCAGTTTAAAAAAATTCTTCAAATTCATTTTATCTAGTATTGGCTTTTCTGTTTCTGGCTACAAAAAAAAAGACCCAATTTCTTCTATTTTCTTTTCTTTAATTGTTAGCATCAGCATCTAACTAAAGATGCTTATTAAAAGAATATTTTTACAGGAAGATGATGAAGCATTTGTCTGTGGTTATTGCTCTGTGGACCGGCGGGGAGAGAGACTGCAAGTTTCCTTTGTAAAGTGGTACTGGAGGATGCTCTCTTGTAGGTCAGTCGGGTTATTCCATTACGATGCCTATAAATCAGATCTGCGTTCTGTGAAATTAATACCATCTGTTTTGTCACGGCCCCTGAACGTTTGAAGTCAGGAGAGTAGGATGCAGACAGTGCAACATATTGTCTCTCTCCAGCTTATTTTTATGAGGATTGAATACCAATATTTCCCCTAAACTCCATGTTAAAGGAGAATACTCATCTGTAGGCAACTATATCAAAGGAGAAAAAATATAAGGAGAGTAGGAAATGTAGGGCTGGATGGGGTAGTGCATGCTTGTGAATGCAGAACTCAGGAGGCCAAGGCAGGAGTATTATCACGAGTTCAAGGCCAGCTGGGAATAAGTAGGAAGTTCAGGCTAGCCTGGGCTACAGTATAAGACCCTTCCTCCAAAATGAAAAGAGCCAATGTTTAAAATACAAGGCCTGCATGAACTCAGGCCACACAAATTCTCAGCATTGAGAAGGAAGGTGGACACGAAGTCCCACTCTTAGCTGAAGAGCTATTGATAACTATTGGGATTTTCTGTTTTCTTTAAGCATGGGACCCCTGATAGGTCCACTACATTCCATTGGGAGGCCACACAGGATGGGCAGCACACATTGGACTCAGTGGGTTTAAAAACGAAAAAGAGGACACAAATTTGGGTCAGTAGGGGAGGGTCCTAGAAGAGCTGGAGGAAAGGACTGAAATGATCAAAACGTACTGTCCGAAATTTCAAAGAACTAATAAAAACAAACAAAAAACTATCTTTTCCTAGGCAACTTACAAATATGTAAGCATGCCATTCTGCATAATACAATACTCATTGTGTTAATGCTACTGTAATGTATCCATCACTAAGCTCTATGGTGGCACAAGACAGAGAGGAGCTATAAATGCACAGGGTTTCACCAAGCAGAAGATGGGAATCTGGCTCAAATTGAGCTTTGCTGAGCCCTGATTATTTTACCTACATGGGCCGATGAACTCACAAGGGGCACAATTCTATGAGAATGGCATAATAAATTAGGGAGAGTGCCACCTGGGAAGGGGGCTGAGGAGAAGGTTGGGACATGCTGGGAGAGAACGTGTAAGACCTGGTCAGAAAGATTCTAAGAGATGAACTGATAGGAGCAAGAGCACCTGTGTGCTGGGAGATGCCAAGGGGAAGGTGCCTACTCTCAGTCTTCCCCATAGGCATTATGTATGATCAGCTTGATAACCGGTATTAACACACTGAGAGGTCCAAGATTCACATGACTCCCTTCACTAATCCCTCACTGTTGCACACAAGCAAACTCTGTGTCAGCGTGTCCAAAGCCGAAACCACTGGCTGGCTGGGATTGCAGTGAAAATACACTGGTCACACTTGGTGCTTTATATTCACCATGCCATCCACACTGAACCATACAGATGCTGTAGACACCAGTCCCTGAGAAGGTTCTACAGGGTAATGAGCCCTGAGGCTCACAGTCTGAGTAGAGCATGGTCCTTTTTAAAACATGAATTCTTTGAGAATTTCACACATGTCTGCAGTATATTTTGACCATGACCACCCCTTCCCCCTCCAAGACCTTCCAGACACCCCTGGCCACATCTCCCTCCCAAATGCATGTCCTCTTTTTGAAACCCATTGTGCCCAATCTTTACATGCATGGGTATAAGGCCATCCTCTTGTAACATGGGCAGTCTACCATGGGCCATGCTCCTGAAGAAACCTGACTCCCTCCCTAAGAAGCCTACTACTGCCAAAGTTCCTCATGGGGGCAGAGAATAGTCACAGAAATGTGGTCACCTTATCAGTACCTTGATGGGGATGTTGTTCTGTATGTTATGAATATGTGTTGCTCTGATTGGTTGATAAATAAAGCTATTTGGCCAATGGTGAGGCAGAATAACTTTAGGCCGGACATTCTAACTAGAGAGACAGGAAGAAGGCAGAGAGAGACTCCAGCCAGCTGCCCAAGGAGCAACATGTAATGGGATGCAGGTAAAGCCACAGAAAACATGGCAAAACATAGATTAATAGAAATGGATTAATTTAAGATATAAGAGCTAGCTAGCAGGAAGCCTGCCATGGCCGTAGTTTAAAAATAATATAAGCCTCTGTGTATTTACTTGTCTCGGAGCAGCTGTGAACTGGGCGGACACAGGAAAACTTTCAACTACAATAACTACACCTTTGAATGACATGCCTCTTCTTGCTCCAGCAATTATTAACTGTCTATAAATACTCAGGATGAGGCGGGGTCTTGTGAGCCCCTATCCTTCCACTGTAGTTTGCTTTTTCTGCTGCTGTGATTAAATACTGACCAAAACCAAGTTGAGGAAAGGGTTTATTTGGCTCACACTCCCATGACACAGTCTGTCACTGAGGGAAGTCAAGGCAGGAACTCAAACAGTAACCTGAGGCAGCAGCTGAAGCAGAAGCCATAGAGCAACTCTGATCTCTGGCTTGTTGCCCATGGCTTGCTCAGCCCGCTTTCTTGTAGCACCCAGAAAGACCAGCCCAGGAGTGGCACCACCCACAGTTGGCTGAGCCCTTCCACATCAATCATCAATCATGAAAATGCCATACAAATTTGCTCATGGACCAATCTGATGAAGGCAATTCTTCAATTGTGGTTCCCTCTTTCCTGGGTGACTCTAGTTTGTATCAATTGACCAAGACTAGCCATCACACCATCCTTGACAGGCTGTTGACATGCCCCCAACTTGTGCAAGTCTTAGTCCCAGGTACTGGGAGTTTAAGGGTGCACAGCTGTGTCATGACTGGATAATAGCATTCCTCAACACTTCCCCCTCCCTTTGACTCTTAATGTCCTACAGGATGAATAGCATGAAGATGCTGGAGTTCTAGGAGAGACTGCCTTATACCAGGGCATAGAACAGAAATGGGAGGCTGCGAACTGACTGTCCTTGTGGTATAGTAAGAAAAGCACAAGTTTGTAGTAAAATAAATTCTTAAAGAAGAATTCATGGCCCTGGTTTACATGAGCAGGAACAAGGTGCACATTCCATAGTACCCTCCCTGCAAACACACACACACACACACACACACACACACACACACACACACACACACAATTGCATAAATATGGTATGTGTGTCTGTGTGTATCTCTTTCCAGCATTAGAGGGACGAGAGACCTTACTTCCTCTAGGTTTTGTTTGTGTGTGTGTCAACATCTCCAATATGGGCCACTCAGTGTTTGTGTGGCATTTCTGAATTCATCTCTAATCAACGAGGATGCTTCCTACTGTATTGGTGGTATTAAGCTCCCCAGTCTTTGCTCCATAACAGACGAATGCATGTTTACTGTTTAAAGGCACCTGATGTTCACACTGCATATGTAAAGAAACACTTCTGTTTGTTTCCAGGAGTAAGAGCAACACAGGAGGCTTGTAAAAGGTTGTCGAGGAATTAGCTTTCTTAGTTGGCACAAGGGGTAGAAATGATTCATGTAGAGATTCACTCCCCAGGTCAGGCATCCACAGGCTGGGTGCCTTTTCACCCAACTTGTTTTATTGCTGAAATAGCAATGACTCAAAAGTATAGAAATGCTTTATACAACCCCGGGAGTCTTCTCCAAGAGTATCTGTGAACACTCACATTCCCACACTTTGCTGTATTGTCTTCTGAAATGTGAGTGGAATGTTGTATGAGTGCCCTCCTCAGATACATAGCAAATTTGAGGTCAGCCTGGGCTACATAGCAACCTTAGCTCTCCTCTCAGTCTAGCAGAGTAGATCAGAACACAGGCAAATGTACATTTATGATCTTTGTTTCACATTAAAAATTATTAATTGATTTCATGGCAGGGCTCTGTGTATGGAGATCAGAGGATAACTTACAGCTGTAGTTTCTCTCTTTCCATCATGTGGATCCTGGAAATGCAATTCAGGACTCTAGGCTTGTCTAAAGGTGTCTACCTGATGAGTCATCTCACCAGCCATGATGATCTTTTGGAGTACATAGAATTGGCACATAATTTGACTATGGAGCAGCTACCTAGCATGTACTGGTTATTAGCTTTGAGCTCCATCTCTGCAAAATGAATTAGTGAACAAATCAATAATAAATAAATGGTAAACAAGTAAGACTAGGCATTGAGTGTATTCAATAGGCTTTCCTAACTTGTGGCCATTGAGCAGTGCTGGAACCCATGAATCTGACTCAGTGTGGTCTGCACACAAGGTTGTAGGAATCCATGTGTGTATATGCGGAGATATCTGCATCCACTTATCTTCACGTAGTTTTGATGACTGTCACAAGCAATCACATCCCCAAAGGCTCATTATCCTTGAAATTCTGGAGCCTCTGACTCAGAGCACATGCTATTATCTCTCCCAGCTCTCAGTGTTATATGCACACTGCACTGTGTAAACATCCAGTACCCAAGAGTCTACAGTCCCAGCCTGATTGCTCTCAGCCTCATCTAATGCACTCAAAAGTAAACTCAAGAGGCAATCAAAACAATAGAAGAAAAGTTCCAAGCTTTACAGAGAGGTGGGGAGGGATGGGAGCAATTAGACTGGCCTTCTATCACATTAGCAGAAAAGGTAAAAATCAAACATCTCCTCACCACAGAGGACTCCAAATGCAATACTGCACTCATACAAATTCTCACAGTTCAGTGTTCTCTCCGTAATGTAAGGAGAAATGCTAGAGAGGTGTTTAGAAAAGTAACAGAATAATCCTAAAATCCAGCTACATGAAGAGCTGCTTAAAAATACCTAAAATAGTTAGGAGAAGAGAAGTGACGAAAGATAATCCACCAGGCAGACACAGAGCCGTGAGCCTAGGGCAACAAGTGGTTTGTGGGGAGATGAGAAATTAAACATCCAGCCAAGTGTGCTTGGGGGAGGGGAGGGGCGCGGCTTAGCCTGGTGCTGTCCGAGGTCCTGACACCAAGCAGATGTGCACAGCAGCTGTTTGTGGGTGTCTGAGGTTTCTTTCCACAAGTCATATATAAAGAAAAACTTTTGTTTAGTTACTAGGAGTTAGAACATTATTGCTGTTCTATTTTAATTAATGGTATGGTGGAAACACCCTGGCCAAAAAAATAACAAGACTGGGGAAGGTTTTTATTTGACTTACACTTCCAGGTTTCAAACCACCCTTTGGGGGAACATAAAGCAAATAGCCACTTAATATCCATAGTCAAGATCACAGAGAAATAAATGCAATTGTGCTGCCTGCTTTCGGCTCAAGCTCAGCTCACTTTCTTTATTTGTACGTAATTCAGTGCCCTGCCTAGGGAGTGGTGCCTCCCACAGCAGGCTGGATCTTCCCACATCAATGAACAGTCAAGCTAATTATCCACAGCCATGCCCACAGGCCCACCTTATCTAGATAATTAACACTCTCTTCCTCAGTGATTGTGCATTGTTTTCAGTTAATAGTTAAGACTAACCAGCACAGAGATTTTCATAAAACTGGCGGCAGTCATTCATCAATCATGTAAGGGGCTCGCTCACTCTCCAAGCCTCAGCATCCACAGGGTGAAAATTTCTCACTGCCTTGTTCTATTGCTGGAATGAAAATGACTTTTTAAAAAGCATAAAAATCTTTCATTCATTTTGTTTGAACGTTTTAAGTTTCCACAACCACAAGGGATAAGTTTCTTTTGTTTAGTGTACTCAGAGTCTGGGATTGTTGGTCTAGCTTCCTTGGCTAAGATATGAATACATTTACGTTTAAGACCATCAGGATAACCTAAACAGATGTACACTGAGCAAGTGTGTGGCTCCCATTTTATTCACACCCACCTGCCATCATTCTCAGTTTGTTCTTATTTCCGTTTTTTGGCAAGTGTATGTATATGTGGTATGGCTGAGTATGTGTCTGCAGGTTGGCGTGTGTGTGTGTGTGTGTGTGTGTGTGTGTGTGTGTGTGTGTGTGTGTGTATGTGTGTGCATATGGTGATCAGAGGTTGACACTGGATGTCTTCTTCAGTTGTTCTTCACTTCATTTACCAAAGCAGGGTTGTCTCTTTCTGAACCTAGAACTTTCCAATTTGGCTAGTCCACCTAGCTTGCTTTCCCTGGGGATCCCCTGTGTCTGTCCTCTGAGTACTGGAGTTTCAGCCATGCCAGTCTGTGCAGTGTGAAGAATCAAGCCCAGGGTTTGTGCCTGCTAGGCAGACACCATTGCCTGAGCTACAGCCCTAGTTCCTAGATGATCTTTTTAGGTTTATTTGTTTTATATTATATGTATGTGTGCACGCCTGCATGTATATCTGTGCACCACATGTGTACAGTACCCACAAGGGCCAAAGGGGACATCTAATGCCCTGAAACTGCAGTTACAAAAAGTTGTGACCCACCAATGTGGGTGCTGGGAGTTGAACCTAGGTCCTCTGGAATAGCAGCCAGTGCTCTTAACCACAGAGTCATTACTCCAGCCCCTTAACCAATCTCTTAAACATGTAACTTGAAGGCTCTCCTACTTACTCCCCATTCAGGATAAAATCCTAACTCTTTAATGAACTAATCAGAAACTCCCCTGATTCTTGGCCGTGACTCTCTGGTCCCCTCGTATACTGACTCTATCTTTATTTACAACTTTCCACCTACACAGATGTCTTCACTGTCCTTCAACATGTCAGACATGTGCCAAGATCAAAGTGACTGTTTCAGTCACTCCCTTTGCCTGGAACTGGCTTCTCATTGGCTGTTCAGGTGACCCTTCCACTGTATCCAGGACTTTGCTCAAATTCACCTCCACAGATGTACACCGGGCCTCTTCATTGGTCTCTCTGCTATGTACAAGCACCACCAGCATGAATTAGCTTTGGTTAGTTTTTTTTGTTGTTGTTGTTGTTTTTGGGTTTTTTTTTGAGACAGAGTTTCTCTGTGTAGTTTTGGTGCCTGTCCTGGATCTCACTCTGTAGACTAGGCTGGCCTCTAACTCACAGAGATCCTCCTGGCTCTGTCTCCCGAGTGCTGAGATTAAAGGCGTGCACCACCACCGCCCGGCTAGCTTTGGTCAGTTTTATAACCCTGTACCCGAAACTCAGCACCCGTCACAGGAACTCTTACCCTCCTCTTTCTCCCCTCAGTACACATAACAGGACCCTGGCCTGCCTCAGACAAGGGCTCTGGACGGTCCTCACCTTGTCTGATTTACATATCTCCCTGGAGCACATCACCCTGCCTACAGCAGACATTGCTCCTTAGACCCCATTTTTAAATTACAAATCTGCTTTTCTACCTGAGATTTCTCATTCCACCCAGATGCTCTCCATCACCCAACATCTAGTTTGTGAATTTAGTCCATGTTCTGCTGTCTTGTTTTGGGGAGTTTTGTGTGGGTTCTGAAGTGATGGTTTTGCTCATCCTTAGAGAGTCATGCCTGGGCTCTTTGCCATTTCTCGGCTCCACAGATAAATGTCCTAATCATGATGGGCTGTGACAACATCCCTGCTTGACAAGCCTTTGGTAACAGGCAACAGAAATGAATCAAGTCACGTGACCTTTGTCCTATAGGGACTGAGCCTGTTTGTAAAGTTTGTTATGGGCAGACCCTTCTGTTTACATGCAAGGGACTCTCTCTGGTAATTTGTCCCTACCACTGAGTCTGAGTTTACCAGGTGCCAAGAACAATCCTACGGGACGGTCCAACTAGCTGGGCCTCCTTTAGTGTCCAAGACAGAGGACAGCCCCCAGAGAAAAAAACAAGGCAGAATTCAGTGTAACATCAGGTTCTGTAGTGAAGCCAGCTGCTGGCTGTGCACAGACAATACCCCAGGTCTCAGCTCTTCATCTTAGGTCCGCTTTTCATCTCAGGTGGGTGCTTCCGCTTCAGGGGCCAGTGTCCTGCTGACTGCCTACCTCTTGGCATCATGCCTTTGAGCAAGAGAGACTCCTCCTCCCTCTCAATTAGCAGATTGACCCTGCTCTGTGGTGCCACTCTGCCAGCAGAGGGTCTCAGTATGTTGACTACTTCCTATGGAATGCTGCCAGGTGAGCACAGAAGGGGCATGCTGGCATGCCTGGCTGGAACAAATGTGAGACTCGGAGTTTGATTTCTTCTGAAAACCTATAGATTGGGGCTTTAGGGAAGCTCTCAAAGCCGATTGATGCTCCCCAGAGTGTTTCTCTCTTTCCCTCCCTGTAATTCTCTACCTGTGTGCTAAAGGCAACTTCAATGTGTGGATGGAGAACCTGACCCTGTAGCTACCATACTCCCCACAGTCTAAGGGGGGGACTGATGCCTTCTGAAAATCTGGAACTGTGGAGATAGATATAAATGTAGCCTGGGAACCTGGCTTCCCTGTAAACCTGTTTCCTTCCCTCTTCTTCTCCAATTACTCTGAAACTCAGGCACTTACTGTCGTGGAGCTGGAGAAGGGAGAAAAATCATAGACTGGATCCCCTAGACTGGATCCCATAGACTTGGAGCTGGAGTTACAGGCAATTGTAAGCCACCTGACCTGGGTGTTAGGAATCAGACTCAGATCCTCTGCAAAAGCAGTCGTCGGTGCTGTAAATCACTGAGCCATCTCTCCAGCCCCTAAAATAAGCCTTAAAAAAAAAAAAGTAAATTGTGGTCAAGCAGCAAACAGGTATGGCGTGCTTTGAACACCCTAGCTGACAATGGCATTGGGTGAAATCCTTGGGGGGTTCCAGAGGTAGAACACCAGCTCAAGTCCGAGGATGGGGAGATGCTTGCCAGATCTGGGTGGGTGGGGGCTAAGTCTTTACTGTTGGGAATGCAGGCACAGACATATGATGTGGCATAGTTTGTTCACTGAAATGGCCAACCTAGTGACTCACTTACTCCCCACTGAGATATTGGTACTTTTCCCACTCTGCATGGAACAGCTTAGAGTTAATTTTGAAAAATATTATATATTTCGCTTGGCATTAAGATTATATATATTTTCCCCAAGAACCATTCTTCCCAAGAAAGTACGAATTACACCGTTCCCTTTTCAGCGTGGTGAGTTGAAAACATCAGTGTGTAGATTGGACCCTGTGGTCCATTTGTCAGATCTTCAAGGTTCAGATGGGATGGTTTCTGCTGTCCAAACAGTCCAGGGTGGCTCTCCTTAAGAGGACAATTGAACACAAGGGCCTGATGGCAGGCCACAGGTGTACAGAGATGGAAAATCCGGTGTCTGCTCTGACTCTACACTCAGTGCATCCTCCTGACATTGGGTTGGGCATCTGACCAATAGTTTTGAAGTTTGATGATATGCATCTATTCTAGTTACTTTCTGTTGCTGTGATTAAAAACACAGTGACCAAAACCAACGTCTGGAAGAGTTTATTTTGACTTAGAGTTCTAGAGGGAGAATCAACCGTGGTGGGAATAACATGACAGCAGGAAGTGAAGAGATCACAGTTTTCTCCCCATGCAGAAAACTGGGGTGGGGGGCAGGAAGTGGAATGGGGCTCCAGACCTTTAGAGGCTGCCTCTAGTGACTAACTTCCTCCACCAAGGCTTCACCTCCTAAAACAGCGCCACCTGCTGGGGACCGAGTGTTCAAACCCATAAGCCCGTGGGGGATGTTTCTCTCTCAAACCACGGCAGCATCTTTCTCCTTCACCTCCCACCTGTGCTTCACCTTGAATCCGACGTAATTCCTGAGATACCAGCCTGAGACCTCTCCCACCCCCATCCTTAGTTCTAACTTAGTTCTCAGAAAATAATTAAGTGGAACCTCATATTCCCTATCTGGAGTTGTTACTGTTTATGACCTGAGAGGGCTAAAACTTTATTTTCATATAATAATTTGCCATCACCAAAGTTCATTCACTTTTTTTTTACCATAGATTTTAGGTTGCTTCTTGACATGCGCATGTGTCTACATCTGATACCTTCCCCCCTTATCCCTGTGATGGTTCCTCTGTGCCATATTTTTTTTTTTTTGGTTTTTTCAAGACAGGGTTTCTCTGTGTAGCTTTGCACCTTTCCTGGAACTCACTTGGTAGCCCAGGCTGGCCTCGAACTCACAGAGATCTGCCTGGCTCTGCCTCCCGAGTGCTGGGATTAAAGGCGTGTGCCACCACCGCCCGGCACTGTGCCATATTTTTGCCTATGATTGATCTGTGGTGTTGTGAGTCCCTCTTTGCTCTATTTCCTAATCAGCTGTCATTACACCTCAATTTTTACATATAACTTTATCATCACACTGTATACATTGTTTATTAAAATGTACTAGAATTTTGTATAGGAGATCTGATCCGTTGCTAGACAGACGGATGAACTGGTGGATGAGAGGGAGGGAGACAGACAGAAAGAAAAGGAGGGAGGAAGGAGATAGGTCATAACATGGTAGAAGATGGGTAAATAGGTGGAAGTTGAGGAGATATGTAGATAGATGTTAGAAAGATGATTGATAGGTGGTAGATAAGATAGATGATAAGATTAGATAAATAGATGATGATAGGTGATTGATGATGATGACAGATGATGACAGATGATTATAATAGATAAGATAAATGGATGATAGAGATAGATAGACAGATAGATAGATGATAGATAGATAGATAGATAGATAGATAGATAGATAGCATCCCCAGTGATCTCCCTGAGCTGAGGACCACTTACCCACAGGCTCATTTGAATAGCTCGTATCTTTCAGCCTTAACTTCATTTGCAGACTTTGTCTTGCTTGCACCATAAGGGTCAGATACAGGCAGGGTCCTTGTCATTGTGCCTACAAGAGTGTCTTCTCTTCTCACCATTGTGCTTTTCAATGTTGGAGCATAAGAACCACGAGAGTGGTCGGGGGCAATTGAGCAGGCACATGCACAAAACTTCTGGGTCCTGCATACACCTGCTTGCTACCTCAGGGCTTTCTCGTATGGCAGCTCAGAGTTTACCACCCCCAACCCCCGTTGGTTTTATCTACCTGGTAGCTCTTGGCTTCCTGATGGCTCTCTGATTGCGCAATCTGAGGGGAGCAAATATGAACCTCAGAACAATGAAGTTGCTGTGAGTTCTTGGAACCAAATGCTCCCTGAGTGCCGCTTTCTACCTTGTTTGCACAGTTTAGGAGATGGAAATCATGGGAAAATAACAGGCTGTGGTGTTATCTGTAGAAATCAGCAATCAATAGCAATCCCTGGTTGTACCAGACACTTCCCTACACCCTGGGAAAGCGTCAAGGGAATAATAATGTCTTTAGCTTCCTGAACCCCCAACTCCCAGCTCTCACTGTTTATCTTATTCTCAAAATAGGTTTTTACCATCCCTGGTGACACAGGTGTGTCATCTCAGCTACTTGGAAGCCTGGGGAAAGAGGACTACCATTTCAAAGCCATCCTGGACTACAGAATAAATCCAAGGCTGGTCTGAGCAACTTTTTGAGAGCGTGTCTCAAAATAAAAAGGAAGGGCTGGGGGTCAATGGTAGAGTGCTTACCTAGTGTTCACAAGGCCCTAGACTTAATCTACAGCTCTGCAGAAATCAAAGATGAATTTCTTGTTAATCATGTGCATCAAAAGGAGAGGGAGTTTGGTTTTCTACAGCTACCCCTCAGATCACCTCTCAGGACTATATATCATTTAGTTTTATGGAGTGAGTTGGAAAGGTTAAGTGTGCACCGTGATTTAGAATGGGCATTCTTTCAAGACCCTGCGAGTCAAGAGCACCGTGAAGGCAGATTTCTGACCCCAGGTGATGGCTACACACCTAGGGAGTGGCAGATGATGAATACTCTATCTCCCACACGAGCATGAGTCTGGGAGCTCCTGGGTAAAAGGAGATTTGTAGACAGCCATTTATTTGGAGAGGTGGGTAAATACCTGCTGAGATTTCTGTTCTGAGATGCACTGTGAAGGGGGTGGGCACTGAGAGCAGTAAGCCTACTCTGTAGCTTTGAACCAGAGGCAGGGACAACATTGCTAGTGTCACTTTAATGATAAGATGGCTTTTTCTTTCTACTTGCAACTGTAGACGATATAAGACATTAAATAGACCAATAAATGTGTTTATGTGGTGTGTGTCCAGCAGGAGCAAATCCAAATTAGGGACTATCTCCATATTTTTTGCAATATTTATGTCTTAGGAAAATATTAAAATGATGTAGAAGTAAGTATACAGACAGCTCCATACAATAACCAGAGAGATGATTTAGCAACTAGCCCTTGCATGTTGTTTTAAGAATTAAAAGGTTCCTATTTAAAGTCATCTTGAAAACTCTTCTATCTTTGGGCAGAATGTCAATGTACATACTATAAGGAAAATCTGTGGGGCTGGGGAGAGGCTCAGCTGTTAAAGGTATATAATGCTCTTGCAGAGGACCTAAGTTCAGTTCCCAGTACCCACATGGTGGACCACTCTTAACACTAGTGTTAGGGGATCTGTCGCCCTCTGCTGGCTGCTGTAGGAACCTCACTCACATGCACGTACAGACACACATACATACATACACACATACATACATACATACACACAAAACAAAAAAGACAAATGTTCTCTTAAAGCTCCATTAGCAACAAATAAAGATGACAAGTGGATTTTCCCATCTCATGAAAGTTCATACTGCTAGACACCCCCAAGGCAGGTGTGTGTTCCTCAGAAGATTCTCATTCTTATGTCTTACTACTCACAATTTCTGGGGTCCTTGTTCCCAGGACCTGGGAGACACCATCAAGCCTTCTCTAAGCCACAGAAAATGGAAGAAGGGGCAACAAAGAAGCAGCTGTCTCTTATGGACATGATCTTAGAATTGTACAAATGAATTATTCTCGTTTTCCACTGTGTTTCTTGATCATATGGAATGCCATGGAGACCTTGAAAGGAAGCCACAACTGGATTAAACTGCAGAGAACAAATGGCCGTGGAGTGCCCAGCACCAGTTGATACATCTGCAGTACAACCTCGACACCTAAGGCTCAGGGAACATAGTGGAAAAGGGGTGGGGTGGAAAGATTGTAAGACCCAGAGGACCAGGATGGCTCCATGACAATGTTTTCTATGTATGATGGGGAAACTGTACCATGAGATCAAAACATCGTGGTCACCAGAACAAGACCTGAACAAAGACCACACAAATCGGTTGGGGTAACCGTGTAAGGCTCCATCCCTAGATGTAGAGCTACATGCAAGCAGCGGGTACTGGGATGGGAGGATCAGCATTTCCTCCCCCTCCTTTGATACTTCTGAGTGCTTAGGTATACATTGACCTCAAGCCTCCTTTAAACTCTATAGTCAACATAAACTTCTATTTTGCATTTCCCACTCTTCCTGGAAGAGAACTTCCTGAGGTTAAGGTGTGCTGTGGCGCCCTCACCTGGGGGCTGGCACAGTGGAATGGGTGTGTGTGTGTATCATCCATCGACAGAACGAATTTCAGTTGTTTTTGCCCCCCATTATCTTCCCTCATCCCCATCCCTCTTCTGCTTTAACCCTTCTCTTCACCAAGTCTGCCTTTCTGTCTACTTTCATGTCTTATAGTTGCATATGCCTTGCTGAGTTTAGTTAAGACGTCCCCTGCCTGAGCATGGGTGTGAGGTTGTTTACTAGATCAAAGACAACTCATCAGTACCTAGACCACTAAAGAACAGGACACCTGCTCCTGCTCCTCCTACAACCATTAGCTGCCAGTAGTCCCTCCAAGGAGTGGTGGGGCCTCGGGGCCCCTGTCTCTTCCATGGTACAGTGTTCATGGACCTGATCTTACACAGATAATTTCATGAGTATGATGGCCACCACTTCCAGATGATGTCTTTTTTTTTCTGCACATCTCGCCATCCTCTGGCTCTTACATCCTGTCCACTCCCTCTTCCATGATGTTCCCTGAGCCTTGAGGAAAGTGACACAGTTGTCCCATTTGGGGCCAGGCATTCCAACACCACCACCGATTCTCGTCACGTTGGCCAGTCACGCGTTTCCTCATTGGCTTCCACCCATTGCAGCCTTATGCTAGGAGAGTCCATAAAACCCATATGCCCTCTGTGCACAGCTGAAGAATACCTTGTGTATTTACCAAGTCATGTGACTATCACCACCATCCATCACTAGAACATTCCTGCCCCTATGTATTAGCTAATTTTCTGTTTTTCTGGTAAAACATCATGACCAAGGCGACTAAAATAGAATTTATCTGGGCTTACTGTTCCAGAGAGGGTCCATAATGGCTGGGGAGGCATGGCAGCAGGAAGCTGGGGGATTACATTTTTAACCTTACGGAGGATGCCGAGAAAGAACAGGAAGTGGGATGAGGCTGTGAACAGCACATGGTTCTTGAGCAAGGCTCCACCTCCTAGAGGTTCCATAACCCCAGTCTGCACCACAAACCAGGGACCATGTGCTCAAGTACATGAGCTTATGGGAAACCTTTCTTACTTAAACTACCACATTCTACTAAGTTCCCTTCTAACCCCAAAGCCCATCCTTGCCACTAGCCCACAGCAAGTTCTCTCTCTCTCTCTCTCTCTCTCTCTCTCTCTCTCTCTCTCTCTCTCTCTTTATAGATTTAGCCTTCTGCAAACATCTAATGTGAATATCTTCTCAGCTTTGCTATGCTTGGCTGGCATGGTGCCCGATGTCAGTACGTACAGTTGTGGGCATCCCCTGGGCACAGGGTAGCAGGGCCACCAATCCACCTTTGTCTTCACCACCATCCCCAAAGCCCTTCCTTAGTGATGTCCCTTCTGCCTTCTCATATCCAGATGGCCGGTATTTGGGAATCCTTCATCTTATGTGTCAGAGGAACCTCATCAGATAGAGTCCTATCCATAGATGGCTGTTTCCTTAGCAGAGTTTTGTGTGTGTGTGTGGGGGGGGGGCACTTAATATTTCTTCACTGACTGGTCTCAGTAATTTTATCCCCCAGCTGGGTCTGGCCCTGGAGGTCTGGGGTGGGGTCATAATTCAACAGGAAGGAGCAGGTGATCTCCCATGTTCCCGCTTTGCATTCCCAGTTCTCACAGAAGCATGCCAGGAGAAGCGGTCCCAGGCCGGGAGATCTCCCCAGTGTTTCTGAGCAGAAGCCGTAATTGACAGTAATAGCTGCAGCCGCTGGCTGAGAAGCCGCTTTCTTTTCCTTTTCTCCCCCTGTCATGGAGAATCACACAGCTTGATCAACGGCTTAGGATTCTCAGCTTCTTACTGAAAAAAAAAAAAAAATATGTGTAGTGCCGGCAAAACCACTCCGAGTGTGGAGTCATTTAATTCAATTTGTGATTTTTGCCTTGTTGCGGAGAAGACGGTGATCATGAAAGACGCTGTTGCTCTTTAAAATTGTAAATGAGGCTCTTGCCAGGAAAAATATGTCTATTCCCCCAGGAAGTGGAAGACTTTTCATTACGGGGGCCCTCGCAAGTTGGCTCTGAGTGCTGGGATTATGCCACAAGGAAGAGGCCCAGTGATGGGGTTTTGGTAGCATCCCCTGTTCTTCATTGTATCCATGGCTTTGCAAGTTGTGTTGATGTTTAGGAGTGATGACCGTCACCTCCAGGAGAGAACCAGTGTCCACCTGCATGAGCTGCTTGCCTCTGGGTTTTAGCCACCTGGACTCTGTCTTCTTCAGAAGCTGCTGAAGCCTTTTAGGAGGGCACAGAATAGTCTTCAGGGAACAAGAAAGTGAATGATGCTCAGCAAAGCTCCTGGAAGCAGTAACAAAACTTTGAATGGATTGAAAAGGGAGGGAATGGGGCTGATGAGATAGCTCAGTGGTTAAGAGCACTTGCTGCTCCTGCAAGGGATCTGGGTTCAGTTCCAGCAACCCACATGACAGCTCACAATCTCCTACTACAGTTATGGGTTATCTGGTGCTCTCAGCCCAAACTGAGAATGAGAGTATTTAGTACTCTTCCTTAGTACTCTCCTGGCATGCTTCAGCATAGGCCCCCCCCATCCCAGAAGGAAGCAGGAACAAGTCTCCAAGAAGCTGCTGTATCTGCATTTTGGTCACTCAACAGTTACCCCATCAGAGATTGACTTTTCAAATCTCTCTGGAACCCAGAGCCCCATTGGTGCTAGGAAAGTGATTGTCTAGCTGAACCATGTGCTCTGCCCTGTGTCGATGTTGCTAATGAAAACCCGGGGTGCTTCCAAGTACCATTCATTCATTCATTCATTCATTTATTCATTCACTCACTCATTCTTCCGTGTGTGTGTTCTAAGCCTCCACAGTCACACATGGCATGTTGGGCAAAGTAGATGACCCTCACCTCCATGGCTCTGAGATAGAATTGTAAATCTGTAGACAGAGACCAAATCTATTGGCTAGATAGAGGTTAGACTGGTCCACATCCTATGGATCCAGCTTTAGGTTAACAGAAGCCCCATGCCTTATGGAAACAATAGGCTATCACTTATAGCTCTGGGCTTCTAGCACCCTAAGTCTCCGAAAAACTTATATGTATGTATATAAATATACATATAAACATTAATGTACGTATACATGTGTGTTTATAGATGATGCATTTCTTCTACACTCCACGGGCTCCCACCTCTAACACTATCATACCATTGATGGTTAGTAGTTATCCCTTCAGGGGGACCACATCCTAAAGTCCACCATCATCCCTTCCTCTTACATTCATCTCTCCGACACCAAAGGGTAATAGGTACCACTCATTGTTGGTACTGTCTTGTAGTTTATTTTTGTTTAGTTTTAATCTGACCTAGTCTTTTTTCTTGGGTTTTCTGCCTACCTGGTCCTTATAGGGTTTTAATTTTCTCACATTGGGTGTAGGGGAGATGTTCTTAAATGGATGTGGGCACCCTTCCTAAGGACCTTCAACTCTATAGGCACCCAAATCACCAGGGTTAGGGTAGAAGGGCTTCCCCTCATACACCACATATGGGAGTGGTTTCCTTGGAGTTCCTGGCTCATATATGAGGCAGGGGCCATGAGCTTGAATGGCTTTACAAGTTCCCAGGCTGGCCAGGAGACAGCACTTGCTCAGCAAGCCTACACTGCCTGTGTGAACATACACAGACCTGTGAGGTCAGAATCCTCTAGAGAAAGAAACATCAGAGGTGGAGGAAAGAGACTCAGGTATGCATCACCTGACAGCTTGACTTCTAGGTACCTGGGACTTCTACAAAGTGCCACTGCCAGAGCTCCACCCCAGGATGACTTCATCTAAATCACTCTGAAAAATCCACCCTGAGCATCTTCGTGTGTGTGTGTGTGTGTGTGTGTGTGTGTGTGTGTGTGTGTGTGTGTATACACACATATGCCTAGAGTGACTGCTTTCTCGGATTTGATAAAACCTTAGTCCACAGGGTCAAGGGAATGCTGGGTGCTGACCCTTCATGAAGCTAATCCTGTTTCTGCCTCTGTAAGACAAGCCTGACTAAGGAAGGAAGCCTCCTACCTCCCCCCCTCCCATCACTGTCAGTCTCGACCTGAGTGTGAGCATTTCATCAAGTTCAGGAACCTGGTCTTCAAATGTCTCCTCTCCTTCTAGCCCTCTAATTAGAGATGTCCCCACTCAGTGTTCTGTGTCTCTCTCTACACTCTAGCTCGGTCTCCCACAGCGTATGTGAGACTTGAGTCAGTTCTGCATCCAAAATGTTTAGGATAGGTATATCACAGATCTAAGATGTTATCTCCTAGTGACCACATACTATGATAACATCATTGTTGACATTGTGACAGTAAAAGTCAGGCCTTGGGAATAAATGGGCATGCCTAAGGAAAATTGTGTGTTGGTGATACCCTCTCAGTGATGATGGTTAGAGAAAATGGGAAGAAGTCACCGTGAAAAGAGCAAGGAATGCTGGTGCACTGGCACATACCTGCTGTCTCAGCTTCTCTCGAAGCAGAGGCAAGAGGATTGCTTGTGGGGCTGGAGCCATGGTTCAGTAGTGAAAAGCATCATCGGCTGCTCTTGCAGAGGACCCAAGTTCGATTCCAAGCATCCACACGGCCACTCACACCCCTCTGTAACTCTAGTGTGGACACTGGTGTTACTGTGAGTCTTGTGGTCAGTTGTGGTGTTGGTGTCTGTGGTTGTTTTGGATGAGATATCCCCTATTGGCTCTGGCGTTTAAACACTTAGTCCGAAATCATTGGTACTGCTCAGGAGGTCTAGAGATGTAGCCTTGCTGAGGGATGGATGTCACTGGGGACAGGGTTTGAGGTCTCAAAGCTCCGTGTCATTCCCAGTCACTCTCTCTCCTTCCTGCTTAACGTTTACTACGTGAACTCTCAGCTACTCCCCACCAGCCTGCCGCCACACTTCTCCACCCTGGTGGCAGTGGACTCTTATCCCTCTGGAACTATAAGCCCGGATAAGCCATTCCTTCTGTAAGTTGCTTCGGTCTTGGTGTTTTACCACAGCGATGGAAAAAGAAGGAAGACAGCATCAGTCCTGGTGTTTGTGTTGGTATCCCCACCATGTTAGTGCCACTGTATTCACACTCCCCTGAGCCTGAGAAGCACAGTCACTATGTTTCACTATGTGCTTTCTTACTAACAGACACTTTTCCCAGTGAGTTGGAACATAGATGGCTCCTGGTTTCATTCCAGGATCAAGGATCCCCGTGTCAATAGACTGACATGTGTGTGCCGTCCATATGCCAGGCGGTCACACAGGCCTGTGTACTAATAAGCTATCTAGAGAGTGTGCCTTGAGATGGAAGAGACAGCTCCATGGTTAAGAGCACTAGCCACTCTTCTAGAGGATCTAGGTTCAAGTCCCAGCATTCACGTGGCAGCTCACAACCATCTGCAACTCCAGTTCCAGGGGTATCCAACACCCTCTTCTGACTTTCAATTATATGCACATCTGTGCACCATGTGGGTGCCTGGTGCCCTCAAAGGCCAGAAAAGGGTGCTGGATCCCCTGGAGCTGGACAGTTTTGAGCTGTGCTGGGAGGAATCGAAGTCCAGGTCCTCTGGAAGAGTAGCCAGTGCTCTTAACCACTGAGCTGTCTCTCCAGCCACCACCACCCCTTCTGACTTTCGAGGGCAAATGTATGCATGTGATGCACAGACATACATGCAGGCAAAAATACCCTTGCACACAAAATAATAAATAAATCTTTAAAAAAAAATAAATAAGAGAAATGTCATGTGCCTCCCAGTTGGCCAGTCTGGAAGAGTAAGTACTCCAGAGGCAGAGTCCAGGGCAGCCTGGAAACTGTTCCTTCCTAAGTACCACAACTCCAGGAAAAGGTAATTGGGAGGGTCTGAGGCTCACCCTCGGGTGCTGCTCCCATCTGAGCCTCTGGCTTGGGTGTCAGGGTTGATCCCCGCCTCTTCCCTAATAGCTCTCTCCAGAGAATGGTTAAGTATGCACTGGCGGTTGGCTGTGGCTTCTTGCGCTCTGAAACGCGGTCATAAAATATGCAGCACAAGATATTGTTTGCCTTCTGTGTAAACAACCCAAGCTCTAAATTATTGAACCTAAAGATGAGATGGAGAGCCATCCCGGCAGTTAATCTTATCTTCCTCCCGTCCTGTCAGAACGTCAGAGGTTTGATTTGTGTTCCCAACTAATTCCGGCTGCATATTTAAAAGAGAAAGGAGTTTTTTTTAAGCCTTGTTCTCTTAAAAAATCAACCAGACAGTCAGATAGCAATTACAGGGCTGGCAGGTGGGCGGGAGGTAAAGGAGCAGCCGGCTTGCTTTTGGGTCACTGGGAATAAAGGTACAAAACTCTCCTTTCATGTCCACATAAGTCTATGGTGCAGGATGCTTCCAGAGCACCCAGGGAGTTTTAAGTGCTCATTAGGAAGATGGGTGGGCAAGTCTGTATGTTGGAGGGTGTTTACCTATTAGGGAGCACTTTGATATGCACAGATCTGCCTCAGACTGGGGATAACCAGAGCGTCCTCCTGTAAGAAGCCTGATTACCTCCAATCTAGTAAGCTGGAGAGCTAATTTCTTTTTAATATCCCCAGTTCTTAAATAGGAACAAGGCACCGTGACATATGTCTATCCCCCCCAATACTCCAGAAACAAAGGCAGGAGGGTCAAGTTCATCCTCAGCTGCATAGAGAATTTGAGGCCAATGTAAGATACGTGAGACCCCCATCTCAAGCAACAGCAGTGACATAATTCTTAAATAGGATACTTCATTTTAAAAGGCCAGCATGCACACAGATGGTCTTACAGAACAAGGAAGTCAGGGAGGCTCTGGCTGGGACTTATGAGACCTCAGTGAACACACAACACAGCTGGATGGAGATGCTCTCAAAATGTACATCTTCCATCAGGAGGCCCAGGGCAGGCCAGCAAGCCCGAATCCAAAACCTCCATCTTTGCTTAAGAAGCAAGTGGATCTTGTACTTCAAGTAAGAAGAAGTTAGGAAAAAAACATCCCAGAAGCCCTTACTCTCCAGAAACAGCCAAAAAAAAAAAAAAAAAAACAAAAAAACAAACAAACAAAAAAAAAAAACCCTTAATGATGTCATTTCATTTGTCCAGAATCGGTGGCTTTTTCTTGGGGGGGGGGGGAGGATCTGGGGAGAATGGATGAAGCTTAGAGTCAGCTTCTCCTAGTTTATCCTATCCTATTGGGGTGAGGTTTGCTACCAGCTGTCTTTATTGAATCTTGTTGGATTCATGTTTTTTTGAGACAATGTTTCACTACATAACCCTGGCTGTCCTGGAACTCACCACATAGACCAGGCTGGCCTCGAACTCACAGAGATTTCCCCAGCTTCTGCCTCCTGAGTGTTGGTTATGAAAAGCGTGTACCACTATGCCTGGCTTGGTTGATTCACTCTTAAAACTTCCAACAAACTCTTCTAAATTTCCAACACGGACCTGGCACTTTTATTTCTTATACCGAACTCTCTGCTTTCATTTATGTAAGATCAGGTTTCGCTAATTAAAATATCCCCTGGGCACTTTCAGTACAAATCCTATCAGCCCTTCCCTCTGCCCCTGTGGAATAAGTTGAATAAGACTTGAGAACCTGTTCTCAGATCCCTCTTTCTATGTGGAATTTGGTGCTGGGTTCAATGGGAATTTCCCACACAAGAGCCTACAGTGTACATCTGTAATTTTGCTACTGTTATGAATCGAAATGTAAATATCTGATATGTAGGATATCTGACATGTGACCCCTGTGAAAAGGTCATTCAACCACCCCAAAGGGGTCACCACCCACAGGTTGAGAACCAATGATCTAGACCTTCAACACTAGATTTAGACTTGGAGGCACCCAAACTCATGAATTGAGCAGCAACTAGGTTCTCAGTCTCTTCAGCGTGCAGATGGGCATTGCAGGTGTGTGTGCATGTGTGTGGAAGTTGGAGGACTACTTCAGCTGGATTCTCTTGTCATTTGAGACAGGCTCTCTCATCTTTATCCAACAGTTCCATTCACCTAGTCCAGAGAGTATCAAGCATCTATCTGTCACTTCCTACACAGAACCGAGATTTATATATATATATATATGTGTGTGTGTGTGTGTGTGTGTGTGTGTGTGTATGTATGTATGTATATATGTGTGTGTGTGTATATATATGTGTATATATGTATATATGTGTATATGTATACATGTGTATGTATATATGTATATGTGTTTATGTACATATATGTATATACATATATGTATATGTGTGTATATGTATATGTGTATACGTGTGCATATATGTATATACATATATGTATATATGTGTGTATATGTATATGTGTATATATGTATGTATGTATATGTGTATATGTATATATATGTGTGTATATGTATATATGTATATATATGTGTGTATATGATATACACATACACGCACACACACACACACACACACATATATATGCCACTGTGCTCAGTTTTTTAAACACAGATTCTGGCCTTGACCTCAGGTCCTCATGCTAACAAAGCAAGCCATCTTTCCTTTCTACTGGTAGAGCCCTCTCCTCAGGCTCTATCTGTGTGTGGTTTTAGGTTCTGGGCATGAATATGCAGGGAATCATTATTCTAATGAGAAAAATATCTCACCTTCAACAAAGGGTGTGTATAGAATTGATGATGTTAAAAGAATAGGGTTTTTCAAGTGTTAATAAGCGATCCTGTTTTGTTGATCGTGTACTGAGAGCTTACATGCTTTGTAGAGTCAGACCCTTCCAGACTATCCCAGTTTATCAAGGTGATGTGGATGGGATGGTGGGGTTGGTATTCTTACATCCTTCCTGTGAACAGCTAAGACTCACACTTCCCAGAACCCCCAATGGAGAAGGTGCCTAGGTGTGAGTTGAGGTGCCTTAATCAAATGCACCCATGCAAACTTGAACTTGGGTTATCCATTTGGATATAGGCACCTGGGATTGCTGGTGTGGACTAGAGTTGATGGATGTCATGGATGGTCCCTGGTCATTTTATATCCTGCTGAACTCCACAGCTCTGAGTTGAGACCAGGGCAGGTCTGTAGTGTGGTTTGAGCATTTGTTCCTAGAGGCTGGTGACTCAGCTTCAAGTCTACTGTTTAGCTGCTTCAGCAATCTCAAATGTTATTAATTCTCTGCAATAGATGGAGGAGCCCTTGGGAATTCAGCCTTGACCAATAGAAACCAGATCGAATAAAAGTTATACAAAAATCCCAAGAGGGTAATAGATTGCCCTGGTGCTGACAGCTGTAAAGAAATCCAAACATCTAGCCATGGATGGCTCTTGGGAGGTCAGAGGGTGATGTCTGAGCATACATTCACCATGATTCTCATTTTTACTGTTTCAAACCCTATAGATAATTTTCAGCAAGAGACTTGGGGACAACATCTGTATCAGCCAGGGTTCTCTGAAGGGACAGAACCAACAGAATGAATATACCAGGAGGGATTCTCTCAAATGGCTTGTATATTACAGGCTGGGGAGTCCTACAAAGGCCACCTGCAGTTTGGAGAGGCTGAGTAGTTTCTCAGTTCATGAGGCTGGGTGCCTCCACATCCTAATCTAGTGTTGAAGGTCCAGAGCTGCCTCTGGGTTGCAAACACTTTGGAAGTTGAAACACCTTTTCATAGGGGTCACACATCAGGTATCCTGCATATCATGTATTTATATTACAGTTCATAACAGTAGCAAAATTCCAGCTATGAAGTAGCAACGAAAATAATTTTATGGTTAGGGGGAGGTCACCACAACATGAGGACCTGTATTAAAGGGTTGCAGCATTAGGAAGGTTGAGAATCACACTGGCCTAGAGGATTCCTAGAGAGGGGTTGATATTTAGTCCACATTAGAAGGCCAAAGAAGTTGGGTTCTATTGTCTGCTGAGGACAGCAGCAGCAAAAAGTTAAAGATGGGGCCCCCAAAGTAGGAGATCCTTCTTCATGTTCAGGCTGCTGCTGGAAGGTGCCTCCCACCCTGGGGGAGGGTCTTCTCTCCCGCTTAATCCTTTCTGGAAATGTCCTCACAGACCCACCCAAGGGTACATCTCTTAATTGATCCCAGATCCCTTCAAGTTGACAGGGAAAGGAAACCATATCATCATCAGAGTGGATTATAGAAGTGCTGGGCTACAACATCCTACATAGAAGTGACTATTGCCTGTCTTTGAACATTCCAGAAAGGTACTTTGACCATGAAACAGATGAAGCATGTTTATATGAAGTCTGTGAAAGAAAAACAATAGTTCTTTTAATTAGGTTTCTGTTGCTGTGGTAAACACCATGACCAAAAGTAACTTGGGGAGGAATGGGGTACAGGTTACTTACAGCTTGAGGCCCATCCAGGAAAGTCAGGGCAGGAATCTGGAGGTAGGAACTGAAGCAGAGGCCATTGAAAAATGCTGCTTAGTGGCTTGCTCTCCATAGCTGCTCAGTCTGCTTTCTTACAGCACCCCGGACCATCAGCCCAGAGTGGTACTGACTTCAGTAAGGTGGGCCCTCCCTCATCGGTCATTAATCAAGCAAATGCCACACAGCCATGGACATAGACCAAGCTGATGGAGGCAATTCCACCAGTTGAGGTTCATTCCAGTTGATGGTGGACGGTCACTGTGACAACTACCTGGTTACAAAAACTCTTTTACAATTCTTTACAAGGCAGACAAAGTTGAGGTGTGAAAATTGCCCTGTGCTTGTCACTTACCATAAACACGGTGCATGTGTTCATGGAATACACTTGATATTCCTTATCCTGAGATTCTAGGGCTGAGAGTCAGTTCTCCCCCACCCCCCTCCCTTCTCCTTTCAACCACTTCCATCCAGTCAATATTTATTTAACAGTGGAGATTCACGCCTTTGTGTTGTCTGTCATCAAACAACCCAGCCACAATGGTTGAGCTGGGTTCTTACAGTGCACCGTCACCTGGGGGCCGTCCTAATAGAGGAGTGTCCGTCTAGCTCTATCTTTCAAAACTGTGGACAACCAGCGGTTAGTGTTTTGCTGGAGCAAACCTCCAAGCTGTAAGTATTGCCTGGAGACACTTTCCCGTGATGATTACAGTAATACTTGGTAATTGAATACCCCTTGTCAACTTAATGGACTGGAAGGAATTTTAGTGCTCAGAGAACTGTGATCGGGTGTTCTAGTCTTGATTAAAATGGCTAGGGCTTGAAAGGTGGTAAATTTGGAGAAGGAGCCTTGTAAACCGGCTCCTGAGATGATGTTTGATTACGAGATGGGCGTGGGAGGGCAGAAATGGATTGTTTGAATTTTAGCAGAATGGAAACTTCAATCATTCCTGAAATTTAAGAGGATTCCATAGTGCTTACACAGCTTTCAACGGCTTTCCAAAGAATACCCTTGTATTTCAGAGTAGAGCAGTTATACTGCTAAGTAAGGATGGGAAGAGACAGGTGTTAGCAAAAGTTGCCTCTAGGATGCCCGAGTAAAGGCCCACTTGGGGAACCCTGCCATACTTACCAACAGGGAAGTGCAGACCTCTGCTGTGGTACATTCTCACAATGGAGTACTATACAGCAATGATTGATGATGGTGTACAACTGCATGTGGCAGTATCTTGTGTTCAGTGAAAAGGGCCAGAGACAGGAGGGTGCAGTCTAGATTAATTTACATAAGAAACCAACGCAGACAAAACTCACTCATGCTGAGAACTCATAAGATGCCATTGCTAGGCTATGGCGGGATCCTCAGGGATGCTGTTAAAGTGTTAAAAGTTTTGTTGTTTATATTAGTTACTTTACTGTTGCTGTGATTAAAAAAAACTTATGGCAGGAAGGGTTTACATTGACTCACAGTTCATCATAGTGGCAGGAGCATGAGGCAGCTGGTCCCATGGCATCCATAGTCAGGAAACAGAGAGAGAGGGATGCTGGTGCTCAGTTCACTTTCTCCTTTTTATTCAGACCCTAGCCCATAGAATGATGCTGTCCACATTCAGGATGGATCTTTGAACTCCCCTCCCCCCCTTGTAGGCATACCCAGAGATGTGTCTCCTAGATGATTCTAAATCAAGTTAGCAATGAATACCGATCATCAGGTTCCTTAGTTGTGTACCAGGAGTCTGTGGGAGGAAAGATTCAGGAAATGAAGCGTCCTGTGGCATGGTTGCTCTTGGTAGCTGCACTGGCTTGAAAATAAAGGATGCTTGGGAGGAATATGTGGAGATGTCCAGTGTAGCAGGCTTTCAGGAATTGGCTCTGTGTGTGTCAACTGTGTCTCCCTCCTTTTCCTCGCTTATCGGAGTGAACACATGACCATGTGGATTATGACTTCTCCTGGTCCGAAGGACCTCTTTTGAAATGGACATAATGCACCTATATCCTTTATACCCTTACTAGATGATCCATTCACACCACTCCCAAGTCTTTCAGTATCAATGTTGTTTCTTAAAAATTTTAAATCTGACATTCCCAGAAGCCACACCTATGAAGCCTTACCAATGTGACTGCCTAAACATGAGTCGATCAAGGACAACTACAGCAGACATGCTAACGTGGACTGGGGAAAACTCTTAAAGTCTCAACCATACACAAAGACCTATAAGTCACTAAGGAATGCTGAGAGTGGGAGAAATAGTCTTCCCAGGGAAGAACACACCAACTGGTTATCCAAACCAAATAGCCTGAAAACATACATATAAGCAACGTTATATAGACTGAGCAGGTTATTTTTAGGAGTATATGTGTATATACAAATACACATATGTATGTAACAGCAATTAATGAAAAAAGAGGCTGTGAATTTGAAAAAGGGCAGGGAGGGATGTATGGAGTGCTTGGAGGGAGGAAAGGGAAGGGTGAAATGTAATTTTATTATAATCTCAAAAATAAAAGAAACAGGTTGGGCGGCGGTAGCACACACCTTTAATCCCAGCACTTGGGAGGCAGAGGCAGGTGGATCTCTGTGAGTTTGAGGCCAGCCTGGTCTATAGAGCGAGATCCAAGACAGGCACCAAAACTACGTAGAGAAACTCTGTCAGGAAAAACCAAATAAATAAATTAATTAATTAATTAATTAATTAATTAATTAATGAAACAATAAAAAAAATAAACCTGGGAATAAGAGGGAATGAACTGTGAATATATCCAGGAGCTTGGAAGATGCTCCAAACAACTACATTTGTTAAAATAAAAAAAAAAGGACCTAGTTCTAGAAGATCACATCCTGTACAATCCTACTCATGTCACATTTGAAATTATGAGGGTTTGGATATACAGGAGAGGATAGTGGTTGCCAGGGATGAGGGGTTTGGGGCAGAAGGAAGTGGGGTTCAGCTGTGAAAGGGAACAGGAAGAAATGGAAATGAAGGGCCTGGATCGCAGTAATGGGCATGTATGTACCACCTGTCATGGCACATAAATATATATATACCCACACACACAGAGACATGCACACGTGCTTGCACACCCATACACATGTACACATACAAACATATGGGCACATGCAGACATTCATACACATATATACACATACCTGAGCACAAAGGCATGCAGACACATGTACAGACATGCAAGCATAGACGTACACACACACACACACACACACACACACACACACACACACACACACACGTAAATGTGGATAAAACTGGGAGACCCTGAATGGGGCCTGTGCTGGGCCCGCATCTACATTCCATCTGTGAAGAGGCAGAACGTTGCATCAGGATGGTCCAGCCAAGGCTGGAGAGACCGTGCTCTGGTAAGCACAAGGGAACTGGCAATCATCTTTGTCAAAGTTCCGATGAAAAGTCTTAATTATTGATAGGATGACAGAGGAGGCTTCATTGACAGACCTGCTAAGGCCATTTCCTGTAGGAAATGAGGAGTTTCTTGGAAAATCTGTTTGTTGGGTGAATGACCCCAGAGGTAATTTGTAGCAACAATTCTTAAAAGGTCTTATTAATTAAAAAAAGAAAGAGAGAGAGAGAGAGAGAGAGAGAGAGAGAGAGAGAGAGAGAGAGAGAGAGAGAGAGAGAGAGAGAAAGAAAGAAAGAAAGAAAGAAAGAAAGAAAGAAAGAAAGAAAGAAAGAAAGAAAGAAAGAAAGAAAAAGCTGGAGCCAGATACTGGAGTGAAAGCTGAAAGATCAGAGAAGCAGAACAAGCCACAGACAACCTCACCTCACCAACTCCTCAGTTGATCTTGTTTCCACAAATCCTCAGACTGAAAGCCTCTGAGTCCTCACCCCCGAGGGTCTCAGTTGAACTGCTGCTTAGTTCCTGTCTCCTCACGCCTTATATACCATTCTCCACCCAGCCATGTCACTTCTTGGGATTAAAGGCCTGTGTGCTTCCCAAGCAAAGGCATGAGATCTCAAGTGCTAGGATTAAATTCGTGTGCCACCACTGCCTGGCTCTGTTCCCAGTGTGGCTTTGAACTCACAGAGATCCAGATGGATCTCTTCCTCCCAAGGGATAGGATTAAGGGTGTGTGCCACCACTGTCTGGCTTCTATGTCTAATCTAGTGGCTGGCTCTGTCCTATAATCCCCAGATAAGTTTATTAGGGTATACTATTAGTGTACACAATATATTGGGGTATACAATATATTTGGGTACACAATATATCACCACACTAATTAGTTTGCTCCTTGTTTGTGTGATTTTTTAAAATGCACCTGATTCCTCCAAGTCTGATATAAATGATATGTTATTATCATATTCTCTTAGGTCCAAATTGCAAAGATTATAAAGTGCATTTTGACTACCTGTAAGAAAATGCCTTCTAAACTTTTTTTTTTCTTTCGGTTTTTTGAGACAGGGTTTCTCTGTGTAGTTTTGGTGCCTGTTCTGGATCTTGCTCTGTAGACCAGGTTGGCCTTGAACTCACAGAGGTCTACCTGGCTCTGCCTCCTGAGTGCTGGGATTAAAGGCATGCACTACCACCGCCCGGCTCTGAACTTTCTTAGACTCAACAACAGATCTCTTTTAGAATCGGTTTTTAAAATTACAGTTATTTAGTGTGTGTATGCACACCTGTGTGTACACGCCACATGCACCTATGGAGGTCAGAGGACAACTTTAGGAGTTGGTTCTCTCTTTTCACCATGTGAGTCCTGGAGATGGAATTCATGTGATCAGGCTTGGCACCTAAGGGTGTATCCGTAAGGACCTTTACCTGCTGAGCTATCTCGCTGACTCTGGTTTTAAATCATTTTGTCTTAGTGGCTGTTCTCACTGATGTCATTGAATAGATGACAAGAATCAGCTAATAGATTATCCTTTTTTAAAAAAGCTATATTCTTGGAGAATTCCATACCTGTATACAGTGACACAGGATTATGTGTACCCCCTTACCTCCTCCACCTCTACCTGGATTCCTGGACACATCCCCTCCCCAATCCTTTTCTTCTTTCTGTCTTTAATGTACACAAACCACAGGGCTTGCCATGTATCTGATTCTGTGATTGTATGTGTGTTTGTGTACTTATGTGTGTGTTTGTGTGTATATGTATTTTTGTGTGTTTCTGTTTGTGAATGTGTTTGTGTGTACATGCATGCCCATGTGCATGAGTGGTGTGTGTGTGTGTGTGTGTGTGTGTGTGTGTGTGTGTGTGCACACACGTGCGCGCACACAGCCCTGGACTTCACAGTCCAGTAAGGAATAGTGACTAGTAGTAACATGTAAATGTGATAACACATGGAATGAAAGCCGTCCCTGAAAGACACATTTCCATGGTATATCACCATAATTAGCATCATTAAAAGTAATCCAGGGATGGAATTAAGAGGATGTTCTCAGGGGACCCATTTGACTCACTGCACCCCCATCCCAGTGATCTTCTTATCTCCCTCCAGCATCCTCAGGCATGCTGTGATGGAAATATCACTTAGCTGCATCAGACATTGGTTTTAAAAATTTATTCCATCAAAGCCAGCCGTTTGTGTTGACTATATATATATATTCCAGTGGCTTGGGAGTCCCCACTGAAAAAGAGCAGCAGGCTATTATGGCACTGGTAGCCACATTTTAAAACAACTCTGTCCCCGTCGTCCCCCCCCCCCCCCCCCCCGCCCAAGCTGCAGTTTGGCAGCCTCTCTCAATAGTAAATCGAGCCCTGCAAGTAGCTGGGTGGAAAATGGGGGTGGCATGCTTCCATCTAAGGCCAGCCGCCAGGAACTGTGGCCAGAGTTGTCTTAGGGTAGGCAGCCTTGAAAGGGGGCTGGTAAGGCAGGATGGGACCCCATTATTTAGTTTCCTGTTTTAGTGAAGGCTCCTTTTGAAATGGTCTGTCTCAGGTTTCCTATAAAACTTTTGATTAGCTCCCGAGAAAATTACTCGCAGCTATGCAGAACTTTAAATGTTATCTGGGCATCAGAACACAGCCTCACAACTTTCCATTCTTTTTAAGAGTGCCCAGTAGCAACTGCTCCCGGACAGCTGGGAAGCCCAAAGAGACAGGAGATATAGTCATATTGGACATAGAAGTCAGCCTCAAAGGCTGGGCCTGGGTATGTTCTCACCCTTAAAACATCTTTTAATTATAGTCTCTTTGAGAGCCAAAGCCCTAATTGTTCCCAAGTATATCTTGAAGTTTCACTTAGGAGGAATATTTCCATGAGGCTGTAAATCAGGCTATAGCCATTCAGTATCTTTCAGGGGATGCCTTATTCGTCAGGAATGTGTCCAACACACCAGCATGGACCAACAAGATTGCAGAATAATGATACATTGACATTGGTCAAAATTGCTACAGAAAAGGAGCTTCGAGATGGTTCTGTGATTAAAGCACTTGATATGTAAACACGAGGATCTGAGTTTGGAGTCCCCCCAAAAATATGTAAATGCCAGATGGGTGTGGCGGCCCATAGTTCCAACTTCAGAAGGTAGAGACAGGGAATCCCCAGAACAAGCGGGCTAGCAAGACTAGCCATATTGGCGAGCTCGGTGTTTGATTGAAAGACCCTGCCTCAATGAATAAGGCGGAAGATGGGTCAAGGATGATTCTCTACATCAGTCTTCAGACTTTCACATACATGTAACACACACACACACACACACACACACACACACACACACACACGCCCCCATACATGCTAATGTGCATACATATATGGACACTATACATACACAAAGGAAAAATAAACTACAGATAGTATTTCATAACTTGTTTGTTAGCTTATTCCAAGATGACTTAATGGGTTTAATTACCATGTTTAACCCCTAGAAAATAAGAGCGACTCATTAAAGGAGGTCACATGAAAAGGATAATAGGGATGGAAAGGGGGGGGAAAATGAGTTAGCTTCATAGTGGGAATTCATCTCATGTAGTTCTGCACAATTGTCGAATGTAAACAACTGCTCCTTCTTCATGCTTACCAGACAAAACCACATAGTGATGAGACAATTCAATGGCCTTGGGATGAATCCAAACCAGTTACCCGACAGACACACAGCAGAAATGGAGGGAATTCCTTTGACTGTGAGCATGGACAGAAACATGGCATTCATTGCCTTTGATGGTTTTCCCTCTGTGTGTGTCTGTGTTCTCATCTGTCTTCGTTAGTGTTTGTTGACTTGACACAAGATGAAGTTGTTTGAGAAAATACCTCCATCAGATTGACTTGTAGGCAAGTCTGTTGGGCGTTTTGGTGATGAATTATTGAGGTGGGAGGGCCACCCACTGTGGGTTAGTACTCCACCCGGTCTGGTGGACCTAGGTTATATGAGCAAGCCATGCAGATCAAGCCAGTAAGCAGCTATCCCTCATGGCTTAAGCATCAGTTCCTGCCTCCAGGTTCCTGCTCTGGCTTCTCTGGATGGTGGGCTGTTAGCTGTTGAAGTGAAATGAACCCTTTCCTCCCTGAGTTGCTTTTGGTCATGGTGTTTATCACGGCAATAAAAAGCAAAGTAATGTATCATCCCTTCTTAAAGATCTGCCAGTCAAACACCCTAGGACATGGTTAAAAGGTAAACAGAGTCATAATAAGTATTTTGTCTTTATCCAGCTCATGTTTTAAGGCCATAGAAATACTAGTCAGCCTCACCTTGCTGGACTGTTGAGTCCAAAAAAAATTGTGTTTGTCCACAGCTCTGCTGTCAGATTTATGCATTCTTAACCCTATAGCCAGCACTGGGTGAGGGACTCTGCAGAGAGAACACAGGGGGAAGAGTTCATAGGCAACACACAGAAGCAAAAAAGGTATGTGATTGGACAGGAAGGTGCTTGGTGGCTTAGTTGTCCAGTTGCCCTTGTTGGTCTGTCCTGTTGGAACATCCCTAATTCATATTATGATCTTTCTGTTTATAGTTTCTGATTTAATGGGTGATAGTTCAGCTCTTCCTTAAGACATCCATTGCATGAAATAGTCAAATTTTGCTTATGTTTATAAATTATTCTAGTTTATTTTCCTGTTAATATGATAAGCATTGTGACCAAAACCAAACTGGGCAGGAAAGGGTTAATTTGGCATACATTTCTGGGTCACCGTTCATCATTGAGGGGATCCATAAAAAGACTCAAGCCAGAACTGAAGGCGAGACCACAGAGGAGTGCTGCTTGCTAGCTCACTCATTAGGCATATGCTCAGTTAGCTTTCTTATACAGCACAGGAACACCTGCCTAGAGAATGGCACCGCCCACAGTGGCCTGAGCCCTCCCATGTCAATCACCAGTCAAGACAGTCTTTTATAAACTTACCCACAGGCCAATCTCACTGTGACAAATCTTCAAGATTCTGTCTTCTCTGTTGACTCTAGTTTGTGTCAGGTTGACAATAAAAAACAATACAGGATACAACTCAAGCAAGATTGAGGTCACTTAGGATGCATGGGTGGTTTTGTCTACTTAGGGACTCTTTCATACCTGGTCTCTGATTTAATTTGACTATAATTTCCCCCCAGCACCTCACTAACCTCCTCTGTGTACCCTTGACTATGTCCATCTCCAAAATGTTAAACTTTGAGGCACTCAGCGTGAGCTTTTCAGTATGTGAATTTGGAGGACACAGAGTGCACCTAACACCTTTCCAAGTTCCCCTTTCCTCCAGGAACCTCAGTGAAGAGGCCCACATTTATCCTGGTCTCCCTCCAAGTGTCTGTGTCTACCCTGAGTTTAGACCACAGGGTGCCAACCGTGAGTGCTGCTAGGACACCCTGGGAGGTTGTAGCAAGGGTGCATATCTGCTGTGGGATGTATGGCAAATGTGTTGCTGATTAATCAATAAAACACTGATTGGCCGTTGGCTAGGCAGGAAGTATAGGCGGGACAAGGAGGAGAATAAAGCTGGGAAGTGGAAGGCTGAGTCAGAGAGACACTGCCAGCCGCCACGATGAGAAACAGCTTGTGAAGATGCCGGTAAGCCACGAGTCACGTGGCAAGGTATAGATTTATAGAAGTGGATTAATTTAAGCTATAGGAACAGTTAGCAAGAAGCCTGCCACGGCCATACAGTTTGAAAGCAACATAAGTCTCTGTGTTTACTTGGTCGGGTCTGAGAGGCTGTGGGACTGGCAGGTGAAAGAGATTTGCCCTGACTGTGGGCCAGGCAGGAAAACTCTAGCTACATATATCAAGTCAGTTTAAAATCAAATCCTCCCAGAGGCTGAAGACCTGGAGTAACTATGACATGTGCATGAGCAGAGGACCCTGCGTTAAACAAAAACACCATGTGAATGCAGGCAGCAGCTCTGAGGAAGAGGTAATGGTGACGCCCAGTTCTTGTCTGTGTCTGACAGGTAGGTAGAAGGTCAGAATTCAAAGGCACACATGAAGAAGTCAATCTCTAGCCTTCCCATGGTCCTTCATAAGCACTAAATGAAGCTTATTTGAAACTTGATATGTGTGGTTTCAAATGTAGGCTATCACACCCAAAGTCTAGATCACCCTCAACACTTGGCACACTGACCTCATTAATTGGTGCTGCTTGTGACAGGGTGGCCTCATACAGATGTGCCTGTCACCACTGTGCACTTTAAGTGGGTGTTGCAGTAACTATGTGAATGATAACCCCTGGAGTTCACTGTACACTCTGTATATCATATATCTTGGATGCTTGGAATCTGAGTGCCTGAGGAGAACCTTGGGCTAGTAGACCAAAACTTCTGGATGGGATTCAGATGACTGCCCCTTGCTTGAACAGGGCAATGGGCTCAAATGGCCCATTCTCCATATATCTTCCCCCATCTGATGGAGTATCCATTGCTCCATACTAGTGGTTTTCTGCTGCTCAAAATGAGCTCTTCTCTGTGGTGGCTTTACAGTGGAATCTTGAGAGGAATGCTTTGAACACTGAGTTCATGGCCATCCATCATATATCCCAGACTGAAGAGCTAACCTACAGTGTGTGGAAAAAATACCCTCCCTCTCAGTATTTGTCTGGAAACATTGGGTGTTGCCAATGTATAGCTTGTCTTCTGAAGTGTCTCCTGAAACACCAGGTTTGTGTGTGCTGTAGATACAACTCCATATGTTAATCCTAAGCCAGAATACTTTATGATGGGGCTGTTTGTAAACTGTTACACATTTACTGATTGCTGTGCTGAATAATTGATTGGATTATTATAAGGCTGAGCATGATATATATATAAAATGTGGATTAATCTTCTCTCTTATATAAAGTGGTAAATTGCTGCTGAACTTGTTGTAGCAGGAATGACAGGACAGATGGGCCACAGCACAGACCACACTCCTGAGCAGAACATGTTGATGGGGATTTGGGCCATTGAGGCAATTCCTCTGGTCCACCAGGCAAGGACATGGCTAAAGAAAGTGCTCAGAATGATTCCTTTTAGTAGCTTTGAAGTAGGCTCTTTGTCCTGTTTCCAAGAATATTGTTCTAATCATTTGGCCCTTTGTGGGGCTCCTCCCACTGTAGAACCTTCCACTGGCTTCATCTAGTGATGACTGTCAGGATTGCATTTAGAGTCACACCTGTGGTCCAGGATAATCTTATCTCAGGACCTTCAATTTACTACAAAATCCCTTTTGCCATATAAAGGGGCAGCGATAGACTCTACAGATAAGGACATAGGCAACTTTGCTGCCTCTTGATTCTTTATTAAAAGAAGTAGTGGAGAGATGACCAGCCCAGAGAGGTTGAATTCACCTTCTGTCTCTTTTCCTTGAAATCTGATGTCCCTAAGAGTGTGGTCTCCCTGGGAGCAGAAGCCTTTTCAAGTGTTCTCAGTTGACACCATGGACAGCATCCACAACAGAGTGTGGCTCACAGGCGGCTGCTCCAGTTCTTGTCTGTGACCCACAGTTGGGAAGGAGGTCGGAATTCAAAGTCACACATTGAGAAATTGATCTTTAGCCTCCCGCTCAGACCCACACAGGCATTAAATGGAGCTTATGTCAAGCTTGATACCCAGTTTCAAATGCAAGCTATCACCTCCCATGTCTTGGCTATAGCTTCATATACATATAACCTTAATCCCTTGGCATAGTGATCTTGATTAATCACTGATAGGATAGCCTCATACAGCTGTGCATGTCACCATTGCAGTTCAAGCAGGTACTGCACTATAGGATTGATGCCACCTAGATGTATCAATGTATCCTGTGCATACCGTGTCTGGAGGTCTGACAGGCACTCAAAACATAGTCCTAATTAAGAGACATTGTATAGTGTGCAAATCTGGGGCCTTCAGAGTTCTGTTTTCCTTCCCAGTTGCTATATTACAGAAAGCAACTTAGAGGAGAAAGGGATTATTTCAGCTTATAGTTGCAGGTTTACAGCCCATCATTATGGGGACGTTAAGGCAGGAGCTTAAAAAAGCCAGGCACATCGCATCCAAAGTCAAAAGCAGAAAGTAATGAATGCATACATGCTTGCTTGCTTACTAGTGCTCCACTCTGTTTCTCCATTCTTACACAGTTAAGGACCCCATGCCTAGGGAATGGGACTGCCCACAATGGACTGGGTCTTCCCACATTGATTAACTTAATGAATACAATCTCCCGTAGACATGCCCATAAGCCAGCCCATGGTAGACAGCCCCTCATTGAGACTCCCTTCCCAGTGATTCTAGGTGGTGTTAAGTTGATAATTAAAGCTAACCATCACAGGAGTTAAGTCTGATGCACCCTAATTAATGCCATAATGAGGATTCTCTACTGGGTACATTTTGTTCTGAAGTCCATTCTGTCAACTGCAACACAAACTAGATGTCAAAGATGGGCCATGAGGCTGGAGAGAAACGAAAGGACACTTACTTCTGTTTCCTTCTCGTGCTACTGGAAATGAACACACATAACTTGCTGGATGAGATAAAGCAAATTCCCCTCCCTGGTGGCTTCATGGGATTTTTAGTAAATCACCCATCATACCCCAAACTGAAAAGGCAACGTTGACTTGAAGTTTATCTTTAATTATATTTAAATCACAAAGACTAACTGAATGTATTGACATTTATACCAAGAAATTAATTGACATTCCATTAACCTCAGCCAGCAAATTAATTCTTCAGCCTCAGACCGGGGGCACTAGAAGCCTGAAGCACAATTATGTATTGATCATGGGCGGTGGCATGACAGTCTCCTATGGAGGTTTAAAGAAACAGAAACCTTCTTTTGTAGGAGGAATTACCTATATACATATTTGAATTAATTTTATTACAGGATAATAAAACATCTGAGCCTGTGAGCGCTGCCATTTGTCATGTCAGATGGGAGCTGAGAAAAACCATTAGTAGATTTAGCGCTGGTCATCACTATCAATTAATAACCCCTTTTTGAATTTTCATGCGAACATAAGAGCTTTTTCAGTCCAGCAATTCAATTCAATGACATGCTTAAAGAGATAGTGGATAGAGAACAATAATGTCTGTAGGTCTTTTATTTCAGTGTGGCACTAATGCTGTAGAATGTATACATGCCTGAAGGCCTGAAATACCAGGTATGCTTTGGCTATTGGGTGCAGGGGGGTGTGTGTGTGTGTGTGTGTGTGTGTGTGTGTGTGTGTGACACATCTTGATTTTTCTGCTGAGGATGTCACACAGCCATGGCGAGGCTTTCCCACATCCAAGCACCAAGATACTTGTAAAGACACTTTAACCTCCCTTCACATCTGCCATCCTTTGACCTGCCTGGAGACATTCTGCTTCAATGAAGTGTAAAGAAATTCTGCTCAGTTTATTTTAACTTAAAAACAACAAATAACTTGCAGTGGGGTCTAGGAAGCAGAGTCCCCAGACATAGTAGTAGAAATGGTTTCAATTAAAATTTTGTAATGGGAAATCTTTACAATGCACACATTCATAAATGCCTGCTAGAATGCTGACAGTGTCTTCACACAAAGTTGGGCCATCACAGACCCTTCTCAAATCCCCAAGAAGAGAGGCTCAGACATTCAGGAACTAATGGCTTGTCATTGGCTTGCTTACATTTCTTGCCACTTCCACTGAGTTTGTGGTTCCTGCACAACTTCCACTGAGGACCAAAGCTTCATCCCGAATGCTGGGTATCCAAGGTCCCTGTTTCTGCAGACAAGATGTGGTCTCGAACAGTCTGCAGCCCTGGAAACGATACTAATGTGTCTGTGGCATACGGATTAGATTTCTTTCTTTCTTTTTTAGGGGGAAAAAAACCTACCAACAAAAAGAAATGTATAAAAATAAAATATCTCTCTATCTCCAAGCGAATATGTTTAAGAAAATGTCACGAAGTGGAGATGAAAGATGTAGTGTTATTTTCTCCCTCTGTTTCTCTGCTGTAGTGATTCCAGCTCAAGTGGAAAATGCCTTCCCATTGGGAGTAGAGAGAGCTCCCCAAAGATGTCAAGGGCACTCACTGCTTTTAGACAGAATTTTGCC
Source organism: Peromyscus eremicus (assembly GCF_949786415.1). Taxonomy (NCBI): domain Eukaryota; kingdom Metazoa; phylum Chordata; class Mammalia; order Rodentia; family Cricetidae; genus Peromyscus; species Peromyscus eremicus. The sequence continues at coordinate 17,755,252 of NC_081438.1, read as the reverse complement.
TTTTGCAAACAGCTGATTTCCCATCCCCCACCTTTGCGCGCGCTCTCTCTCTCTCTCTCTCTCTCTCTCTCTCTCTCTCTCTCTCACCACTTTGGAACATGGGAAAGCCTTCTTGAACTATGTATTAACAGGTGAAGTACACCATGAAAGATCACGTAGGTCAATCCAGGTAGAACAGAGGTGGAAATACAATTAAAATAGGAACAAAAGAGGTCAGATTGAAAACTTGCCTTTTAATAAATGAAACTTAAAACCTAGGAGGTGAAGTTATTTCATCTCAAATACACTTATCATATAACTAGAATGTTGTGCTCGTTCTTAAAGACTGATGTGAACATTGCCTAAGTAGGAGAGGTTTTCTCTTGCAAAGAAAACCCCTTCCCTTTAGAACCACTTTGAATGAATAACAGTGTTGCTGGGTAAACTTTTCTTGGGTAGACTTGAACAAATCTATACACCCTAGATAAGGAACCCCAAACAGAACAAATAAACAACTGTACTCAAGCCTAGCTGAAGTTCAACTGGGGTAACCCACACAAGTAAGGGTGAGGGGTTCCTTACAGGAACATGAGTGAGGGGTTACTTACAGAAGCATGGAGGAGGGGTTCCCCACAGGAGCATGGGTGAAGGATTGCTCACAGGAGCACAGGCAACTTACAGACTGCTATTGCACCAAAGCAAAGCTCCCTCTTGCCAGCAATAGCTACCTGCTTGTGTGTTCTCTATGAAGTGTTGGTCCATGGGAGCCCTCCCTTGTATCACCAAATATCAATGGTCCAAATCTTGTGTGGGTCTTCTCCAAGAAACCACAGCTGCTGAGGGTTCAAGAAGACATGGACCATGTCCTTTCCAGAGGACAGCATCCCACAGTATACGTCTCTCTCACATTTCTCTCTGGGACTTCTGCTTCCTACTCGGAGATGATGACATGAGCCACAAAGGATCAAACTGGTCAAACTTTGTGTTGATTTTCACCTTTTTAACACGGCCATATCCCTACTTGTCAGCCATTTTGTGTATCAACATGTAATATAAGCAAGTCCTCATCTGGAGACTTGGCCCTCTCCTAGGTCAAGGCTGGCTGTGTCTTTGTCCATCCTGGTTAACTGGGGTTGCTGCTCTGCATGCCAGTACAAGGCTTGAGATGACAGATGTATGAAGGATGCTTGCACTTAAACAAGATTCTCCCACTCTGATGGACATTCTGAGGTTCTGCAGAGATTCTTGTGAAACCCATAACTCATCTGAAAGGATGTCTCTTTTTTTTCTTTTATTTTTTTTCTGCTTTCTGCTAAAACTTGGTCTATTGCTCCATTTCAGTTGAGATCATTTTGTACTTTTTAGTACCTAAAAAAAAAAAAAAAAGCCTGGTATATGCATTCTCACCCTAATGGCAGCCTTTATAATAGGGTCCGCCTATGCAAACTTCTATCATTCCAGTACTTTTGTTGTTCCAATCCAGAATAGCCCCAGGTCAACTCTTACATACGAACTTTCTCATTAGCAGTGGGGAGAAGTACTAGACTACTTTGTGTTCTAATCTAGAGAAGTATCTATGTAATGAAGTAAATACCATTTTATTATTTTTAAAGGTTATTAATTTGTCATTTTTTTTCTCATGATAAAGACTGGGAATTGGCAAGCTTTTCCTGTAAGGGGTGAGATAGCATTAGCAATATGCCAAGCTTTGTAGACCATGCATGTTCTATGCTACATAATCTTTGTTGTTTTTTTTCCCTAAAAATTAACGATCTAAGGCTTCATTTTAGCTCAAAACACTGTTGCATAAGCAAGCCATGACTCGTCGGTGACGGGCTAGCCATAGTTGGCTGCTTGAGGGTGGGTTTTAAAGACTTGCATGGCCTTTCTACCAACCACTCACCTGCACCTTCTGCCCCAGTTAGTCCCAAGATTCTTGAGGATTCCAGTCACACCTCAGAGGTTGCCTCAGTTTCCACTGTACCATCTTGTTCTTTGCACACACAAACCCTAGCCCATGAGTTCCCCCTTTTTGGAGAGTGAGCTATCTATCTGTCCGTCTATCCATCCATCCATCCATCCATCCATCCGTCTGTCTATCTCTCCTCCTCCATATCTATGCTTCATAGAGACGTCAGCCCAGGCTTTTCCCTTTGAGACTGCCCTGGACCTCCCTGGCCACACACTGTCCCCCTGGGAGGCTCTTGTCTCAGCAATCCCTTAGTCTTTTCATCCACTCTTAAAGCTGTAGGGATCTGCTTATTAGGATGATGTTTTACTTGATGTCTTCCTCCACCAAAGGCTAAATGTCTGTAGATTCTGCTTCTGCAGTGAGTCCTTTGGATTGGTGGCTGATACCCTGAGTAGAGGTAATACTGATAGATACTCCTACTGTGGCCAATGTTGGACTAGCAAGGGCTACATCTGCATAAAGTTTGGGAATCAGTGCAAGCCCAGCTCAGAAGCTACGATAAGGCCACTAATTGATCATACCCTTCCATTGATAACTCTGGAATCTAAGTCTCAACAACAAAAGAATAAAACAACAATGAGAATTTCAGAACTAATATGGCAATTGTTGACTGACAAGTGACTAGTGGTAGACTGAGAGACATAATAGGACTTGGAGAAACAGTCCATTGTGGCTTAATCTCAATCTCTCTCTCTCTCTCTCTCTCTCTCTCTCTCTCTCTCTCTCTCTCTCCCACCCCCAGAATGACTCTGGTCACAAGAGAGTTCATGAGACGACAAATTTATAGTGACAAAAAAATCTCATTATAAAGTACATACATTAAAAGAGTTGTGCATATTTTACTTACTCATAAAAGGTCTCGTACTGAAAATGGTAATGAAGAAGTTAGAAAAAAAAGTGCCAGTAATGGAAAACTTTAATAGCATGATAATGTCTAAGGAGAAACAATTTGTTTGAGTAATATCCCCATTTTAATCTTGAGAATGAGACACGAAAGAGGATACAGGAAAGGAGGACAATGGTCCTTCCATGTGAGAGACATCTGGTCACTTGTGTCTGCCTCAGATGCAAATTTCCCAAGTGCCACTGCAGGCGAGGACCACAGTGATGTGGGGAGTCCTTCTAAAGTGGAGCTGAGCTTGGAGGGAGGCCCCCATGTGCCTTCACTCACTCCCCATGCCTGTTTCTGCAGAACATTTATTAATGGCCCCTGATTTATGTCCAGTTTTGTTTTCATGAAACCTTGACCAAAAGTGATCCGGAGAGGAAAGCACTTTTACTGGGCTGCACCTCTGATCACAGACCATCACTGAGAGAAGTCAGGGCAGGAACTTGGAGGCAAGAACTGAAGCAGAGACCATGGAAGAGTGCTTCCTACTGGCTTGCTCCCCGTGGCTTACTCAGCCTGCTTTCTTACAAGGTTCAGGACCACCAGCCCGGAGATGGCACCAACCACAATGGGTTGGGCCCTCTCATATCAAGAAAATATGGGGGGGGGGCCCTGGAGAGATGGTTCAGCAGTTAAGAGCACTAGCTGTTCTTCCAGAGGTCCCAAGTTCAATTCCCAGCAACCACATGGTTGCTCTCAACCATCTGTAATGAGATCTGGTGCCCTCTTCTGGCCTGCAGGCATACATGCAGACAGAACACTGTATACATAATAAATAAATAAATTAATAAATGAATAAATAAATAAATAAATAAATAAATAAATAATTTTTTTTTAAAAAGAAAATATGTCACAGGCTTGCCTTCAGGCCAATTTGGAAGGGGCATTTTCTCAGTTGAGGTCCTTTCTTCCTAGATGACCCCAGCCTGTGTCGAATTGACAAAAACACCTAAATTTAGGATTCCTATCCTAAATAGGATGATATCCTCCTAATTTTGAAAATTCCTTCATTTTCCGTAGGAGGGCCAATAAGATAAGGATTTATTAGTGTATGAATGTGTGAAGAAGTGTTTGTAACAATCTATTGAGGGCTTTAGGTGGGAAGATCCAGCCCAAGACAGTGACCCTTCCCACAAAGTGTAGCTTCCACAAGGAGTGCTAGACTGTAAGTGTTGCCCTCTCTTTGACTCCTCTAAGGATAAGGGCTAGATCATCCAACCTCAGCACCCATGGTCTCTACTAAATGGTGAGGTCCCAGAAAATAACCCCCCCCAATTCACATCTTATAAACTGGCTCTAAAAACTCCAAAAGAATTATCCTAGTTATTTTTCTCATTCCTGAGAAGTTTATCACGGCTCCTTGTCTCAGGGACTATAGTCTGTTATGGAGGGGAAGGCTTGTGGTAGGTGCCTGTGTTCTAAATGGTTCAGATCCTGGCTAATCAAGAAGCAAAGGCCAGAAGTAGAGATCACCATTGAGGCCCAACTCCTCACTTGCTAAGGACCAAATGTTCAAACACATTCGAACCATAACAGGAACTATCCAAGGACAGCCAGACACACATCATTAGCAGTAAAAGCATCGAGAGCCTAGGGTTCAGACACAGGGCAACAGTGGAATGGATGGGGGAATCTCGGAACCACCGTTTCTAACTTGATATGACACATCTTGCACCTTTTAGAAAGTGAATGGAAAGGGGTACTGGGAATCTATCTCAAAGCGTTTCCTAAGAAAAGAGTCACCCGTGCCCTAGACCAGTCCCCCTCCCCTTCACCTCTGGCTTTATTTGTGTTTCCTAAAACTTCACCAGTTTATACTTCAGAGAGCCATCTGGAGCAGCTTAAGTTGGGAGTGGAATTTCACTCTCTGTCTCCCCCACCCACTTCGCCATGCTACCACAGCACTCACACACACCCCGGAAGCCGGTCGCCCATGTGGGGGTGGCTACAGAGTGAAGCTGGCTCACCGGAATGCTTCTTAAAGCCATACCGTAATATATTGGTTTCTAATCCACAATAAAGAAAAGCACATACAGATATTATTAAGACATGTTAACTAGTGTCTTGGTTAAGTTGTCAGCTTGACACACCTAGAGTTACCTGGGAGCAGGGAACGTAAACTAAGGAATTGTCATCATCAGATTAGGCTTTGGCCATGTCTGTGTGAAACTGTATTGATTGATTCTTGATGTGGAATGGCCACGCCCTCTGTTGAGGCACCATCCCTAGGGAGGTGGTCCTGGGCTGTGTAAGAATGCTAGCCGAAGCTAACAAGGAGGACCCAAAGAGGGTCGCATGGATTGTCCTGGGAAGGGGAAATAGATGAGATCTCCATGAGTAAACTGGGGATGAGGGATGGGCAATGGAGGGTAGGGGGTGGGGGATGAGAACATAAGGGAATGGGATGGTCAAGCTATAACAGGGATGGAGTGGGAAAGCAATGAAAGAGATATCATGATAGAGGGAGACATCACGGGGACAGGGAGAAATTGGGTACTAGGCAAGTTCCCAGGAATCCCCAAGGATGACACCAGCTTAGACTACTAGCAATAGTGGAGAGGGTGCCTGGACTGAACTGGCTTACCCCAGTAATCAGATCAGTGAGTACCCTAACTGTCATCATAGAGCCTTTCTCTAGTAACTGATGAAAGCAGATGCAGAGATCCACAGCCAAACACCAGGCTGAGCTCAAGAAATCCAGTTAAAGAGAGAGAAGAGGGATTCTATGAGCAAGGGGCATCAAGATCATGATGGGGGGCCAGGCGGTGGTGGCGCACGCCTTTAATCCCAGCACTCGGGAGGCAGAGCCAGGCGGATCTCTGTGAGTTCGAGGCCAGCCTGGACTACCAAGTGAGTTCCAGGAAAGGCGCAAAGCTACACAGAGAAACCCTGTCTCGAAAAAAACCAAAAAAAAAAAAAAAAAAAAGATCATGATGGGGAAACCTACAGAGACAACCAAACCAAACTAGTGAGAACTCATGAAATTTAGATCAACAGCTGTGGAGCCTGTGTCGGACTGGACTAGGCCCTCTGTATAGCGAGACAGTTGTGTAGCTTGATCTGCTTAAGGGGCCCCCTGGCAGTAGGGTCAGAATCCATCCCTGGTACATGAGCAGGCTTTTAGGAACCCACTACCTATGATGGGACACCTTGCACAGTCTTGAGGCAGGAGGAGGGGCTTGGACCTGCCTCTACTAAATGTACCTCCCCATGGGAGGCCTTACCTTCTTATAGGAGGGAATGGGGGGTGGGCTGGGAGAGGGAAGCTGGAGGGGTGGGAGGAGGGAAGAGGGGGAATCTTTGATTGTTATATAAAGTGAATAAAAAATTCTTAATAAAAAAGATATGTATTATTGTGTATCAGAAGAATTATAATATGCTTTAGAACTTTACCTTCAAAAATAGATTGAACAGAATAAAGTCACTAAAGAATACTGTCAAAGATGACTAGTACTCACCAATAAAACACTTGCCTTGTTAAAAAAAAAACAAAGACTGCTAGCTGAACATAATCTCAAGAGCAAGCCAGCAACCTACATTCCTTCATGGGCTCTGCTTCAGTTCCTGTTTGAATTCCTGCCCTGACTTCCCTCAGTGCTGGACTGTGACCTTGATGTGTAAGCCAAGTAAACCGTTTCCTCCCCAATTTGCTTTTGTTCAGAGTGTTTTAGCAGAACAGTAGAAAGGAGACTGGGAGACTTGGTAACTTGAGCTCTCAGCTATTCATATTGCTCCCACTCAAGGGTGATGTCTATATGGTGTTTGATCTCTCCAAATGCAACGTGTGATAAAGCATTCACAGCTCATGCTCCAGTTTTCATGCCTCCACTTTGATTTACGGAAACATCACAGGACTCAGAGAGTTGGCAGGGGACCCTGAAGGCAAAGTTGATTTCAAAGTGTCTTGAAACAAATCTCTCTCTCTCTCTCTCTCTCTCTCTCTCTCTCTCTCTCTCTCTCTCTCTCTCTCTCTGTTGTGGATTGCGAAGTGTATTTGAAGGGTCTATGACGTAGCTTCAGTTGTCAACATGGCATACCAGGGAAGCAGAAACCTCCTTTGAGGAATTGCCTCCATCATATTTGCGCATGAGCAAGTCTATGGAAGCATTTTATCAATTTAAGTTGATTGTAGAAGGGCCCAGCCCTCTTAGAGTGTACCATCCTTGGGCTGATTGCCCTAGTCTGGATAAGAAAGCAGGCTGAGCAAGCCATAGGGAGCAAGCTGGTAAGCAGCACTCCTCCATAGCCACTGCTTCAATTCCTGCCTCTGGGTTCCTGCCCTGATTTCCCTCTGTGATGGACTGTGACCTGTAAGCCAATAAAGCCTTTACTCTCCACATTACTTTTAGACAGTGTTTGATCTCAGCAACAGAAAAGCAAATGAGGACAGCTGGATTATTGATAGTTTTTTCCTTCCTCCTCCTTGCTATTTGATGTGTTGTATTGATACCTTCCCAGCTCCCCTCTATTCGTCTGTTCCTCTCAGGAGATGCTAGTATGTCCTGTGTTCTCATAGAGAAACTGTCACCTTCCTGTGTCTATAATCTTCCTTTATGGATGGTCTGCCCTGCTTCTTGATTGTCATCCATTTCTTTGACTTCTGCTTGTCCTGAAATGGTCATATTTCTCCCCCCGATTTTACAAGGTATAGCAACTTTGGTTAACAGTGGTTTATTAGTGATTGAAACATGTTGTTTATTCCATGCTTTCCTGGCTTTTAGGGTTGTTGGTGAGACATCTGGTATTGTTCTAATGTTTCTGCCTTTGTATGTGAGCTGTGATTTGTCCACCACAGCTGTCGGTGCTGTTTGTGTTTTCCATTGTATGTTTTTTGTCTTGTACTGTGATGTGTCATGGCACGGCTCTTCTCAACATTTCTGTTTGGCTTCCCAGTATCTCCTGTGTTTACATGTCCATCTTTCCTCAAAGTTCGGGGAACTCTCAGCTCTAATTTCATCAAATTAATTATCTAAGCCCTTTAGACTTTGTTCTATCCTTTCTCTACCTCAGGGATTCTTAATTTGTTTCTTGAGTGTTTCTAAGAGTTCTTGCACACTTTAGTTATTTGTGTTGATTTTTCTTTCTTACATATGTCTATGTACTGTCTCAGCCTTGTCCACCGGTCCTGAAATCCATTCCTCTGACTGCGCTTGTCTGTGTCCAGTGCTCTCCATTGTCTTTTCTTTTAATTTTATTGATTCATTCTTTCATTTCCAGAATTTGTGTGGTTCTATTCCAGCGTCTCGATTTACAAGCTGACTTTTTCCTCTGTGTGTTCAAATCCTCATTCCAAGGTACTGAGCATTTCACCCACGCTGATCGCTTTCTTGTCTGGGTCCTGAGTGGATTTTCTTACTTCATTCCACTGCTGATTGGAGTCTTCTGGTGGTCCTTGATTAGTTTTTTTAATGATCAGTACATTAATTATTATTTTTGATATTTTTATTTTATAATTAATTTAATTTTACATGTCAGCCATGGATTCCACATCCTCCCTCCTCACACCCCCTCAGCCTTACCCCCAATCCACCCCCCATTCCCACCTCCTCCAAGGCAAGGTCTCCCCTGGGGAGTCAGCCCAGCCTGGTACATTCAGTTAAAGCAAGTCTAGTCCCCTCCTCCCTGCACCAAGGCTGAGCGAAGTGTCTCACCATAGGCCCTAGGTTCCAAAAAGCCAGCTCATGCACCAAGGACAGGTCTCGGTCCCACTGCCTGGGGGCTCTCTAAACAGTTCAAGCTAATCAACTGTCTCACTTATCTAGAAGGCCTGGTCCAGTTCCATGGGGACTCCTCAGCTATTGGTTCACAGTTCATGTGTTTCCACTAGTTTGGCTATTTGTCCCTGTGCTTTTTCTAATCATGGTTTCAATATCTCTTGCTCATATAATCCCTCCTCTCTCTTGCCGATTGGACTCCACCTGGGGCTTGGCCGTGGATCTCTGCATCTGCTTCCATCAGTCACTGGATGAGAGTTCTATCGTGACAGTTAGGGTGTTCGGCCATCCGATCACCAGAGCAGGTCAGCTCAGGCACCCTCTCAACCATTGTTAGTAGTCTATAGTGGAGGTATCTTTGTGGATTTCTGGGGACCTCTCTAGTTTTTAAAGTAAGACTCTGATATCTTTGCCTGGAATTTCAACTATCGTATCATCTCTGTTTTCTGATGTTGAGATGTCAGCTAGTGAGATGCCGATGTGCATTGCTGGTTCCTGGCTTTTGTTCGCTTTGGATGATTTACTCAGTTGTTAGGATACGTGTGTTCTTTAGGACATAGTTTACCTTTTATTAGTTGTGTTCTTCTTTCTTTGTTTTATTTTATTTTATTTTTTCCGATGGAGGGAATTGAACCCAGAACCTTATACTTTCTAGGCGAGGACTCTGTCACTGAGCCAAAGTCCCCCCACTTTCTTTTGTTTTCTTTTCTGTGAGTCTCCTGATGGGTTACCTTGTCTTTGTGTGGATTTGGGTTGGAGGTGGAGCTGACTGCAGTAGCGCATACAGTGGGTTGACTGTGGTCCCAGGAATAATAGCAGCACGGAAAGACACATGCAGCCTCCGCCTGCATCCTCTAGAACGTTCAGATACAGTATCACTGGGGTTCCTATTGCAAACAAAACAACAACAAAAAAAAACCCACAACAACTTGGGTTTTTTTTGGAGTTTTCTTTTCATTGTAACGCTAATGGTCTCAATATTTAAGTAGTGAAGTAAAAAAGGAATAGGCAAGAGAGGAAGAAGAGGTATAATCAGAATGAGAGGACAATGTGCAGTTAAGTACATAATGAGTAGCAAGAAGAATACTGTGTATTGGATGTAGAAGAAGAAAGGGAAAACAGTACAAGCTTTTCCAGTGAGACACAAATTAAAACACAATGAACAACCAAAAGACAGAAGTGGACATTCTATGAACCCCCCTCCCAAAATTAGTTTGAATTAAAATAATAGAGCTGGAGAGAGGTGTTGGTGGGTAAAGCACCTGCTACCAAGGCTTACAACCTGATTAATGGAAGGAGAGAAACCAACCCCTGCACTTCCATTGACTTCCACATGTATGTGGTAGTGTACATGTGTGCACACACGAGCACACACACACACAAATAAATACATGCAATTCAAATATAATAAGTAAACAAACAAAAATTAAAGAATAAAAATTAAATGGATAATAAAATAGCTAGGCTCGGTGGTACACATCTTTACTTCTGGTATTCAGAAGGCAGAGGCAGGGGGATCTCTGGTTTTGATGCCAGTCTGGTCTACATAGAGAGTTCCAGGCTGTTCAGGGCTGCACAGTAAGATCCTGTCTATATGGAATTATAACAGAAGATAGTGTACCCTCAGTCTGTATCTCTTCCTGCTGGGAGATGCGCTTTCTCAGCCGCTGACAGGGTGAGGGTGCTGGTATCAGGCATTAAGTCAGAGACCACCTCCGGCCATCATTCCCTGTCTGATTTCCTCAGGTTGCAAACTACACCCCATCTCTGGTGCTTTTTTTGGGGGGGGGGATCTGAGCAGTGCAGGGCTTTCTGTACCTGAGGCTCTAAGGGAATGTGGAAGAGCCACTGTGCTTGTCCTTTCCAGTCTATTAGATTAACTGTAGCATGCCCCACCACATACTTCCCATGCTCCTGTAAGAGTTCATGAGGGTGGGTGTTGGGGAGGTGGAGGGTGTTGAGAGGAAACCGCCCTGGTCACCCTTCTGCTGCTGTTACCTCTGTGTGCGCTACTGAGCATCTATGGCATCCATCAGGACTCTGCCCCAAGTTCTGCTTACACTTCCACCAACCCTGGTTTCCTTCCTGTCCAGGCAATGGGCTGTGCACTTTGGATCTCCCTACTTTAGACTCCTCTATCCGTCTTCTGGTACTGTGTCCACAGTCTACTGTGCTCTGCCCACCTCCCCCTCCCCCTCCCCCGAAACATTGAATTCAGCTTCTGATTTGAGTTTCCGGCATCCAAACTGCCAGGCTTTTCTGATAGCTGGGACCTGCTGTTCTGGAATACATGCTTTGAGCAGGACCCAACATAGTAAGAGTATCTTGGCATGGAATGGTGTGGGAGTGAGGTGGGGGTACCTTCTTCTGCCTTCCTTGTTTCTGTTCTCTGTGGGTCTTTCTCTTGTTTCTGTATTGGTGGCTTTTATCTTGGCTTTTGTTCATTCCATCTCGTGATCTCCAATCAGCCATCTTAACCTTGTGTGTTCACGGCGGCTCTTTCTGAGCTTCCAAGTGAGAGATTGCATGTTGGGTGCTGTCATTGACATGTTTCCATAAATTGGTCCTCTATGAAAAAAGCACCTCGGATGATAATAGCAAATGTTGGTGTTCAGAGGCACCTTTGGGAAGATGTAAAACTTGAGTCGCTAGATACATACCTGTTGGCTAATGTTACTTTAAGAGCCCCTGTCAGATAATCCCTCTGAGTTCTCACTTCCACTTCTTTCATCTTCCCCTCAAGAAAGGCTGGCATGAAACCATTTTCTTTCTCACCTGCCACCTCAAAGAGCAGACGTTGTCCTCGAAAGAAGCTTTGAAAAGGCGAAAGGAGCCAGTCAATGAAAGTAGCCAAAGGCTGTTAAAATGGTTCTGGTCATCGAGCCTGGATCCATTTCCAGAGATGTACTTATGGGAACTAAGATGTCTAGAACTAGCATCTGTCACAGCCACTCCCGTCGCCAGGTGATAGCTGATGACGTCTCCATGTTTATCAGCGGTGTGCTGATCCCTGAGCCCATACTCTTGCTTGTACTGTTTCTCTACAATGCTGCCCTACCATCAGTAGAATACAAGGCCATGGCACCCTTAAAATTCTGTGCATCTGACTGAATGGGCTGTGGCTTTGAGCTAAGACCAACATAGACAGTGCAGATGTTTCTGGAAGTCGGAGAAAAAGCCATTCTTGGTGGAAAATGGGTCAGAGAGTGTTTAGATAGTGTTTAGGACAGCCACTGTCCTGGGGATGCTGAATAGCTCAAAAGAAGGAACTACCCTTAAATGATGATGTCAGAGCCCTGGCAAGGGCTGGCAAGCATGCAGATGGTGGCTTGTCCTTAAATTGCTCAAGGCTTGGGGCACATGAGCCCAGGTGCCAGCAAAAATCCACACCGACACAGGTGAGTTCTGCCTCTCAGTCACTCACCTCTGTTTTCCTTCGTTCCTACTCCACAGTGTGGATGATGCCTCCTACGAAGTCATGCAGATCGACATCGAGATTGAAGGACCCAGTGACCCACCCACCACACAGCTTGTCACGTGGCAGGTTGAATACCCAGGAGACATCACGTCTGACTTGGGGGTGTCCAAGATCTATGTGAGCCAGAAGGACTTGATTGGCGTCATACCACTGGCAATGGTAAGAGAGCACTCGGGGAACCTGGAACGGGAAGGCTCCATGCTGCGACCCAAGCTCAGGGGTCAAGGATGTCAGTCAGGAAGGGCCAAGATGGGGACACAATGGGAGCATGAAGCTCACTGCCAATAGCCTATCTTAAATATGCTAACTGATATTCCTTAAGTTGCATTTATAAAATGTAGTCCAGTTCGTAGTTATGCGTCCATCTTTATATGACTATTATAGATGATGGGATGAATGTGTATAATATAATGTGGATTACTTAAGGATTTCAAATGTATGCAACTGTCCAGAGTGCTTGGTTTAAGTGTGCATGTGCTCATGCTGAAATGCAAAGGAGTCTGGGCTCTCTGTTCAACATCATCACAGTGACTTAGACACTGCCACAAGGAACCAAGAGAACAGGTTTTGAAAGGTAATTGGGGTATCCCTGCAAGAAGTCCTTATCTCCATGAGAGAAGAATGGGGTTCAAGGAATCACTCATCTTGGTTCTGAGGGTCTAGTGTCTTCCAATGGCATTAGCCACCTTCCTGTAAGGTAGAAAAACACAACTCAGTTCTGGTCTCTATTTATAAGTCATGTGACCTAGTTTGATTTCTATTCCTGTGATAAATACCAAGACCAAAGGCAACTTGGGGAGGAAAGGGTTTATTTTACTTATAGCTTACAGTCCATCACTGAGAGAGTTCAGGGCAGGAACTCAAGGCAGGAACCCAGAGGCAGGAACTGAAACAAAGGCCATGGAGGAATATTTCTTACTCTCTTATTCCTCAAGGCTTGCTCAGCCTGCTTTCTTATATCATCCAGGACCACCCGCCCAGGGATAGCACCACCCTGGGATAGTGGAATAGACCCCACCTACATCAATCATCAATCAAGAAAATGGCCCTCAGACATGCCCACCAGGCCAATCTGATGGAGGCATTTTCTCAATTGAGATTCCCTTTTCTCAAAGACTCTAGCTTGCATCCAGTTGACAAAAAAACAGACAAACAAACAAACAAAAAAACCCCACCTAACCAGCACACCATACAAACATATATTACTTGGTCCTCAACTCCCTTTTCTTTAGAGGGCAGATGAAAATCATAGCCAGTGGTTAGTTGGGAGAATGAAACATTCACTGGGCCCAAGGCTAGAATTCAGTGGTAGAGTGCTTACCTGGCATGTGCCAGGGCAGATTTCAATCGTCAGGCCATGGCCAGGTGGTGGTGGTGCACGCCTTTAATCCCAGCACTTGGAGGCAGAGGCAGGCAGATCTCTGTGAGTTCGAGGCCAGCCTGGGCTACAGAGTGAGTTCCAGGACAGGCTCCAAAGCTACACAGAGAAACCCTGTCTCAAAAAACCAACAAACAAACAAAAATCAATCATCAGCCCAACAAAACTTAAGCTAAATAAATAAATAAGTAACCCATGGGTCCTTAGAAGAACTCCAGCCTCTTACAGACATATAATAAATATTAGCTGCTATTATGGTTGTTCTGTTATTGAGAGCAGGGTACAAAGGATGCTCCACAACAAGGCTGTACATTCTCTAAGGCAAGGGCTTGTTCCCAGCCCTGTTCTTCACAGTCTGCCAGCCAGGCAGCACGTAGGCATCACTGATCATTGAACTGGACTGAACTAACCAGATTCAAATACGTTGGGTTTGATGAGCTCCCAGCAGACTCTCTGAGAGGCCACTTCTGAGCCCAAGAGAGAGTTCTGAGTTCTGACACCCCTGTCTTGTATCTAGGGCATTTTGTCGGTTGATAAAATAATACTTCCCATGGGGGGCATGTTACCATTATGAAATGGCTTTGCTTCTGCTAATTTGTATGCCCACCAAGGGATATCTGAGAGAGAAACAGAGATCTGTAAACTAGGGTGAGGGTTTGAAGTTAGAGGCATGCATACCAGAAGGGAGCTTGAAGAGTCGGGGTCTGATGCTGTGGGAAGTCACTGCAGGGAGGGCTGTGGGGAGTTGCCTAGGATTATTATTATTATTATTATTTGTTGTTGTTGTTTTCAGAAGCATTCTGGCTATATGTGTAGAAAGAATTGTAAGGCAAAGGGTAGACAGAAGGTTAGTACATGTTCTCTGTCTGCTCTTCAAAAGACCTTGTCATACTGGTTTGCTGGGCTTGGCATCTGCTCTAACTTTACTCTCTTGGTGTGCCCAGAATGGAGCTTGTCTGGCGGCTCAGTGGCTTGGATGTTGCATCTGGTAGCTGAGTGACCCCAAGCATATTATTATCCCTGTAACCCCCAAATTAATAACAATCATGTTGGGACTGGAGAGATGGCTCAGCCATTAAGCGTGCATACCACTCCTGCAGAGAACTGGAGTCAAGTTCCCCTCAAACCCACCAGGGGTCTCAACAACCTTTAACTCTATCAAAACCATGTCCACCTTGTATCCAGTGGGCTGAGGGACAAGAGACGGAATGTGATCTTTTACTCAGCCTGACACTTTCCACCTATCTTCTAAGCCAAGAACTCAGCCATGTGGCGAAGGAGGCCAAAGGGTGTGAAGTTCCTTCTCAGAAGCTGTCTGGTTAGGTGGACGTAACAGTAGAAGGAAGGAATGCCCAAGGCTGCCCCTAACCCAGTGAGCTGTCCCAGTGGTGGGAAAGCAGACAGCTGAGCTATTCTGAGACACATGCTCCTCATAAGTCCTCAGACATTCCTCCGCATTAGAAATAGGAATGAAAGAAAGACAGCAATAAACCACGAGTCTAAAAATCCCTACCATAACTCTCTAACGCTATAAAGATGCTTTCTATTAGGAAATACATTGTGGTTTGTGTTCCGATAGAGAAATCTTCGCACGTATCTCCCATCGATTCCCCTGAGGTAAACTTTTAGAAATAAATTTTAATTCAAGGATGTGAGTCAGAGGATGTGTAATTTTGTAATACATTTTTATAATGTCTATAGAATTGCCTTCGGGAAGTTTTAACTAATTTACAAATTCTACCTGCTGTGTGTAAAGATACCCATTTCCCTGCAAACTTTTCAACAGAGGATATTAATTTTTTTCAAATAGACAATTTATTAAGCAAACATCTTATCTCGGTGTCTCCTTAATTTGCCCTACTTGGGTTACATTTTTTTTATTTCTTTATTAAATATTTGTCCTTTGCCCATTTTATTGTCCTTCTGGGACTTCAGCATCTTATTTTTTTTCTAAAGCTAAAAAGTTGTACGAAGAGAGGGGAAGATCAGATTTTAAGGGTAGGGTTTGCTGGCATTAGCTATTCTTATGTTCTTGTTTAACAGAATTGAACCCCTAGGGTTACTGAGTCCAAATCCACTTTCTCCTGGGTATTAGTGATATCCATCTGTTGGTTGAAGTGTCACATGGATCTTACAATTTACTTTTTGCCTCCTAATTTCACATATTAGAGGGGTGGTGCAGAGGATTTTGCCTATATATATATATCCTGGAAAGGACCCAAGGCCTTGCTGGTGATAAGCAAGTGCTCAGTGTCTGAGCCACGCCCCCAGCCCCTGGCTGGGGTATTCTAGGCTGGAGCTCTACCTCTGAACCACACCTCAGCTCCCCACTAGGGGATTCTAGACAGGAGCTTTATCACTGAGCGACATCCCCAGCTCCACACTGGGGGATTCTAGGCAGGTTCTCTACTGCCAAGCTATGCCCCTAGCCCTTGCTTAATTTTTAATGTGGTCAAATCGATCGATCTTTTCCATAATTAAAATCTCTCATCTTCTCCTAATGAATTCTAAGAGGAAAATGCACACCTGCTTTATTTGTTCTTACAAAGCCTGTGAATAATACAAAAGCCCAACACAGCACATCCAGAGAAGCAGGAAGAAAACCAAGATGGGGCCGAAGGCAGGTGCCTCTGTGACACCTGAAAAGCTTAAAGATCAGCCTAGGGCAAAGGTCATGCCCCTGCTTCTCAGTAATTCTGTAATTGCCCCTCCAGGAAATCTTTAAACTGAGACAAATTCTCCCCCATGTCCAGGGCCCTGAAAGCTTTTGTACTCTCTTAATCCAATCACGCATTTCTAT
The DNA here is from genome assembly GCF_949786415.1 of Peromyscus eremicus. Lineage (NCBI taxonomy): Eukaryota > Metazoa > Chordata > Mammalia > Rodentia > Cricetidae > Peromyscus > Peromyscus eremicus. The sequence goes on along the minus strand of NC_081438.1, from coordinate 17,739,042 downwards.
GAGTTTAATTTTTGCTATGCAAGAAATCATGCTTTGCTGTATTGAAGGTGAAGTGTGTTCCCCCCACTCCTTAAGGAGGGACATTCTTAGAGAGAAGCTCACTAAGCATGCATCTTTCTGTTAAGTGTATGGTGAGCACACAGCAGGGTCTGGTATGAGGCATGCTGTTTGCATTTCTCAGAAGAGCTAGGAGGCTCCTTCATGGCACATAGCTTCAAGATGGTAGCGGCTTCTCCTCATTGCCTCCTGAACTTGCGGTAAAACTAATTCTGAGCTTATCCCAGGCTTCAGAGACAGAGACACTGGCCTGCACTTCTGTGCTGGGAATGAAATGCTAGTGAGTCCTTAAAGAACTCACTAAGAAGTGCTCTTCAAAATTCAATGAACTCTTATTTCCACTCCTTTGGGGCAGCGGCTGTTCTGAGTGTCGTCACTGTGGGAATTGCTGTCAGCTCAGCCCATGGGTAAGGGGCTTCGTCAACTCTTTCTTGGGACTGGAAAAAACAAGTCTCCCGAGACCATTTCCTAACCAGGTTCTTGTTTTGCTTCCTGTCTCAGATTCACCTCTGAAGTTTTAAGACTGACTATTATTGGTCTGGGGCTTGAGATAAAACTCAATCCAGAGATAACGGTTGGAACAGATAGCACATCATCCTTGACAATAATCAGAAGGAGGCTCTAATTCCAAAGAAGTTTGGTGTGGTGATGTCTCATGACAGTTGCAGTGATGGTGCAAAGGATTTTGCCTGTTTATTTATATGTGTGTGTGTGTATGTGTGTCCTGGAATGGGACTCAAGGCCTTGCATGTGACATGAAGGTGTAGATGTGACTGCCAGGCTTGAAGGTCCTGAGGGGTGTGCCATGGAGATTCAGGGTGAGGAATCAAGAGTGAAAGGTATCCACCCCGTGGTAGTTTGAATTTAATTGCCCCCTGTAATCTCTCATAAGGCACTCTTAGGCACTGTGAAAAGGTATGGCTTTGTTGAGGTGCTCATGGCTTTGTTGGAGGAAGTGTGTCATTGTGGGGGTGAGCTTTGAGGTTCCCTAAGCTCACGATACCACCCAGTGTCTCAGTTGACTTCCTGTTGCCTGCATGATATAGGACTCTCGGCCACTACTCCGGCACCACATCTGCCTGCACACTGCCATGCTCCCCATCATGATAATAATGGACTGAACCTCTGAAACTGTAAGCAAGCTACCTCAATTCATTGTTTTCCTTTATAAGAGTTGCCATGGTCCTGGTGTCTCTTCACAGCAAGAGAACCCCTAAGACCCTTTGTGAAGTGCAGCTTGACAGCACATTTCTGACTTTTTCAATGCTAACTGCAGGAATCATTGATTCCTAGCCTACCTGCCATGCTACCTCATTACAAGGGTCTTCCTTGATGTCTATAGTCAAGAGGATCTTGGTTGATGCTGCTATTTTCTTGAGATTGAAGGGCAGCAAGCAAGCCCTTGCTTCTGCCAGTTGGGTTTTTATAATTATCAGCAGACAAACTTGAGATGCTTTAGGAGGACCTAAGCATCACTTTGATGAAAGCTTCTAGTCCTTTGTCCTTTCATTCTGTCTTTTAAAAACTCGCCTAAACCCATTCAGTCTCCAGCCTTTCTCTCAAAGCAGAAGCTACCAGACTCCAGTGCCAGGCATCTGGCACACCATATTTCATAGCTAAATGCTTTTTTTTCTCATCAGCAAGAGTGAACAGTGGAAGCAGTGAGTTCCACAACCCACATAAGTAGGCATCAAGTACCTCTGTCCAGCCACGCCCTACACAAACTTCGTGAGGACTAATGAATGCTGAGGATTTTTAGAGATGTAATTTTTAAATAACATGTATAAGTGTATATGTGTGTGTGTGTGCGTGTGTGTGTGTGCACATACGCGTGTATGTGTGCAAACACACATAGGCACAGCAACCACAGAGACCAGCCAAGGGCATCAGATCCCCTGGAATTGGAGTTATGGATGTTTGTGATCCTCCGTGTGGGTGCTGGGAATGGAACCCAGGTCCTCTGGAAGAGCAGTCAGTGCTCTTAACTGCTGAGCCATCTCTCCAGCCTCTAGAATGCCAAGTGATTTCCTCCTATGGATGATTTTTGGATTATGAGAAAGTCCTCATCTTCTCTAACACTTGTGTGTCCTTAAACCCTCTCTGAAATTCCCTTCTATGGAGCAAAGCAGACAAAACCTCCCCGGCTTTCAGAACATTGTAATTTTAGCTCATACACTTCTCAGGAAATGCATTTTTAAAAAATTCACTCTATCTAGTACATTTCTATACTTAAGTGAATAAAACTTTATATCGACTGGTCCTCTCTTTACCACCAGAATCCTGTCTAGTACATCCACTTTGCTGTGTCTCTCTGCTAAGGACTAGCATGGCCTTCAGCCTAGGGTCTTCTCTATCTATCTATCTATCTATCTATCTATCTATCTATCTATCTATCTCTCTTTTTGGTTTTTCGAGACAGGGTTTCTCTGCGTAGTTTTGTGCCTTTCCTGGAACTCGCTCTGTAGCCCAGGCTGGCCTCGAACTCACAGAAATCCGCCTGGCTCTGCCTCCCAAGTGCTGGAATTAAAGGCGTGTGCCACCACCGCCTGGCCCAGGGTCTTCTCTTATCTATACACCCAACAGAAAGCAGCACAGCATCCACCCACATAGATACCCAAGACACATGTATAAAACAAGTCCCACCACCCACTGAACACATACATCTGTGGACAGTCTGCAGACAGAGGAACTCAATCATCATCTCTCAGGAGTTCTGAAATTGGTCTACGTAGCACACCGTAGCCATCAACTGCTGAGATCAGGACTTGGGAAGGAGCCTTAGATGATAGAAGGAATCTTTCTTTCTTGGCTCCAATGATGAGAATTCCTTTTATTTGGGCATAAAAGCGGATTCCGGCCTCTTTCTGTTTGACTTTCCACGGTATTCTTTCCCCATGTCGGCCTGTTAATTAACACGCCAGAGCCCCTCCGTTGTTTTACTCAGACTTTTTGAAAATCCGGTCACAATGCAGAGCACGCCGCCACTTTCATTTTCATACTTCTGCCACCAAGTGCAAATTAAGATGCTGCCGTGGCCCTTGAGGAAAGTCGCTGCTCTAAGGCACCTTATTTCTTTTTATGTGTGTTGAGTGCGGCTGTTCCCCAAACAGGCCTGGATAATTAGAGGCAGCATTTAACTGCTGCTTGGGTACCAGGTGCGGCCTTCCGTGCTCTAGAACATACTTTAACTCATGCGGTTTCCATCACGGCTCAGAGCCGTGGGCACTGCTTCTTGGTCACATTTCCCAGGTGGGAGGGGATGTACAGAGCCTGCAACCCTGCCCTCAAGATGTACAGTTAAGGTGCAGAGCCGAGTCAGATCCTAGAGAGATGGAGTCCAGAGTCCAGGCTCATGACCAGCCCACTATGCTTCACCCATAGTGAGAACAGAGGGGCATGTGTAGATGAGTGCAAGGGAGGGGGTGTTGATTGGTACAAGAGGGATGTTAATCAGTGCAAGAGAAGGAGTGTTGACAGGTGTGGAAGTATCAGTCAGTGCCACAGGATGTTGGTGGGTGCACAAATGGTGCAAGGAGATGGGTACAAGCAGAGACGTTGATAGGTGAAAGGGGCAAGGGTTGATTTTGCGCAAAAGGGTGTTGGTCGGTGCGTAAGAGGAGGGTATTGATAGGTGCAAGGGTGGGTATTGATCAGTGTGAGGGGGTATCGATTTGTACAAGGGGAGGGTGTTGATTAGTTCAAGGGGCTGTTGATAAGTGCACTGTTCAAAATGATCTTGGAAAATGCAAATTCAGAGACGCACAAACGCAGTAAGAGACAGGGAAATCGTGCTGAACTCGGAGGAGCCCTTTGAAAATGAATTCTTTGTTATGCACAGAGCCAGGGCTTTCTCTTCACAGCCCCCTGAGCTGCCTCTGGTGCTCCTTACTTAATGAACTGTCCTCTCCAGAGGTGACCAACAGTAAGGTGGTTGCTGAACCACAGTGCCTTTGTAGGTACGTGATACTAAATGAACGCGGGAGGGCTATTGCTATTACTGACTGCCGTGCAGTTATTACAGCCCCAGCTGTTGTGTAACCAGTTGGTCTCCACGAACAACTGCTCATGATGCGATTCAGTTTGTAGACACCACAATAGCGCGCACTGCTCAGGGAACATCTACAGAGTCCCCCGCCGAGTGCCAGGCACCGGTGTGTTGGCCTTAAAGAGATAGCAGAGCACATGTTCCACCCAGCAGAAGCAGGTGGTAAATAAGTCAAGAATAATTGAGCAAGGTGACTTCAGAGCCAACATATGTGTGCCGCAGAGGAAATACCGAAGTGCACTATGAAGAAGGGCCAAGTGAGGTGGGCACCTGCGCAGGTGATGTCTGCATGAAGACATGAGGAGTGTTAGGTGCCCACAAAAAAAGGAAAAGTAGATACCGTGTCCCAGCAAAGGACATGGAGTGTTTTGAATGGCATGAATCTGAGGTGTCTGAGTTGTGAATAGGGAAGACAGTGCCAGGAGTTGAGGTCAGAGCTGGCAAGAGCCGAATGGTGTGTGCCCTTACCAGCTTTAGTTCATGGAGTGGGGTTTCTGGTTGTGGATGCTTGAATCTTATCTGGCTCCTTGTCTATTTGTATATGGATATGTTGTGTGTGTGTGTGTGTGTGTGTGTGTGTGTGTGTGTGTGTGTGTTACATGTATGTGAGTGTGCAGATGTGCACCAGTGTCATCCTCTATCACATTCCACTTGGTTGCTTTGAGACAGTCTCTCACTGAGCCACAATCTCATGGTTTCCTCTAGGCTTGATGGCTAGTGAGCTCTCAGGATCTCAGGGCGATATTGCAGTTACAAAGACCCACAGCCATGCCTGGCTTTTTGTGTGGACGCTTGGGATACAAACTCAGGTCCTCCTGCCTATCACTCTGAAGGCCAGGATGAGAATATATTTTTTTGGAGGGAAGTCCAGTGGTTGAAATAGAAAGACTACTTCATCCATGAAAGGATGACAGAGTTCGGACAGTGACGACGATGGGGATAGTAGCATTAAATGGAATTTCTCAAATGTTTCCTATAGAGCCATTGAGACTTGTTTGGAGAATGGACAAGATTTGTGTTTGAAGCAAAGGTCAAACATGATTCTGGACTGGACAGGAAAGTGTAATGGGCTTCTTGATATAATGGTATCAGTGTTCTGAAGCCTAAGCCATCCAATATGGCGGCCGTAGCAGTGTCTGGTGACATCAAGTGCTGAATGCTCAGAGAACAGAGTTGAACAGCGACTTTTGGAAGATCAGTGTCAGTCTGGATCATTGCATCAGTTACTAGCCGATTAGATGGGGCATCTCTGATGTTTTGGTTTGGGGCTGCAGAAAGCAAGGCCATGCTCTCTGCAGAGACAGTCGTTAATTTCCTTCTTCACTGTGAGTCCATTGTTGGTCTTCCTGCCCCATTCCACACCTCTGGAATCTTTCTTTTATGATGCTTACAGACAGGCTTGTTGCCCACTAGCATCTCAGCAGACAGAAGCTCTTGGTAGGTGTTGCAGTTTGCTCTCTGTCTCTGTGATTTAAAAAAAAAAAAAAAACCAATGTGGCAAGGAGAAGATTCACTTGGCTTATACATCCCAGTCATGGTCCATCAGTGAGGGAAGCCAAGGCAGGGGCTGAAGCAGAGGCTATGGAGAAACACGTACTGTTGGCTTACTTCCCATGGTTTGCTCATTTTGCTTTCTGAGAGGAACATTTGCTGAGGGGTGGTGCCACCCCCAATGGGCTGGACCATTTCACATTCATCATCAGTCAAGAAAATGCCCCCAGTAGACTTGTCCACAGACCAGCCTGAAGGAGGCATTTTCTCCATTGAGGTTCCCTCTTCCTAGATGACCCTAACGTGTCAAATTGACAAAAACTAACCAGCGAGCAGAGAGACGTCTTATGCTGCTGATCACCATTTATCACCATGGCTGTGATCTCTGTCAAGACTGCCAGCTACTGACAGCCGACTCTATCAATTAAGTACACCCGAAAATACAAACTGTGATGTTTGTGACTCCCATACAAGCACCCGGTCATCTCCTGCTGTTCACATCGCATCACAGTGCAGAGATCGAAAGGAGTGATTTCTGCCCCTAATGGATGCATTCAGATAGGTCCAATTTTCCTATAAATTATTTGCTTTACAATTCAGTTAAAATCATATATTGATTTTTAAGTACATGCATCAGTGGATTGTGGTGTAGCCCTTAATATGGTTCTTATTTCAGAGTAATTAAGTAAGTCCTGTTTCATTTCCTACATAAATATTTATTGGGAATGCTGGAGAGATGGTTCAGCCATTAATAATCACTTGCTGCTCTTGGAGAGGACCAGAGTCCAGTATTCAGCATCCATATCAGGTAGCTCACAACCATCTATAACTCCAGCTCCAGAGGATCCAACACTTCTGGCCTCTAAGAGCACCTGCACTTATGTATACATTCTGACACAAAACCCATGCGTATTCACAATTAAAAAATAAAACTAAAATATTAAGAAAATGCTTTGTAAAAGAAGGTTTAGCTCAAATAGGGTTGTCCCAGTAGGGTTGGTATTGCGTGACCTTTTCTGGGAGAGACGAATGAATGTCCACTCACTCCCAGGGAGGGTACTGATAACAGACCAAAGCAAAGATTCCATCCAAGTCCAACTTGGTGAAGCATAGTTTACATGGGTGACTCAAAGATAAGCTATATCACCAAAAAGCCAGTCAATAGGATCACCAGAATATACTCCATCCTTGGAGCTTTCTCTGCATGACCTGGAGACAGCTGGACCAGTCTGCCTTTTCTCCGTAGCAGCTGTAACTATGTGTGTCACCTTGGAAACAGTGCCTTGTAAATCTTATTTCATTTACTTCCTGGGCCTTGTATGTTTCCTTTATTTCCTGAGTCTTTAGGGGCGCATACTTCTCGTTTTCAGGAGATAGCTACGGGCAGTTAGTTGGTGATTGCTCTCTGCAAAGCAATAGGTAGTAGATATTTTCTATCTTGCAGGTCCTACCTTCTCCATCACAGAAACTCAACTTGAATGAATGAGCCTTGATGCAAAAGAGTCAATAGTAGTTGAGAAAAGAGACCTGTGAACAGACTTAAGGGCCAATGTGAGCGGCTGCAGGTTCTCCATCTGCAGATACAGCCAGTTGTCTGTAGATCCAAAATATAGGGGGAAAGCATTGTATGCGTGTGGAATACAAAGGGTCTTTTGATGCTGTTGTGCCCCATGCATTGATGTGTAACAAGGACTCTCTCAGCACCTGCTCTGCAACATGATACTGGCTGCCAGGTGGATTCATTGTCTCCATCAGTTAAAGAATTAAAGGAAGGGAAAACACCCCAACCCAAGGCATTAATGTAGTCAGACTTTCTTGTGGAATATTCTTTTGATGGCCAGTCCCCAGATAATGACATGGAGACTTATTAATTATAAAAGCTCGGTCCTAGCTTAGGCTTGTTCCCAAATAGCTCTTATAACTTAAATTAACCCATTTCTATTCATCTATGTTCTGCCATGTGGCTCTTTACCTCTCCTCTATTCTGTGTATCTGACTCCCTCCATGTCTGGCAGGCAAATCCTATGTGCCTCCAATTCTTGCTGAGTTCCTCTCTCTCTCCAGAAGTCCTGCCTATTCTCTCTTGCCCAGCTATTGGACATTCAGATCTTTATTTAACCAATCAGAAGGCTTCTTAGGCAGAGACACATCTTCACAGTGTACAAAACGGTGATCTCACAACACGTAAATGTCTATTGGCAAATGTTACAAACTTCTCAAGGGAACCCCAGAGCTGGGAAACCTCTGACTGACTCTAAGGGGTCTGAGTTTTATTTTTGAGTTTGGATACCCATTCCTGTAATTGTCTTCCTCTTGTCTATGGGTTCTAAGGTGCCTAAGCAATCCTTCTAATGCTGGGATTGGGTGTCCTGTTACTGTCTACAAGCACAAAAATAGCTGTTGATTGGTTGCAGTTTGTCACTAACTAGGGTGGACCCATGTTACCCCTTTTTGGTATTGTGATAACCAAGAAAGGGACACTTAATAGGGAAAGAGAAACTTAAGGCAGGGAAGGGAAAGATGGCAATTCAAATCCCTCCTCTTGTTTCTCTGTGCTTTGGGGCCATGGTTTCCCCAAAGAAATTCTCAGAGGGTATACACAGGCTAGGTGTAAACATTGCACCTTTTATAAAAGGGACTTGAGTATCTGTGGATTTGAGCCCCTTGGAGTGAGTGCCTGAAGTGCCTCCTTACAGATACCAAGGGATGGCTGTAACTTCCAGATTGCTCAGAATCAGTCAATGAATTACTATATAAAAGCTGACCTGCTCCCAGTGCCCAGGATCTTGATAGCTAATACCAGCAGGTGAGGTCATTTTCAGAACAGACACATTGCATGGAAAGCCTGTGTACATTTCAGGCGTTCACACTACCTGCCAAGTCCACCACCATGTCATCTCTATGAAATCTGTATTTTGCAACAGAGACCACCTGCCTGAATCACTTTCCTTTTCCGGTGCTAAAGCATCCTGAGAAAAGAAACCTAATGGAGAAAGGGTTTACTTTAGCCCACGGTTCCAGGGGGCGAGAGTCTGTGGCATGGAAGGCATGGCATTAGGAAGGGAAAGCATGGTGGCAGGAGCAGAAGTCTGGCTGGTCACATTGCATCCACACTCAGGAAGCAGGGAGAAAACAGGAAATGGGGTAAGGGTATAAACCCTCAAATCCCAGTGATGTACCTCCCCCAGAAAGGCTCCACTTCCTAAAGGTTCCACAACCTCCACAAACAGTGCCACCTCCTGCTCCAACACTAGGGTCTGTGAGGGACATTCCTCATTCAAACCATAGCACCTAAACTCAAATTCAAAATTATGGAGAACCCACACTCAGACATACAGCACTTATACACAGTATTAAAAATAAATTTTTTTTTTAAAAAAAAAACAGGTCTTTGAAGGCAATATGGAATACATGAAGACCAGCACCCAATCAGAACAATGGTTAGCTTTACTTTCCTTTGATACACATTAGGTGTCACTCACTGCTCACCTAGTCAAAGGCTATAAAATACATCAGAATACAGAGCACCCAAGTTCAACTTGAAATAATAAGAGCCTCCATTTGTCATAGTGTTGGCAATGGTGTCTTGATCCAAGTGTGAAAATGCTTCCTAGTGAGAGAAATAACCACTTTCAAAACATCTTTGAAACCAATACATGCATATTACCAACAATATCTCCATCAGCACAGAGGGCAGAACATCAGCCTCACATGTTTATCAACTGGTCTACTCGTGTTGACCTTAATAATTTTTCTCTCACACAACATTTTTTCCAATAAGTATACTTTTCTTTTTTTTTTTTTTTTGGTTTTTCGAGACAGGGTTTCTCTGTGTAGCTTTGCGACTTTCCTGGGACTCACTTGGTAGCCCAGGCTGGCCTCGAACTCACAGAGATCCGCCTGGCTCTGCCTCCCAAGTGCTGGGATTAAAGGCATGCACCACCACCGCCCGGCAAGTATACTTTTCTTGGTAAAGGCTAAGAACACTGAAAATTTCAATGGATGCTGAAGTCTGAATTTGGATATATTAGCAAAAGCAAAGTCTAGTTGGGTAACAATTGGACTAACTTTTTTATTAGCCTTTGATTGGAAGTTGGTGCTCATAACATTCCAGCCTGGGAAAAATGGGGGAGGATAAACGATTGTGTATTTTTGCAAGTCAGTCAATGAATGGCTAAGACATTGTATTCATTACTGTTACTTGCTGTGGGATGGTCTGTATGTCAAATGTGTTGCTCTGATTGGTCAATAAATAAAACACTGATTGGCCAGTGGCCAGGCAGGAAGTATAGGTGGGACTAATATAGAGGAGAACTGAGAGAACAGGAAGGCAGAGGGAGACACTGCCAGCCGCCGCCATGACAAGCAGCATGTGAAGACGCCGGTAAGCCACGAGCCATGTGGCAAGGTATAGATTTATAGAAATGGATTAATTTAAGATGTAAGAACTAGATAGCTAGAAGCCTGAGCCATTAGGCCAAACAGTTTAAATAATATAAGCATCTGTGTGTTTATTTTATAAGTGGACTGTCGGACTGCCGGGGTTTGGTGGGACCAGAGAGAAAACTCTCCAGCTACAGTTACTGTAGCAAAATTTCTGACGGATGCAACTTAAAAGAAGAGAGAGGTTTATTTGGGCCTAGGGTTTCATGAGTTTTAGTCCACCCTGGTAGGCATGGCCGATGGGCAGCTGGAGTGTGAGGTGGAAACCCCTCACCTAGTGATGGGACCAGGAGGTGAAAAGTGTCTGAGGGAGCTATTAGAAGGCATGACCTTCAAAGATTGGCCCCATACAGAGTTACTTTCGCCATCCACGCTGTACCTCTGAAAGGCTCCACAGTCTTCAATATAGAGAAACAATCTGGGGGCTATCCATTGAAATTCTGAGCCCCTGGGGAGTTTTCCAGAGTTATCTGTGAAACTTACCCTAAACAAAAATGATTGTATATCCTTTTTAAATTTTTCATATATATATATATATTTATATTTATATCTATATCTACATACATATATATGCAATGTATCTTGATCATGTCACACCCTAATCCCTCCCTCTGGCTCTCCCCAGCTTCTCCCCTCCATCATATCTCCCATCTCCTCAAGAGCAATTTCCATTTTGCTTTAAAGAGACCATGGATATGGACATAGAAGTCATTTCTTTCTCCTCCCCCTTACAGGGTGGAAAGCACCCTCTTGTTCCTCCTCTGCTCCCATATTTCTGCCCCCCCCCCCGATTCTCCCATTTCCTCCCATCTGGTTACCTCTCTCTAGCCCCCAAGCCTAAGGACTTGGTTCTGGTTCTTATACTCACCAGGCCTCAGGGGTCAGCTGCCGCACCTTCAGAATTCTGTAGGCAGGAGCCCCTTCAATACACTCACACACAGAGCTGACCTCCCACCTGATGAGGTGATGTCTCCACGGGGCACCAGTCACCATGTGTGGGGTCCCGCTCTCCCCCTGCTTAAGCTCCCTCCCCTGTCTGAGATGCATCTCCAGCCACTGATGGCTTGGTCGTCTCTTAAGGACTAGCCCTTCCCCAGCTGTGGGGTGAAGTCCTTCCCTTTATTCAGATGCTGACAAGCCAGGCTGCTCCCATAATTACTAACAAACACAGACCCTTGACTAGTCCAGGGGCAGGTCTCCTGGGCTCATCCTAGCCAATAGTACGAGATCACCACAAGCCAAGTAACAGGAGATACTGCTAGCATCTCATGAACCCTCAGGCTGTCAGGGCAGTTGGCTACCTGAAGAAAGGCAGGTTACTGATGCAGAGGGTGGAAGGTGGCCTGGAAAATCCTTCACAGAAAAATCAAGGGTGAGTGTGACTGTACAAAAGCCTTAGGTGAAGGAGTCAACTGCTTTCCATTTTATGTACTTAACAACCCTAAACCCTTCAAAAGAAAAATAGTAAAAAAGAAAGAAAACTTTCTACAGAAAAGATGCTTTGAAAAACTAAGATAATAGAAACACAAGTGAAGCATGGGCCCTTCCTCCACTCCTTGTTAATAAAGCACACATGCAAGCGTAGCTGGAACACATTACTCCCGTCTTCAGCCTTCACACCCACTGTGATGTGACCACAGGTGAGGCAGACATGTCCATCCAGCAAAGCCGGCTGTCAGCAGCGAAATTGGAGTTGGGCTGGAGGTATTAAATGTTGAAGATTATGCTTCAGACAGGAGTTAACGCTCTGAAATGTATTTATTTGTAACCTGCGACCTTCCCTTCAGAAAGGATTTAACCAACATTATCAGGGTGACCTGAACATCTTCTTAAATTGAAGTCCTAATGACTTCTAATCATGCCTTCCTCCACAATCACGCCAGATTTCAGAATCAATTTCATTTTTCTTTGGCTCACCACTTAGCTTCGCGCCAGCTTGTTAATTCTTCTGATGTAGGATGTTTCTCATCTGTCTGTTTTTCTGTTTGGATGCGTGGAAGGCGCTGGGTTGTTGATGACCAATGCCCATGTGAATAGCTGTGTAACCAGTGTTTAATGGAATGATCCTGACTGTCAGGGAAGTTTATGACTCCATCAAAAAAGATAGAAAAGGGTGGCTGGGCAGAGTGCTGGCCACATATTCATGAAGACCTGAGTTCAGACCCCCCTAGCATCTACATAAAAAGCCAGGGATGTCTGGAATCCCAGCCCTGGGGAGGCAGAGACAGCAGATCCTTCATACTCACAGGCAGGTAGCCTGGCTTTATCAGTGAGCTCCAGGTTCCTGGAGACCCTGTCTCAAAATATGAAGTGAAGAGCGATAGGGGAACCACCACTGACCTCCACATGTGCATGCACCTATACATACGTGCACACAAAGACGAAAAGATGGAAAAGTTGCTACTCAAGGTTTAGTAATAGCAAAACCATGAGAGACATGAGCTAGGGTGGGAGGGAGTGGTTCTTTAGGCCCTGTGGACAACAGGACTCTAAAACAGCAAGAGTGTTGCCCTATGGGAGGATACACAGGGGCCACCCCTTGAGGGACACAAGAGCCACCCCTTGAGGGACATGGCAGGCACCTTTCCAAGTCACAGTTCACAGATCTCAGTTTATCCTCAACCTTTCAGCAGCAAACATGGGAGAAAGCATTACCTCCTGTGAGATCCTGGGTTCCATCCCCAGTGTCAAAAATAGAAAGAAAGAAGAAATGGAAAGAAGTGGACATTTTCACTCTCTAGATATAAGGATGATACCACGACCTTTTTCTTTCTAGAAATTTCTGTCTTTGGGGGGCAGTGAGATGGCTCAGCAGATAAAGATACTTGCTGTCAATACAGGTAGGTGGAGTTCAAGCCCCAGAACCCACATGGTAGAAGGAGAAAACCAACTCTCTCAAGTTGTCCTCTGTGCTCTACATGTGCACTGTGGCACATGCATCCCGCTGCCCACATCACATGAATAAGTAAGTGTAACTTTTTTTTATTCTAAGGGAGTGAACTGGAGAGATAGTTAAGCATTTAATCATGGTTGTTGTTCTTGAAGAACCCCAGCACCCACATCAGGCAGTTCACAGCCACTTGTAACTCCTACTCTACGTGGTCCAGTGCCCTCTTCTGGCCTCCCCGGGAACTGCACACACATGATACACATACTGACACTCGGACACAGAAATGAAAAAATATAATCTTTAAGAAAAAAATCCTTCCTTTGTTTAAAGGAATTCCTTTTGAGTAATGAAATCATAATAATAATAATAAACAGTGAAACTACTGAGAAAAGATGTGAGTATCAAATAAGCTGAGGAGAGTCCTAAGAAGGGCCAAGATGACTTGTACCATGACCACTTTTCATATGGAAAAACTGAGGTTCCTGGAAAGGAATTACTGAATAACACATGACCAGAAGGAGCCCATCAGATTCCCAGACTGGTACATCTAAACCATCCTGACTAAGGTCTATATACACCTGTAGAGCCACCACAGCCCTAGATATACCTGTGTAATACAGCATGCCTGTATGCCTCAGGAGAAACAAGCTGCAGAAGTCTAGTCCCACCTTTGGGTGATGCTGATCCTTCTGGAAATGTTGATCCTCAAAGCAAGATGATAAAGCAAAGCCATAGCTCAACTCAGTGGAAGATATGTGATGTCAAAAACTTCTGGAATAGCGGGACCACATACATGAGACCCACAGAAAGGAAAGTCCATGCTTCTGACATCTCCATCTGTGGCAACTATGGCAAGTTCCTGCCTCTTCCTGTCTGTGAAGAAGCACTATGCCAGCCCTACCAGTTTAATAGAATTCTTGACATTTTGCCAGAAATATTAGCCAGAATGTGTTTTGAGACAGCCTGTGTATTTTCCATATTTTGGTTCAGTTCTCTCCACAACACCTCCAGTAGGGATCATCTGGTCTTTTACTCTTCTCTTGGGACAGAAAGTGATATACAGGCTATTGGGTAAACCCTATACACAGAGCAGATAAGCAGAGAACTGTGAAGGCTGTGGCTGTGGATCAGAGAAAGAGAAAGACAACACAGCTACAGATGGTGTATAGATGTGGATAGATGACAGATAGGTGATAGAATAGATGACAAATGGATAGATATAGATACTGTGGTAAGGATATATAGATAGATGATTGATAGATAATATGAACTACAGATAAATAGTTGATAGATAGATAGATAGATAGATAGATAGATAGATAGATAGATAGATCAATGGATTCTAGATCACAGACTGAATGATGGATAGGTGGATAGACCAAAAATAGAAATAAATGATAGGAAGATAAATAGATAACTATGCAGATAATAGAAAGATGGTAGATGGTAGATGGAAGATAGATTGATAGATGATAGTCTGAATAACATGTAGGTAGCTAGACCAAAAGTAGATGGAGATACCTGATTGATAGATACAGGTAGATAGATAGATAGTTGATAGGAAGATGATAGAAGATACAGTAGAGAGATGATATATAAATAGAGAATAACAGATTAATTGATATATAGATAGTAGATAATACATGGGTGATAGATATGTGATAGAAGAGATTAACAGTATTGAGTACATGATTGATAGCCGTCCCTCTCAAGTTACCCTTTGGATCTTCTTTCCCATGGCCTTATCTCTAATCCAGCTACACATTTTGCTGATTTTGCCTCCCGTCTATGGTGAAACCATCTTTCTTTCCCTTGTATCCAATGCTGATGTCCTCCAAGCTGCCCCACCACATTCTCACTCATACATGTCTCACTGCCCTCCACCCTCACCATCCTCTTCTCTCCACTGAAGATGGTGCCCTTTTAGAAACTTACTCTGGATGTCATTATCTCCTATTTAAACCTCACAGTTGTTGCCTGTGGATCTTCAGAAGACATGGGACCACATAACAAGGCATTTAAGTAAGTCTTGCTATGTGTGCCCCACCCTGGCCTCTTCCAAGACCATGTTTCAACCCTTCCTGATGATAAGACACTGGGTAGCAGGGTTACCAGCTGAGAAGGATTAAGAAAGCTCCAAGATAGCACTGTGCCTCTCCAGGAGCCTCCTGGGTGTAAATATCCAGTGCTGAACACCCTCAGAAGTGATGGTTCACCATCTTCTCAGTGCTCAGTTCAGAGTCAGTCTCCCAAACTTAATTCATTCATAGCCATAGAACTGTTCTGGGTTAGGGTTGACAAAGAAAAGAGTTGCTTTGAGCCTGAACGTCTCATTTTTGGACTTGTATTTTCATAAAAATCAACCAGCTTGTAGGGAATCTTCATGGGAATTTCACTGCACTGGTCCATTGTACAAGTCTGTTTTATAAAAAAAAAAATTATTGTTTATGTTTTGGTTCCTTGCAACAGGGTTTCACTATATATATCCTCAGCTGACCTGGAACTCATTGTATTGGCCAAATTGGCCTTGAAATCATAGATATCCAACTTGCCTCCACCTCATAGGTGCTAGGGTTAAAGGCATGTGCACCACCATCCCCAGATTTATTCTTTGAAAGTTTTGTACAATTTTACAATATATTTGTAATTACTTATTTTATTTTTGAGAGTAAAATGTAATTATATCATCTCCCTTCCCCATTTTCCCTCCAAACCCTCCAATATACCCCTCTCTTGTGTCTTTCAAATTCATGGCCTCTTTTTTATTAATTGTTGTTACTATTTTAATCATATCTATCCACATTACTTTCTCCAACTTTCCTTAGTGTCCTCACCCAACTCCCCCCAAACTTCACATCCTCTATATTGATTGTTATTCATGACTGGTGGTTTGAATAGGAATGCACCCCGCCCAGGCTTAAAGATTTGAAGGCTTGCTCACCAGAGAGTGGCACAATTAGAAGGTGTGGCCTTGTTGGAGGATGTTTGTCACTGGGGGTGGGCTTTGAGATTTCAAATGCTCAAGCCAGGCCCAGTATCTCTCTTTTCTTCCTGCTAGCTGGTGATCTGGATGTAGAACTCTCGGCTATCTCTCTAGCACTGTGTCTGCCTGTGTGGCACTGGGCTTCTGGTCATAACAAGAATGGACTAAACCTCTGAGCTGTGAGCCAGCCCTGATTAAATGTTTTCCTTTATAAGAGTTGCTGTGGTCATGGTGTCTCTTCACAGCAATAGAAACCCTAGCTGAAATAACAGCCCTCTTAATTCCATTCACATTTCCCATGTGCACATGTATGTGTGGTCATCCACTTACACATGAGCTACCTTCCAGCAGTCACATCCCCAAGTGAGAATGATTCGTGCTCCCTCAGCAGCCCTCAACTGCTTGTAACTCCTCAGCCAAGGATGCAGCCATGGGGACCCCTCCCCAACTCATGAAAGAATTTTGATTGGCTTTGTCATGAGCAGGCAACCACAGCTGCCGTGAGTTGAGGTTTATAGCATCCCTGTCACATCCAGAAGTCGACATTTCACAGAACTCCTCTCCACCTGCTGGCTTTTACCTTCTTTCCACCCACTCTTCCTCTATGGTCCCTGAGCCTTGGATGGGGAGAATTTTGATGTGGATGATTCATCCACAGCTGAGTATAGACTCCATCACCATACCAACCCAGTGAATTCCTAAGGATCCCAAAGCTCTAATGGGACATGTTGATGAGATTAGCTATGATCAGTGTTGGTTCATTGACCAATTGTCTGAGTGGAACAGGGCCTGACATCCTGTTGGAACTCAAGGCTCTGGGATAACGCACACCTAGAATTTTCTTCCTTGCTCACAGCCAGCTCCTACTTCATTCTCTCTCCTCATCCCTCACCACCAGTCCCTTGAACAGTGTGCTGCTCTGAGGAAATAGCTGTGGGTTTCTTTTTTTTATTTTTTATTTTTTGCTAACTTTCATTTCTTTGGCAATCTCATGCTTTTTTGTGACTTTAAATACCATCTCTTTGTTGATAATCCCAACATGTGCATCTCCCCGCTGGAATTCCTCCCAGAACTCCAGGCTCACTCATTCCTTGTGCCTGCATAGTAGGCAGTTCAAACCAGCACGTCTTAAACCAAAAATCACGATCTTCACATTCCAAACACATCCCTTCCAGTAACGTTCCCATCCCAGCCAAAATATTCCATCATTCCAATTGCTTAAACCAAAACTGTAACGTCTGTGTGCTCAGACCTCACATCCCCTTTCTCATTTGCTCTCAATGGCTCCCTTCATCAGGTTCATGTCCCGATGGGAGCTGTCTTCTGACACTGTATATATCAGCTAAACTAAATACACAGTAGTAGGTGAACGTTTGTCTATTTTACTTCCATATTTATTTCCTAAAGAAATGTAAGACAATTCTTTTAAAAATAGTACATCTAATTACACTTCAATGATTTTGTAGCTGTCAACAACATATCTTGATCATATTCACCCATAACTCCTCCCTCCTTCATGTCCACTCTTGTTTGTTAATAGCCCACGGAGTCCACTTCGTGCTGCCTGCTGAGATATTGACCGATCTTGTTGACTTGATCCTGTGTGGGTACCAACAGCTGCTGTGAGCTCACGAGTGCAGCATCCAAGCCATGCCCAGAAGACAGCATCTCCCAGCTCCCCTCCTCCTCCTCCGGCTCTTACATCCTTTCCACCCCCTCTTCCAAGATATTCTCTGAGCCTTGGTGGGGAATATGTTTCACTTAGGGCTAAGCACTCAGCAGTCACTTATCCTCAAGTGCATTGACCTGTTATTTTGAATCTCTCCATTGCTGTCCACTCCACAAAGAGGCCCCTCTGGCCAAGGAAACAAATTCTTCATCCCAGAGATACGTCAGTGGTGTCTTCAGATAAACACACAAGTGGACGACGAACAGACGAGGCCTCGTTCAAGGTCACGTCACATTTCATTGCACAACTAATGTTCTGGATATATCAAAATACTAAAAGCCAATTCTTTACTTCTAAATGATTTTTTTGCCTTGGGTTTCACTATATCAGCAAGTGTCACCTTCTCCACCCTGGCACTCCAGCCAACAGTCTGGACATAGGTGGAATTCACCTGTTCTTGAACCTTTCCTCTTTCCTCATTGTATCTGTTCTTATCC
This sequence comes from Peromyscus eremicus, assembly GCF_949786415.1. NCBI lineage: Eukaryota > Metazoa > Chordata > Mammalia > Rodentia > Cricetidae > Peromyscus > Peromyscus eremicus. The sequence goes on along the minus strand of NC_081438.1, from coordinate 17,720,967 downwards.
CAGACTGGCCTAGAACTCATAGCAATCCTCTTGCATCTGCTTCCATAGTGCTAGATAACAGGTCTATGCAAGCACACCTTACTTTTGAGAGGACTATAATAAGATTATGGACTTAATTAACTTTTATATCAATATTAATATATTAATATGACTTGTTTTTTTTTTTCAACTTAAATACTTTGTTTTTCCTAGTTGAAAAGATGGAGTGAAGAGGCCGCCAAGTCAGCCTCCCTCTAAGACAGTCTGGCCTTCTGTTGCTGCCGAGGCCCCCTTGCTCTATGGAGACCTTGATCTTGCCCCAACCCCCCTATGGATTCTCCCTGAGCTATCCCCAGCAGTTTTGAGAATCCTGTTGATGACCCTTCCTACTTCATCTATTCTGTTGATGTAGTATCCGAGTTTTAGTGTCCCTACCTGTCTGACCTCATCCATTTATTCTGGCCATAGAAACCTTGGTCTGGCTGTGACAGAAATCTCACTTCTGTCTGTGAGCACACTTTGTAACACATGACTGTTCTCCACTGGCCACTTCCCCCTCAAGAGTGCTGGGCTGCGGGAGTGGGACTTACAAGTGGACAGAGTGACTCTGGTATAGCTCTTATGGGTTAGTTGTCTGCAAATTATATTCCTTTTTCCTTAAGATCTCGATTTTCTTTCTCCCCTCAACATTATCTGGCTTGACCACCTATTAACCTTCAGTGAGTTTGAACTGTTTCCTGCTTCTCTTCCCAGCAAAACCAGCATTGAGCGTGTTTTAATTGCTCTGTCTGTAAGACAGGCTACCTCTCCTGATGTTTGCAGGCTGATTAGCCAATATCAGCAATGGGCAAGGAGAAGAATACATCCCACAGATAAGCAGAGAGATCACTTCTCTCCTAAATGGTGACAGATGGGGTGGGGCTGTTGTTATGTGAAATTGGGCTGTAAGTTATATCAGCTTCTGCACAGAATTCATTCCATCCTACAGAACTTCTATTAACTGTGGATTGCACCCACCCCGTACTTGCACCCTAATAAGTTAATGTGAAAAGACAGTATTAAAGAGACACATCCTTGGGGAATGTAAAGAGAATTCTGGAACGGAAACTATCTAAATAATTTGGTGCCTAAGTAGTGATAAGGTAATTACCGAACTAGTAATTAGATCAATGATGAGAAAGCCTCTTCCCTCTGTATTTAATAACATCTAAAAGTCATCAATAATTGCACAGAGCAAAGGTGACCAGGCACTAGGTAAAAACCCATATGCGGCACAGTGGTCAGAACACCTGGACAAGTCAACTAGAAAATGGGCGATCTGTGTTATGGTCTTAAAACTTCAAAAGGAAACAGGATGTGTACTGCAGGGGGTCAAGAGAGCTATTTCTCTGAAGATAACATCGATAACGGTGTGTTTCTAGCCAGATAAGTGCTTTTTAAGAGTGTTTGTGCAGGTGAATACGCAGGCAACAAAGAGAGAGGGTGGGAAGACTGGATTTTCTGTAAATAAGTGGGTAAATAGAGACTATGACTAGACCCCATGTGCCCTGAATACCAAGGTTCACGCTTCCCATCATATAAGCAGCCCTACCTTGGGAAACCCTTCTTGCAGACGTCAACTAAAAGCAACCTGCTCCCCTTTTAGCAGCAGAACATCTAAGTACAGTTGTGAGCTGGTCAATAACCCCCCACAGCATCTCATTTTCTCTTCTGGACAGATAAAGCCCTGAGCTTCCGGGATGTGTCTTCCTTCTGCCTGACCATCTCCCTTTCTGTGTCTCCAAACTGCCTTGCAGGAGTGACCGAATTAAGACAACTCTTTCTTTTCCCAAGCTCTAGTTAATAAATCCACGTGAACGTAACTTGCATAACATGCATGCACGATTTTTTGTGCCCCGTTATTCATTTCAGGATTAACTATGGGGTGTTCTACCGTGTCAGAAGGATCATTTAGTTTCCTTACTCTATTCAATTTATAATTTCTAAACAAGGCAATGGGTCATTGATAATTTTAAACATGAAGGATTGTAAACAAACGCTGTTTACATTTTGATATGTCGGCCAAGAGGATTTGGTGGCAGAGAAATGGAAGTAAATTAATGAATGAATTGGCATTCTGTGGGTGTTTTGTGCGATACTTATGTAATTTATCCTAAATTAAAATTATGTTGCTTCTTAATGAAGACCGCTTTGTAGAGTTTTCCTCATCCAACCATGCGTGTGCTCTCTATAATCATCCTGGCTGACACTCCGTGAATCAAGTTTAGGGTTTGGTTAAGTAAAACAGTTATGCAACACGCCTCCCATGGAGATTGGCAAGCACACAAGGAACAAGGATAGAGTTAAACACATAAGTGAAGAAATAAACCAGAGAGGGCAGGGATCTGACCACAGATTATGAAGGCACCCCATGGAATTTTTTGGTAAATCATTAAAGATTGGGGATGAAGGGAGCCTTCAGAGAGGATATTGGGGCTCCAGGGATGCCAGTCAAGTGATAGGCTGGGTGAGGATTGAACCTTCTGTCAGGTTCTAAGAGAATAGATCCCAAGGAGCCAGAAGGATGTGAGCAACTCAGATAAATGCCTTGGAGGAGCTTGGGGAGCATTCTGGGATTGTTCTGGAGATGATGGTCAGGATATAGGAAACATGGACTAGAAACTAAGAAATATGAATTTGAAGTTCTTTGTGAGTGGAGATTATATCGAGAGATCAGATAGAGACCACGGAAGGACCCACTGGGGACACTGGGAATGAGGACAGCAAGTGATATGCAGTGGGAAGAAGGGAGAACTCCTGCACCTTGCTTTTTGGATGGTCCTTCAAGGATGCTGACCCCACCTCACTCTCTTAACCCTGGGATGACAAGACAGGTCAGAGAGTTCTAGAAGAGACCAGGCATCTGCGTTTGGATATGTGAAATTATATTTCGAGACAGGCTTTTGCTGCCTAGCCTAGGCTAGCCTAGAACTTACTCTGTATCTAGCCCAGGATGGCTTCAAACTCACAACAATTCTCCTGCCTCAGCCTCCTTAGCGCTATTTCCTGGGGCTGAAAGATTGCATTCTCCTTGCCCGTCACCTCCATACCTGAACTCACAAGCCCCGTTTGCACTGCTCCTGTGTGCTACATAATGGAGCTTCCACGCATGTGAACACGCAGGATCTCCCTTTCCATACCTGGCTCATTTCACTTGTCATCATGTTTTGTGGACTATGAAGGTGGCTGCAAAGGGTAAAATTGCCCTCTTGAATTTCATTTAAATGGAAGTTTCACAGATTCCCGTTCCCCAAATCTCCAGGCTTGGATTGACTCCTGGGAACAGTGCGGCTGTGCCTGCACAGTCCTGAGCATGAGATGGCCCCTAACAACGCTGAGTGTGAGATGGCATCTTGGAAGAACATTGATGATCCTCACATTGTGGCAGACGCTTCTTCAACACTGTAAAGCCAACCACAGTGGTAGGCATGACAAGAAGTGGTGGTAGTTATCCAAACTCTCATTTGTGGGTGAGCCCAATGTTTTTAGGACTCTGTAGACCACATGCCCACCACACTTTCCACGGAAAGTTCTAGTTTGCAGTCTTCTCCAAAGCCTAAAAATCTCTCTGCATGAGCAAACACGACTCTAGAACCCAGCAGCCTAATTTTAAAGCACATTTGGATAGCACCTCTAAGAACGTCACTAGTTATGTGTGGGATTGCTAAATTCACTGGGCCCAAAAATATTTTCAGAATAAGTCTTTTCATGATTATCCCATATCGCCACTCTTTATGTCAAATATTAATGTCTAAGGAAGTGTAATCATTGAAAACTGCACTCCTGGCTCACTTGGTGCCATCACTGCTCCCACCAGGCCTTCACCTTGTCAGGAGGGTGTCCATTGCCATGTCCGCGGCCTGCCTCAGCTTAGCCCTGGCTGTCCCCACTGTCATGACGTTTCCTTGTTTTCTTCCTTACATCATCTCCCAGGCAGGTGAGCTATGGAACCCGGCACGAGTTTATGTTTAAAAACCATTCTGCTTGAGAACATGAAATGCCAAGTTAACCAGCCTCAGAGGCTGTGTGCTCCAGGCATGTCCAGAACTGTAAATAATGCTCATTTTCCACATGAGGGGAACTGGGAAGGAATGTACCCCCCGGGCTTTCTTTGATGTGGACTCCTGTCTCCAGTGAGGCTCTTAGTTTCTAAGCGTGACAGCCAATGTCTACTGTTATTTCAGGGTATTCATTTTGACACAAGCCACGTAACCTGTGAATTGTACCACTGATTGCTTTGGTGCATGTTCCTTGGTGGAGGGGCATGCACATTTGTGCGTGCGTGTTAAATGTACATGTGAAGGCCAGAGTTCAGGACCAGATGTCTTCCTCTGTCGCTTCTCCAGCTTAGTTTGATAGCCCGTTTTCAGCTAATCTGGCTAGCCAGGGAACCCCTGGGGCTTGTCTGTCTTCCCCACCATACTAGGGTAAGGGTAATAGGTACAAGCTCTACCATGCCCAGGTTTTACCTGGGTGCTGGTGTCTTCCAGCTTATTCTGCAAGCATTTTACCAACGGACCCATCTCTATAGTCCTGATATTAATTCTGTTTTGTTGAAGAAGGAGATGGAATCAAAGCAAAGAGCCCAAACTTGTTCATTCAGACAACATAGTGCAGGCTGCCCTGTTGTTTGTGGACAGGACTTCTCTGGCGGGGACGCATGAAGGAACCACTTGATTTTCTTCTAATCTTCTTGTCTGTAAACAGACTATTGCCAAAGCCTCCCCATTTTTGCACTGACCTTGTACAAACAGACCTAAGTACAACACTTAGCGGTGCTTTCTCTCTGTCAGTGGCTAGGGTGTTATGTAAACCCCAGGCCTTGTTTACAATACAGTTATAATAAGCAGGGCATCATCTCTGCTGGGTGGCCCTGGGATAAGATTGTCAGGGAAAAGAGAACGGCTGTTCAGAACACTCCCCTGAGTTAAACCCATCCCTGACAGCTGGCTGGTGGGTGAGCCGCCGAGCTCCACGCTCCTGAAGCTGCGTGTGTAGAAGGCTTTATTTCCAGAAGCCTCTATATTTTCCAGAGAAATTATAACACGTCTTCTTTTATGCCTCTAATTATGATCTTTCTCCTATCTATAATTTGATGCAAATTAATATTTATTTATACTAATAATAGCAAAGGCAGATGGACTCTTACTATACACTGCACCCACACAGGGCTCTGCAGGAACTGACCTGGTGAATCCCCAGGAGAGTCCCCAGGGGTTTTGCTGTCATTGGCTCCATATTAAAGATGGGGAAACTGAGGCTCAGAGAGGTTTGGAAGCAAGTCTGAAACTCTGATATCTTGAGCAAGATCTTGAGCTCTTAACATGCTATGGCTCTCCTCCCTCTCTTTCTCTCCTCTCCTCCCGCCCCCTCCCCCACCTCTGTGTATCAGAGGTCATTCTTGGATGTTGTTCCTCAGAACTTTTTGTTTGAGACAGGGTCTCTCATTGGCCTGGAACTTCACCAAGTAGACCCGCATGCCACAGATTTCTTCCTGTCTCTACCTCCAGTCTCCTCATTGCTGGGATTGTGTGTGTTATTGCGTCTGCTGTTCCATGTGGGTTCTAGGCTCAGAACTCAGGTCTCCACATGTGGCCTTGCCCTCTTCTGTCACTGACACCCATTTCCCTCCCCATATGCCCTGGAAACCAATGTAGGATCTGAGGTCTCTCTCTCTAGTGTTGACCAAGACCCTCTTGTGATACCTTCAGAGAGACAGCAGTACAGGGACCCTTGAAACTCAGCCCAGCCTCTGTTTCCCCCCAAATCAGAGGCAAGTGTTGGGGGAGGGACTTTTGTGAATCACTGATTCTTACAGAAGAGTTCTCCAGGTTTGGACCGTCTTTCTCCAACTTTTTTGGAGTGAATTTTGAGTTTGTGTTAATTTTTCTCTGAAACATATATAATAAATAAGTATATATATATGTGTGTGTGTGTATGTATATGTATACTATATAATAAGGCTGTTTTTATATAACCATATAATGTACTTTGAGCATATCCCCCGGTTCCCCATGGTCCTCCCTTCTCTGGCCTTCACACACAAGTGCACACGTGCACATGTACCTGCAAGTAAGCACACCTGTGTACACACACACACACACACACACACACACACACACACACACCCTGAGAGAGAGAGAGAGAGAGAGAGAGAGAGAGAGAGAGAGAGAGAGAGAGAGAGTATGTTTTAACTGTTTTACATTGGATTGATTGATTTTTCTCCAGAGTTCACATGGGTCCCCAAACAATTTAAGGACTTGTTTACAGTGAACTAGGGAAGTTCAGAGAATATTCTGTGGGCGACCGTCCACAGCGATGCCCCCTCCCCACCCCGCTTCATGGAATCTGCAGATACCATTAATAATAAAATATCATGTTAAGTTCTTTCCTGACACCAGGTTTAGCTCACGGCTGAGAGGGACAGGAAGTGGACACAGTGCCATTCCCAGAATGTTCTCGCCGCCGCCGCCACTCTGAAACAGCAGAGGTGAATCTTTTCTGTGAGCCCTTTATGCCACAGAGCCGAGCCTACGTCTTCTTCAGCGAGCCATCTTACCCAGCTGCTTCCCGGCCTGCTTAATCATTTTCAGAGACCTCACACACTTTCCTTGTGCTTTTCAAAAAGCAAAATTAGACACACACACACACACACACACACACACACACACACACACACACACAAAGATATCTTTAGTACTTAAAAGGTTGACAGAAAAGGTGGCAAAATGAAAAAAGAAATAAAACTTCACACCTCATCTTTTGTGAGTGTCTGCACATTTGGAGTTTGGGCACAACGACGTGGAGAATGACAGCTGTTCCGTGGGGGCGGGGGGGGGGTGGCGGGAGGATTTCAAAACGTGCTGGGGGGTGGGTGGGTCGCGTCCTCTGGAGGAGATGTCGAGAATTTCAGCCCGGTTGTACAGTATACGTGAGGAGTGTGCAGCCTCAGCCTGGAACTCCAGATGCCAGTTCGTGGGCAGAAAAGCTATTAACCTGGGAGCCAGGCCAGTTGTTGAACAGTTAACCCCATAAAAGAGAAGATCCCGGGAGTCATAAAAGCAGGGCCGCCATTCCATTGACGCGTTAAGGTAAAAAGATATTTGATGTCATCTCAGTGGCTGCCACCAGGGACAGAAGTGTGCTCACCTGTCTGGCCGAAGAGCTCACACAAGAACACCATATGTCCCGAGGCTACTGTACCAAGTCAGTATACACCTTGGAGATGGGAAGTAGGAAATATGCTTGTTGCCTGAGACTTGTTGCTTCTGGCAGTCCTCTTGTCTTTTCCAAATCTAGAGGCTGCTTCCATCCATTCTGGTCCCTTCCTGACATCTCGTCAATCTTTCTCCTACCCTCATCTCCCCGAAGCCAGCATGGTGACTCTCTCCTCTGAGAGCACACAGGCTCTTACACACACAGCATTAAGGGTATGGCATCACACATTCCCAACACCACCACAGTGTCCCTTTACAGTGTCCCAGGGTCCTGGGTTTTGGGTATGGGCGTTTGGGGGTTACGCTGGAGGACTTTGCCCTACCACGGGTGCTCTTGACAATGATACCCTGTAAAGGAACTCTCTCACTGGGGTCACCCAAGGTCTAGCTGAAATTGACTAAAAAAAAAAGACCTCCGGGAGGTGGTGGCAGCGCACGACTTTAATCCCAGCACTCGGGAGGCAGAGTCAGGTGGATCTCTGTGAGTTCGAGGCCAGCCTGGTCTACAGAGCGAGATCCAGGACAGGCTCCAAAGCTATACAGAGAAACCCTGTCTCGAAAAACCAAAAATAAATAAATAAATATGACCAGTCTCCTCCTGAGGACCACTGTTGGTCTCCTAACAGTAGAGATGTGGGGCCTGGAGAAATGTCTCTAAGGTTAATGGACACTGCTCTTACAGAGGACTCCGGTTCAATTCCTGGCACCCATGTCAGGCAGCTTACAACTGGAGCTTCAGAGGAGTCTGGTGCCCTCTTCTGGCCCCTGAAGGCACCCAACATGGCTCATGCTCAAACAAATACACATAAATTAAAAAAAAAATTAGCAAATTAAAAAAACAACAACAAGGCTTAACTTAAATATAACAAGATGTAAAGAATTCTTTAGGAATGTCCCTGGGTGAGCCATTGGTGAGCTTGAACTCCAAAAGCCTGAGATACTCTGGTCCTCCTCAAGTTGAGCACTACTTATAATAGACACTGATTATAATAGATCACTGTGTCTGCCTGGTTTGTCCCTTATCATCCCCTGGGAAATGACCCACTGCCCTGGGTGTGAGTGACGGTAATATGTGTTGTTCTTGGGAGACTCCCCTTGCTTTTTGCTTTCTGGTTTGACTAGAGTCAATTGACTTGTTCTTACTGAAAGAATACTTGGTTGCCTGGGCAGAATCCTGCAGGGAAATTTGAGTATCTAAAATGCTCAACTGTACTGGCTGCTTCTGCAGTCCTGGTCTCAGGCTGTAGATGAAATCTGGAATGTACAAGGGACATGCTCCTCTACTCGAGCTCTAAGACTACGGGGATGCTTGTTTCCCGGCACAGCATCTCCTACCAGTGCTGATGCAGTATGTTAAAGGAAACATCATCTACATCCCACCGTCCTGCACCCCAGCTTCAGCTGAACCATCACGGCTGAGAAACTTGTCATGTGAGTTGAACTATTCAGGCTACCGATAATTTTTAACTTGACGGGAAAACCATTGCACCAGGAAGCCTTTGAAGCTAATTCTCACTAAGGCAGAGAGGCGTGAGTTTAGGCTGCCCAACTGCTCTTCATGGACTGTCCGTGCCCTTTTGAGACTTACTTTCCGTGAGATTCTTTTGATCCGGGAGTGAGTATTCCACGTACCTTCCCTGTAAATCTCTGCATCAGCTAAATTACCTAAAGTGTCGTTCTACTGCTTGCTGTGAACCTTTGCCCTGAACCTGCTGTGAGAATCATCCAGGCTAAAGTCACCCAGGATGGCCTATGAGAAAAAGGGGCTGAGGAATTCACATTCCATTTACCCCATTCTTATCCTCTCAGCCACACTTGGTTTCAGGGCCTTTGGCTAGCTTCCCATCTTCAGCTGTTGCCAGGGAAACTGCATCCCGTTGATGCTAACGACTTCGTTGGGACCCTGAAGCAGGTGTCCCCTCTGTCCATGCTTCCCGCCCAAGGGCTTTAATTCTCAACAGAAAACTTTTTCTAGCCAAGCACACATGCTTCTCAAAAGCAGGGAAAAGCTAGGCTCAGCCCCACCCAGGGTCTATGTGGCCTGTTTCTCTGAAAGATTCACTAGCCAATGAGCCCAGCATTGCATACACAGAGCCAGCTCGGTCCATCTATCACTCTCCACCCATGGTAGTGAGTCCAGCATCCCACACATGTGTTGGTTCTCTGCAGGCCCCTTTTCTTTTCCTTCTTCCTCCTCCAGGGCTAGCACCCTCCACGTGTTTGATGAGCACATGACTTCTTCACCAGGCTCTGCTTTGAGGGCACAGGTTGAGCTGCTTTGTATGGTCACATTAGAAAAAGCAGGGAACTTGCACACCTTGTGTGCAGAGACCCTCTAGGCCATACTGAGGAAGGGACAGGGAACTGGCTTCATCCAGACTATTAGCCACTTAGACATAGAAACTATGATCAGAGGCATCTATGGTATCTACTGGTCTTAAAAATAAAAATGATGGGCCAGGTGAGGTAGCTCAGTGTGTAAGAACACTTGCTACCAAACTCAATGTCCTGAGTTCAATCCCCGAAACTGACAGTGGAAGGAGAGAATCAACTCCCACAAGTTGTCCTCTGATCTCCACATGAGCCTCAGGGCACACATGTATGTACTGACCCCCACCCCCCAAATAATAGATACATTTTTAAATGCCAAGGCCAGCACAGTTGTCCCTTATTATACCCAGAACCTCCCGTTCCTTCTAGAACAGTGGTTCTTAACCTTCCTAATGTTGCTACTCTTTAATACAGTTCCTCATGTGGTGATCCCTCCCAGCTAAAAATTATTTTCATTGCTACTTCATGACTATAATTTGCTACTGTTATGAATCATAATGTAAATACCGGTGTTTTCTAATGGTCTTAGGTGACCCCCTGTGAAAGGGTTGTTCCACGCCAAAGGGGTCACGACCCATAGGTTGTAAACCACTGTTGAAGAATGTAACACAAAGGTGCCAGAGATGTGATCAGAGAGTCAGCTCTCGTAAAAACAGATCTGTCCTTTGCTGCCCACCCTGCCTTTGCCCTTTGTAATCTTTCCACCATGCCCGGCGTGTCTGCAACACCATGGGCAAGTGTAAGTTAGGAGATGTGTCTGAGGCCTCCTGAACCATGGAAAGCCATGGAGAGAGAGGATTCTTGTTATTGGATATAGAGTTGCGTTTAAGGAGAGAAGGTCACGGAGTTTAACAACTACAGCTGTGTCAGAGATCTCCGGAGAAGCAGCTGGAGAATGTGTGGGGTGAGGGCAGGGGCAGTTGGCTCACACCACGATATAAGTGGGCAACTCCAGAGTCTGCAGAGCTTTGGAGGCACAGTTCAGTTTTTCTGCTTCTAATTAGGACCCCTACTGACCCCAGGTGCTATGGCAAACTCCAGGCTTTGCAGTGAGGGCTGGGAGGCTGCAGACTTGGGGGCAGGTGTTCCAGAGTTCAGAAGTCACCTCCCAAAGACCAGAAAGAGCTGATGTTGCACATGAGTCTGAAAACGGTCTGCCAGGGAATCGTACTTTGGAGGTGCTTCCCCCTCCCCCTTCTAATTAGGACCTCAACTGGCCTAAGGAGAGCTATCCCCCATCCATATTATGAATAGGATGTTCTTTATTTAAAGTTCACCATTTTAAGTGCTTATCTCAGCTGAAAGTATCCAACAGAAACATCCGAGGGACGTTTGAGCACACGGTTTGGCGAACCATCACCGTGGTAAGGGGTGGATTATTTTCCCCCCCAAAATCCCACCAAACAGAAGTGGGGAAAAAGGAAACAGTCACAGAATAGATTTCCACAGGCACTAAGAGTGGATTTTTATTGGGTGACTGAATACACGAGGCAGAGGAGTGGTGGCATCCAGTGATTTAAAAACAGAGTAAAGAGGGTCAGTCCGTAGAGTGCTTGTCACGCAACCGTGAGGACCAGAGTTCTACCCACAGCCCCCACATGAAAGCCGGTGTATAGTAACTCAGCACTGGCGAGGAGGAGACAGGAGGAGTCTTGGGGGCTCTCTAGCCAGTCTATCTGGCCTAATAAAGTGACTTTCAGGTCCCAGTGAGAGACTTTGTCTCAAAAAAGAAAAACAAGGTGGACATTGCCTGAGGAGAGGTGGCACAGCCCCGCCCCACCTCCAACCCCTGTCCTATAAGATTCTACCTCCCTTTGTTCTTTTTGAGGTGTATTTATGTCCTGGGAAGCCCCGGAACAGACTCCTACAGCCTGTGGAGCTGGACACATGTGACAACAGACAGTGTGCTCGTATGAGCAGCTTCTGAGATTCCCATCATGCTCTCTGACTCTTTATCCCAATGCAGGAATCCAACTGGGCCTCTCTTCTCCACACCTAGGCTGAAGGTGCGGAGCATACTCTGTGGTAGGGTCTCCTTTTAGGCTCAGGCTTTCTTGGCTACTTGCCAGTGACTCTGGGGCCCTCAAGCATCTTTCCCACAGCCTCTTCCCTTGCCTGGGATGTAGGAGATAAAGATGTTTCATATAGTTCATTTCACACATGACTTCAGCTCTGCTCCCAGGAGACCCTCCTCCCACATCTCCAGGAACCTTCTCAAGGAGCAGATAACAGGGTCCTCTTGGCAGATCTTGGTTCTGCCAGGCTTGTGCTGAGAGACAGACCACTTCGCTCCATACCCACAGCCCCATCCTCCTGTCTCCTTGGAGCTTGAGGACCAAAGGAGCAAGTTGGTTAGTTGCTACTGTTGCTGAGTCCTCCCCAGGTCTAGCAATGATTCCAAGATCTTTTTCTTTTCTCTTCCGTTATAGTCCCCATCCTTGGAAACAAAACCCAGGAAATGGTCCTTGTAGTAGGCTTTCTCCTGGGCCACCAACCAGCTCCCAAATCATGACATGGAGACTTATTAGTTACGAATGCTTGGCCTTATCTTATGCTTGTCCCACTAGCTCTTATAGCTTAATTTAACCTGTTTCTCTTCATTGATGTTTTGCCTTGGGGCTTTTTATCTTTCTTTCTTTCTGTATGTCTTACTCTGTGCCTGTCTGTCTATCTGGTATCTCCCTTTCTTTCTCCCTTGTCCTTTTCTCTCCTCCAGCCTAGATTCTTCCTACTACTTATTCTGTCTGCCCAGCAGCCCTGCCTGTCCCTCTACTGCCTAGTTTTTGGCTGTTCAGCTTTTTAATTAGACCAATCAGGTGCCTTAGGCAGGCAAGGTGAAACAAATGCAACACATCTTTACACCATTAAACAAATGCAGCATAAACAAATGTAACACATCTTTGCCCAGTTAAAGTCACATTTCACAACAGATCCTTTTTGCTTGCTTCTCTGCTTTCTACCCTCATACCTCACCCCCATGCAGTGGAATGACAAGTTATGTGTGTGTCTGCATTCCTGATGATTATAGTTTATTAATAATAATTATTTCTTGGCCCATGCCTGTACCCCAGCTACTTGGAGACAGGATGATCACCAGTTCAAGGCCGTCTTAGAAAACTTAGTAACATACTTAAAAAATCAAAAATTTGAAAAGGATGATGGGCCAGAGAGTTAGCTCCATGGAAAAGGCATGTCACTTACCCAGATGGCTTCAATTTGATCCCTGTGACCCAGTAGGAGAGAACTGACTTCTGCAAGTTGTCTTCAGACCTCCATATGTTTGCTGTGGTATGCACACCCCTCTACACACAAAATAACTAAGTGGAGGAAAAAGATTAATTTAAGAGGGGCCTAGTTCAGGGCTGGAGAGAAGGCTCAGCAGTTAGGATCCATTTGCTGCTCCCCAGAGCTCAGATCCCAGCACTCCCATAGGACAGCTCACAAATGGCCTTTAACTCCAACTCCAGGGTATTTGATGCTCTTGCCCTCTCTGGCCTCTTTGGGAACCTGTGCACATGTGGCATACACACACACAGACACACATACACACCCACTTACATACACACAGAGACACAAACACATACACATGGACACACATACACAATATATACACAGACATACAGGCACACACACACGCACATATATGCACAGAGAGACACAGACATATGTACACAGACACACACATAGACATACACACACAAAGAAAAATAATTTTTTTTTAAGGGAATGGTAAGGTGCTTGCTTAGCATGCTCAAGGCCCTAGGTTCTGTCTCTAAGATGGCTGCCGTGTGTGTGTGTGTGTGTGTGTGTGTGTGTGTGTGTGTGTGTAAGTATCTTCACAGTATCTTTTAGATTTTCCAGGTAAACACACACACACACACACACACACACAGATCCATGCTCATCCACTCACAGCATGGGCGATGGGTCAGGAGCCAGAGATCCAACTCACTCATTTGGGACTGAGCTGAGATGTGCATGACTGTGGTTGCGGTTTGTTGGTCTCTTTCCTCTGTGGTTAAATAATTCCCCTTAAAGGATAGATTTGCTGTGTTTGCCTCACAGGAATACCTTGATTAGCAAGAGGGACTGGCCTGGTTCCCTCTCCTCAGAGGGCCTCTGGTTACCCCCGTACCAGGATCCAGGCAGGCTGATGGGGAGGGAAGTGATGGGATTCCTCCACTGTCCCTCAGCAGGCGGCAGGCCACGTACATGCTGTACTGTGGAAGTCACCACAGATCCTAAGCTCTCTGTCATCACAGCAGGAAGGAAGATTTAATTCACACCTACAGATGAGAGTCAGTTTATTTTGTTAAGTCATCAGGAGGCAATGAAAAGGGCAGGTCCATATGAAAGTGGAAGCTAATTAAACGTTCTTACAGCGGGACCTCATGGACCTCTTCTAACAAGGTGGGCTTGCCCAGCCGCATCAGCTGCAGTACTCCCCTCTGCCATAGGTGGCGCTGTGCGTTCACCTTAAACAGCTCCCGCTTCACCTCTCGTAACCTTCTGGCTTGGGTCGCGGCCTCTCTTCAAACCCACGATCTCTTTGTCTTTTTATTCCTCATAGCAAGCCCTCTCGTCTCCTACCTGTAAATTTAATGACTGCTGTGCCCTTCCCTGACTTCCCAGCCTCCACTCAGATCAAGGTTAAGGCTTTATTTCCATTGACTTTCTGTGGTCTGGTTGTCAGCCTCACACCAGCTCAGACCAGTTCGGGGAAAGCTTCCCCACTCCCAGCCCCACCAACAGGATACCCCAACCCAGAGGGAACTAGGGGGACCCCAGAGGCTGGAGGAAACTCTGAACCGTGTGCTACCAGAGGTCCAAGTGACCCACTCTGGAGAGTTTGGGATTCTAACTCCACGGCCAGTGTCTTCAGAACGTCCAGCCATCTACTTCCACTGTCCCCATGCTGCTCAGAAAGGAATGGGCATCGTGTGTGACTTTTCCTGGGGAGACATCCATCACTCAAGATAGGGCACCGGTGACAGCCAGAGAAACGATTCCACCCAGGTCTAGCATGGTGACCCAGTAAGGTTCCTAGGAACCTACCGCTAAGCCCACTCAGGCATGGGTCACAACTATGCAACTTGCAGGCATTCCACCAGAGACAGCCTCCTGCGTCCAGTGATTGTTGACAGCTTATACACCTTGGCTTGTGAACCTTCTGAGTAGCGCCACCCACCCCCCCTTTGTGTGTGTGTGCACGTGCGTGCGTGCGTGTGTGTGTGTGTGTGTGTGTGTGTGTGTGTGTGTGTGTGTATTCTTTGCATGGATGGGGTACATGTGGGTATGGTGGGGTGCCTGTGCACATATGGTTTTGTACATGTGGAAGCCTGAGGTTAGTGTTCAGGAATCATCCCCGATGGTTCGTTCCATCCGTGTTCACTGAAACATCTCTCAGTCAAACCCAGTGCTCACCAATGTGGCCAAACTTTCTAGTCAGCTTGCTCTGTGGACAAGACCCCATCACTACCACCACCACCACCACCACCACCACCACCACCACCACTACCTCCTTCATCTTTCTAGGCTGGAATTCTAGATGGGGCATCATGTTTACCCAGGAAGTGCTTTAACTACTGAGCCATCTTGTCAGAGGGATTGTTCCAGTTCAGAGGAAATTACTATACTACAGGCATATATTGAACATCGGTTCATCCAAGATGGGGGTGTGAGGGTTTTCAGTGGCAACCTAGTAGCTCAGAGTGAGACATATAGCCACTCAGAACAGGACAGGACAGGGCAGGGTGGAGAGGAGTGTAGTCCTGGAGGTCTTTGCAAGGAAGAGCAAAACAGAAATGTTCTAAGCAGAAACAGGCTATAAACTGACGACATGACCACTCCAAGGTATGGTTAAGGGGGAGATTTTTATTATACCAGACAGAATAGCCAGAGGCATCTAGAAGAGTCCAGAGCAGAGAGAAGATAGTAGACCGAACATGTCCAGCAGACTACATCTGACCACAAGAGAAGCAGGAGCAGAGCAGAGAGAGAAAAGGAGATGTGGAGCAAAAGATGAAGACCTAGAAACTGAGGGCAAAAGGAGAGTGTAGCTGAAATAGCAGGGCTATAAGGAGAAATGGGTAGCTGGGGGAAGGGAAGTCCAGGAGCTGTAGAAGTTTAGAATAAAGAAGGGCCAGGATGCCCACATAGACTCAGAAATGTGTCACTGGTGCTTGGGATAGTGTGAGAGCCTGGGGGCCAGCATGCAGAGGTAGCTACTTGTCTGACACATGCCTCATGGTGTGTCGTAGTCATGTTTAACCCACAAGCTGCCTTTAGAATGGAACCCTCAGAAGAAGGTCCTTGGTTCTTTGATCTCACACTCCGATAATGGACACATCCATTATGGAGACTGGTTAGTTGGTGAGTTCTTGTTCTCCATGAGTTAAAGAATTAGAAGATGGGCAAACAGGACAGCATGAGGTCACAGTGTCAAATGGCAAATGATACAGGCTCCCTGGTAGATAAGAGGCCCCTAGAGCTTGGAAGGCCATGGACCCTAAGGAGTCTAGGGTTTCATTGAGCTTTAGGGTGTCCTACCAGGAGAGTGCCAACACTCCCCTTTCCCACTGATTTAAAGGTGCCTGTGCACCTCTCCATAGCTGGGATTGGGTCTCTGCCTCTGTCCACAAGAATGAAAATGCACCACATGTTCCCTGCCTGGAGTAAGAGTGGGTGCCCCAACCTCCTCTGCTCTCTGTGGAACAGTGCATAGAGACCTGCTGCGTGTGAGAACAGGCTACATTGCAGAGAAACATACTGCTGGGAGCAAAGAGCAGAAGAAGATGGAGACTTACTGCCTATTGCTGGGGACAAAAAGCCATAAAAAAAAACCCTCAAGCTGGGGGTGTTATGTTCCCCCTTCTCCCATCCTAGAGGCGCACGGTGCAAACCAAAATCAGAGGTGCATGATTTTCAAAGAAAACAGAGCAAACCCTGCGGGCATGTGTCTCCCACCATGCACACTGACTAGCCGAGAGTTTACAGTCAAGCAGACATCACAAAGGTTTTTAACTTGACGCCTGCATCTGTCTGGTTTCTCTCTACGTCGGCCTAATGGCATGTTAGCATTCAAGTCTGTGAAAAGCAATTTTTTTTCTTGCATTGACCACATTAAACCATGTGCACTGCACTTTGGGTGCAATTTAAGGGAAAATGTTAAGAGTTATGAATTTTATTCAATTCCTACCTTCAGCGCTGACTCTGGACTCAGATCTACAGAGAAATGAAACTTTATTAGCTAATGAGTAGCAAATGGGGACTTACCAAATTAGAAAGGTTTATATTGAAAATGTCTTTTTTTTTTTTTGCCCTGGGTTTACAAAGTGTTTAGTATAGGTCAATGATTTAATACACTGCCTGCTTTTATTGTGAGTTTTAATTATACAAATTACTGCTGAATATATTACCATGTTTAACGTAATACAGTTGAGGCTTCTATACCACCTCTTTAAGTCCCCACCTCACCAGAAATGGCATAATTTCAGGTTGAACACACTCTTCCGTCTTCTCCCACCCTTCAATGCACACCCATGCCCACACACCACCTGTCTCATAGTGTGTACCTGGAACCCCAGCTCTGGGGAGGTGGAGAGAGGTGGATCCCAGCGGCTTGCTGGAAAAACAGGGAATTGAGGAGTTCCAGCTTCATTATTAGATCCTTTCTCAAAATACAGCTTGAGGGCCAAAGAGATGCCTCAGCAATTGAAGGCGCCTGCCACCAAGCCTGATGGCCTGAGTTCAGTCCCCGGACTCACATAGCAGAAGGAGAGAACCAATTCATGTCAGTTGTCCTCTGACCTCTATATGCACACAAAACCCTGTATTCTGTGATTTTCATTTCAACATAAATGGGTTCTTTCTGCAGCTTTTTGTTTTGCAATGTGCTTCCTTTCTTTCAACAGTAATTGCCAACCCATTCAGTTCTGAACACATGGAACCAGCTTCTTGCTGTTAGCTGCCCTGGGGTGTGCTCATCAGAATAGACCAGCCTTCCAGATCTTAGCTTCTCACTCCTGTGACGTTTATACTAGGCTGGCTATGACACTGGTTGCTACCGTAACTCAAAGGCTCAGGTTTTCCTGTCTCATGGTGCCCTTGTCTCCATACCTGGTTTCCAAGACCTGCCTGGAAGGGAGATGGAGAGAAGATACCCTGACTCTGCAGCTTGCTCACTCTTCATTCTGAAGAAGTTGAGGTTTACATGGACATCATAAGGGCTGGAGATGTGGCTCGGTGGTTAAGAGCCCAGGCTGCTCTTGCAGAGGATGGGGTTTGATTCCCAGCACCCACATGGCCGCTCACAGCCTTCCTCAACTCCAGTTCCAGGGGAATCATACACCCTCTTCTGGCCTCTGTGGGCACTGCATGCATGTGGTGCATAGACATGCATGCAGATAAAACACTTGTATGCATAAAATAAAAATAAAGAAATCTTCTTAATATGTATATACATCACAAAATAATAGTAAGACTTCCCATAGTCATTTTTTACTGTTTTCCTAAATAGGAATGTTATATTAATATTTTATGTTATGTTATTTTAATGTTATTATTTGGTATAACCGCAAACCAGAAAATACATATACATTGGTATTAACCTTTACATGTGTAGGTATCTATTTGAACCCCGATATGATTCACTAATAACCCTTTCTGATGTGAAGGGTTACCCCATTGTCCCAAATCGCCCCAACTGCCCTTGCATTCTTCGGTTTTCGAAGGACATTTTTTCTCTTATTTTTAGAATTTATTATTTTTAAATTTTCTGTAGGGGTCAGGAGTATGTGTACACGAGTACACCACACATGGAGGCCAGAAAAAAGCACCAGATTCCCCTGATGCTGGAGGTTGTGAGCCAACATGTGAATGCTGGGAAACAAACCTTGATCTTCTGCAAGATCAGCAAGGACTCTTAACAGCTCTCTCTCACAACCCCCATTTTTTCCTTAATGAATACCATCCAGTTGTTTTGTAGATTTCCCCTCATTTTAGGCTTTGGTTGAATCTGCATTATGCTTCTTGTTGTTTTCTTTCCTCACTGAGACAAGAACTAAGCACGTACCCTTTACCCTCAGCCTGTGCACCCTGTCTTGCCATAGCTATGAGCTCAGTATCGCAGTGTGCTCCTAAGATTTACTCAGCTTGCGTGACTGAAATTTGTACGTATCCCAGCACTCCTAATTTCCCTCTATGGAGCCCTGGCTGCCATTACCCTCCTTGCCAGTGCCCGTGTGTTCCAGACACTTCCTCTAAGTACTCAGACACTGTTTGTTCTTCTGTGATGAGTATGTCACGTGCCTCAGTGTCTCAAGGTTCATCATGATCCCACACGTGGCAGGATTTTCCTTCCTTTCATGGCTAAATACTATGCCATGGCATAGCTGTACCACACTTTGCTTATCCACTCATCCATTGGTGGGATCCATGCTGTTTCAGATCTTGGCTACTATGACCATTGTGGATGGAATATGGAGGTGTCAACCTTTTCCCAGGTGTTAATGTCAATGATCTTGCATCAATGCCCAAGAGTTCTATTTTGAGATTTTTTTTTTTTTGAGGAGTTTCCATTCTGTTTTGATTAGTGGCTGCACGAGGTTTGAAAGATAACAATTCTTTTCTTTACACTCCGACTTTAGTGATTTGTTTCTTCCTTTCCTTTCTGACTCATTTCCATACTTACTGTAATCTCCCTTCCCATCTCTTCCACTCTTTCCCACCCCTTCCTACTCCTCCCCTCTCTTTCCTCCTCTTCCCACCCCTTTCTACCCCCTCCTTCTCTTTCTTTCTCTTCTCTCCCTTTTCTCTCCTCCCCTTTCCTTTTCCTTCCTACCTCTCCTCCACTTTTACTTCTCTGCTTCCTACTTTACCCATCCTAACAGCAGGAGCAAGGCAGCTTCTCACCATGGCTTTGATTTTCCTTCCCCTGCCCATCAGTGATGAACATCTTCCCATCTACCTGTTGGCTGTTGGTATGTCTGTTGTGGGTGAATGTCAATTTAAATATTCAGATGGATTTTTAAAATTGGGAATTAGTGAGCAGCTTTTATTTCTTGTTTGTTTTGGCTACTGAACATGAGCAGTCCTGCATATATTTCATGAATTGACTCCATATCTGATACACAATTAACAAGTACCACCACTGCCCCTTTATGGGCTACCCCAGTCACTGTTGATCTGATTCTCTTGCTGGGCAGGAGCTCTTTGTTCCATATAATCCCCTCGTCTACATTTTGCTGTTGTTGGCTAGAGTTTTGGGGTCATATCCATGAAATCACTGTCTAGACCACTGTCATGGAGATTTCTCCTTTGTGTTCTTCTGGGAATTACAGGGCTTCCAGTATTAGGTTAAGTCTTTAATCTATTTTGAGTTGATTTTTTTTTTGTAGAGTGTAAGATAAGAACCCAATTTCACTCTTCTGCGGGTGCCTATCCAGGTTTTAAAAAGTCATACGGAACCACAAAGGGCTGTGAATAGTCAAAACCATCTTGAGGAAGAACAAAGCATCCTTCCTGGTTGTATAATGCATCTGAAAGCGACACAAATTCACACAGGGTAGGCCTGGCATAAAAACAGACATATTAGCAGTCTTGAAATAAATGCTCCATTGTACATTCAACTTATCTTCCACAAGGATGCCCAAAACACATCAGAGAAACATCAAATCTTAGGAAACCCGGGCGTCCTCACAGAAGGTTATGCCCCTTGAACGTGGGTCCCCTGACATCTCTGCTGGTGTTTTTGAGGTGTCATGGAAGGAGCTAGATAGCACTAATATGTCCTATCACCAGTCATCAAAGCTTTGAGCAATTGGCCAGATTTCTCCACCAGGAGGCTTCTGCTTTCCCTGTCTCTTAAGGCCACACACCTCTGGTTTGCCACACTTAACCCAGACAGTAAAGTGTCTGCTCATGCATGACTGTAACCTAAAATCCATCATTGTACTGTTTGCCTACAGTTACACTGTTCCCACCATCCCTCCAGTGCCCACTGACTCAAACTGACTGATGGATTCAATTATGTCTGCACATTACCTATGACTTCCCGTTATTTTCTTTTATTTTACAGATGAGAACTTATTGTCATCGTCATTTCTTTATTCCAAGTATTCCAGATTCTTTTTCATAGAATTGTTTTGTTTTGAGACAGAGATTCATCCCGTAGCTCAGGCTGGTTTGGAACTCACCGTATAGCCCAGGTTGTCCCCACATTCATTGTGATCCTCCTGCCTCAGTTCCTGGAGTTCTGAGATGATAGGCATGGGCTACCAAGTCTGTTTGATTTGCCTTCCTGCAAGATTTCAAGTTGATTGCTGTGTTCCCATACATCTGTTGTTTGTTTGTTTGTTTGTTCGTTCGTTTGATTAATTGTTGTTTGATAGTGTTGCACATAGTACCCAGGGCTTCGCACTTGCTTGGAAAGTGCTCGACCAACCCCACCCACATCCACACTGAGCCCCTCATTTCTGCCATATCAGCCCCCCAGCTCATCAGGTGCCTCTCTGTCTTAGGCAGAAGTGAGTGATGCTCCAAGGCCCCAGGGCACCTTACAGTGGAGAATGATTTAGATTCTTAGTTCTGAATGCTCAGGGAACACACTGGCTCTTGTGTACTTTTAAAAAAAGACTTATTTGTTTTATTATTTTTAATTGTGTGTAGGTGTGTGTCTGCATGTGGGTTTCTGCACATGAATGCAAGGCCCCTACCCCAGGGCTGGAGTTACAAGTGGTTGTGAGCCACCGGATACAGTGCTAGGATCCAAATTCGGATCTTTGGGGAAAGCATCAAATGCTCCGATCTGCTAAGCCATCTCTCGGGGCCCTCTTACCTACTTATAAGCAGAAATACTGCAGCAAGCCCTTCCCCAACTCCTGACATTCCCCTGTTTGTCTGCATATGACACAGGTTCCCAATGTGAGACTGAGGGAGGCTGAGAAACCCCACCTCTCAGGGGCTCAGGCAGAGGCAAGCAGTGTGGCAAACACAGAGGGATTCCGTAGTGGGATCTCTTTCCAGGTATTCAACCGTGAACTCCGCCTTCCACCTGTCACTTTTCAGCACACACCTTTGGACCTGTTTCACTGTTCATATATGCGGCAGACTGCTTACTCTCGTTGTCCCAAGTAATGCCCGATGAACTATCACCTGGTTGGGATGGGGGCTAAGGGTACCCAGTGCAAAGTGTTTGCCTCATCAGCACCAGGACCCGAGTGTGAGCCTCTGCACTACACAAAAAGCTGGGTGTGGCACTGGGGAGGTAGAGGTGGGTGGATTCCTGGGCCTCAGTGACCAATCATTCTAGCTGAGTATATAAGCCCCCGGCCAGTGAAGAGACCCTGTCTCCAAAAACAAGGTTGGAGAGTATCTGAGGCATGACACCTGACCATCAACCTCCATTTACATGTGTACACACCCAAAAATTTAAAAAAGAAAATTGAAAGAGCCGCAGGTAATGGGGCACTGAGATGTTTTCCACACTGTATTAAACATTGCACATGAAACTCTGATACCCACATGTAGCTTAAGTCCATGCTCTACCTGGATTTGCTGGCAGCTGTTCCTCCTGGATAATGATCAAAAGCCCCAGTGGAGAGCTGGTGTAGCCGAAACTCAGATTCTATCTTTTTTTGTTGTTCCACTTTCTCCTTAACGAAGCTAACACCAGAGAAACTTCCTTTCCAGAACCGGGCTCCAAGGAGGTTGGCTGACACAGCCGTCTTTCTATAAGCTGCTCATTTAAAATAAATCTTTTGTGGTAGCAAGAAGAAAATCATGGGCTTTAATAACATATTTTTTTTACAGCATCTTATATGAGTCTCCTGAAACGGGAGGTTGAGAGAATTGCCCACAAAAGTGGTGTCAATTCTGCAAATGTGGCTAAGGAAGAGCTGGAATGGAAGTCTCCTTGCTGACCTGGTTGTATGGAGGAAAGTAGTAGAGGAAGGAGGGGACCCTGTGGAGTGGGAAGAGAGTCCCTAAAACAGAAGAAAGCAGAGGTTGGGACTAGAGAGTTGGCTCGATGGTTAAGAGCACTCACTGCTTATGACTCAGGTTCAGTTCCCAACACGCATATCAAGTGGCCCACAACCATCTATAACTCCAGCTCCAGGACATCTGATGCCCTCTTCCGGCTTCTGTGGGCGCTTGCACTCATGTGCACATACCTCCTCATCCATATATGTAATTAAGAATATATAGACTTTTAAATGGTGGATGGCTGTTGAGGAACAACACCCAAGATTGTCCCTGCCCTCCTAGTCTCCACATGAATGTACACACACATGCATGTGCACTACACACACACACACACACACACACACACACACACACACACCTATATACAGAAATATACACATATATACAATAGATAAGTATGTGTTTGTTACTTGAATTGTTGGGTTCCTAAATGAATGAATGATTTGTAGTTCTTGTCTAGTAGGGACTTTCTGTAAACACAGCATCATGAAAACTTGGGTACCATGGGCTCCTTGTACTCTTGTATCCAGGAAGTCATATGATCTGCCACTAGCAGCTATAAATAGAGGGGAGACGGCCAGAGGTCTTAACAGAACCTGTGCCTTCACTGGCCTCACAAAGCAGGACAGGCCACCACCAGCTATAGCTTCTCATCCATCACCTGTGGGTTTGGGCCCATCTACCCAACACATCATATTCTATCATGCTTCTGAGGTCTCCGAAGTACATCTACCACCTCAGTAACTCCTATATGCCAGGAATGTCAATTTCCCTAGTTTTCTGATTTTTCACCCCAGTTTCCACTTTCACCTGCATCCCACCTACATTTTCCCCTGATACTCTCAAGTCTGAACTCACACATCCCCCGGGGTTGCATAAATTCTTTCCTGATTGCCAAGTCTTGCACTAGGTTCAGAGGAGGGTCACCAACCCTCTAGTACAGTTTTTTGTTCCTGGCTACTGGTTATACGTCACCCAGCTAAGCCTCTGTCCACCTAGGTCATTGGCATCTTTATATGCATCTCCTCTGTGGGACACATGCATATGTGCCCTTCCTACAACAAATGTCGCTCTTGGCTTCAGGAAATCCTGGCTGTGCCTCAGACCTACTTTCCGTGCAGATGCTTAAGATGCTGACCTCGGGGGTCCTTTGAACCCTTGCCAGTTCAGAGCCTTTACCTGGAATGGAACTGGGAAAGGGGACACACCCTGAGCTGTGTAGCTATTTCCTCCAAATTCAAACATTCCATGATGGGAGGTCCAGGAGGCTCATGGAACTCACTAGAAACGGAACAGACTGAGGATTAGGAAACACACACATTGCCCTTTCCTGAGTTATATAAGCAGTAAGCAGTTTCTAAAAGAGGCAGGGAGTTCTCTTGATGGAGCTGCCTTTAACATGCCCAGGGAATTCCACTAGGGTAGTTTTTGATCACTCATACTGGAGGATGGGTGGAGGATCCATGATGCGGCTGTCTTTGATTCACCCATGTCCCTGTAAGTAACTCCATTGGCTCATCTCCCTGGATTTTCATGGAATTATTTCTTTGGCCTGTTGCTGCCCTCTCTATCTGGGGGGAATAGAAATAAATATTCTCCCAAGGAAAAGTCAGCAGTACTCCGATCAGTTTCTACTCCCAGCCTCACCTGCAGCTGTGTTTACTCCTGCTAGCATTCTGCCTGAGGTGGACTCCTGCCGTAGCTGCCTTTCCATAGTCCCCAGCATTTGGCTCAGTTGTCTGACCCCTGTTCTGTGGGTCCAGTAACCCCAACAGTGTCCTAGGCTGGGTTTGGTAGAAGAAGCTGAGTTTCTTGTGTCGATGGTTGCTTGACAGGTGTATGTCCGAATACTGCAAGAAGAGGAGGGAGAGGAGAGGAGGCAGAGGGGAGGAGGGAGAGGGGAGGAGGGAGAGGGCAAGAGGGGGCATCTAGGTTCAGCTGAACCCTTGATGCTCTGGATGTCATTCTGAATTGATCCCCTCCCCAAGGCAATGACATTAACTTTCTGATCATCAATACCCCAGGCATTGATGGAGGTAGTTTAGGACCACATAACACCCTGATGATCCCAGCAGAGCCCCCTCCACTGGCCAGTGGCAGTTCTTGAGAGGTGGGTAATCTGTGAGCGTCCACATTTCTTTTGTGTTTCCTTCCTTGGGGAAACATTGACAAACCTCTCCTCACCCCAGACAGGACGCCAATAATGCACAGTTCTTACGGAGGCCAGGTTGGAAAACCGGTAAGTTTGTTGAAGTGTGAACGTGAGTCAAAGGGCTGCATCCCTTCTAAGGCCCACCTCATCCTAATGACCGCATGGGAGCTGCATCATGGAGATTCACCCTCAATTGCCCCTCACTTCCTAGATACTGGGGCACCTCCCAAAACCATGTGCAGCTAGGAGAGAATAACGGCTGGAATCTCAAGTGAAGCGCCAGCAACCTTCCTTACTCTCCTGATAGGGAGTATCGAGAGCCCCATGACAGTTACAGTACACATGGCTGTGACCAAAGGGTTCTGCTTATTTCTTGTCATGGTGGTGGGGCCATGGCTGCCTCTGCTCTATGGTGCTGATGGGTGGTCTATTATTTACTCCCCTTAGTGCTGT